>NW_024412434.1:12433676-12465274 GCF_014898765.1 Herpailurus yagouaroundi | reverse complement strand
ACTAAAAAAGAGAGAGAGAGAGAGAGAGAGAGAGAGAGAGACATCAAGACCGGAGCTGAGATCAAGAGTCAAATGTTTTTTTTTTTTTTTTATTAAAAAAAATTTTTTTTTCAACATTTATTTATTTTTTGGTACAGAGAGAGACAGAGCATGAACGGGGGAGGGGCAGAGAGAGAGGGAGACACAGAATCGGAAACAGGCTCCAGGCTCTGAGCCATCAGTCCAGAGCCTGACGCGGGGCTCGAACTCGCGGACCGCGAGATCGTGACCTGGCTGAAGTCGGACGCTTAACCGACTGTGCCCCAAGAGTCAAATGTTTAACAGACGGAGCCATCCAGGCTCCCCCAAAGTAAATCATTTTTTAAAAGTCATATGCATTCTTCAAGCAAGCTCAAATTTCACCACCTTCAACCAGGAAGAACTGTCAATATTTTAGGCCTTAATGAACCATGAAGTGTGACTTTGGAAGCAACATATACCACATTTGTATATGCTACTTCAACCCATTTCCCAAGTCACAGGTAAGGCTGCCAGGTTTTATGGGAGCCCAGAATAAAAGAATCTCGACTGTAGTGCAAGCTGCTTTTCCACTTGGATGTTATGATCCAGCAGATAAAATGGCTCTCATGAGTGCCTATGACAAACGGGGATGATCTGTGATCCTGTGGCAAGCACCACTAAGAAAATCACAGCAGAGACCTCTAGGATTTCAGAGCAAATCTTATGCCTTCTTGTACAGATGACTATTATCCTTTTGAGAAACAGCCCTGGCTTGCTACTGAGCCTGGAAAAGACTGAATACGTCACCGTGAGTCAGCAGGCCTGAGTTTCCCATGACAAACTGGGTTTTATCTGACCCACCAAACCGTAAAATTGGGCATAAGCAGCTTCAGTCTCATAAGATGGAAGGGACATGTAAGAGTCCAGGCTCGGGGCGCCTGGGTGGCTCAGTTGGTTGGGCGTCCGACTTCGGCCCAGGTCATGATCTCACGTCCGTGAGTTCGAGCCCTGTGCCGTGCTCGGTGCTGACAGCTCAGAGCCTGGAGTCTGTTTCAGATTCTGTGTCTCCCTCTCTCTCTGACCCTCCCGCATTCATGCTCTGTCTCTCTCTGTCTCAAAAATAAATAAACGTTAAAAAAAATTAAAAAAAAAAAAAGAGGCCAGGCTCAAGGAGAAGGGACGACATTTACAGGGAGCATGTGGCTCGCGTTGCATCGCCTCTTCCCCCTCAGTCCACGGCTACAGCCTCATGGGCAGTTCCGTATGATCAGTTGATTGAGGAAGAAGAACTCAAGCCTGGTTAACAGAGGGTGCTGCCGTCAGAAGGGGGATACCTTTAGTCCCACAGCCCTGCTCAGAGGTGACCGTGAAGGACAGCCATGAGGGAAAATCCTTCCAGTGAATAGACTTTCATGCAGTACATTTGGTTGTTTACTTTTTCTGGATGAGAGACAGCCAGGATTGCGTATCTGTATTAATTTATGTTCTGTTGTTCAAGTTTTAAGTGGATAATGGTCAGGAACTTGGTAGGAAGAAGACTGAGAAGTTGGTGACAAGAAAGTCTGGGGAAGAGTGTGGATGAACTTTTAAGAACAGGCCCAGGCTATAATGATACTTGTGCCCCTTGTGAATGCTCACAAAAGGGAATCTACCACAGAGAAAGTATTCAGTCATCAAGGAGGCAAAATGACATCCTTTGGGGATAGCAGCTGGTTAGTTTCTGCAACCAACCCAGTGCTCGCTCAATGGCCCTTGAACGAAATGGCTTTGGTGGCAGGGATGGAGTTCAATGACATGGACTTCCCCTTACGGAGGATGGCCTGGCTGCTGCAAGCACTGAGGGCCTACTCGGCCAACAACACACACCAATCCTGAGTTCCTAACATGGCAGTGTTAACCAGGGGGGCGGGTACCAGCTTGATAACACTGAACCTCTTCCATCATCCTCCCTGGGATAGACATAAACGTATTCTGCACACGGATTTGCATTCCCTGGTCATAATGCATCTGCTACAACCACCATCCATCACAGAAGGCCTTATCCGCCATCGTGACATGGTGCACACAAGCACTTCTATCAGAAGGTACTCGTTTCACAGCAGAAGTGGAGCCATGGGCTCATGCCCATGGAAATGACGGGTCTGATCACATATCCCATCATCCAGTAGTGGCTGGCCTAATGGAAGGGTAAAATAGCTTACTGCAGATTCCATTACGGCATCTGAGAGACAAACCCATGCGAGGATGTGTTTCTGTCTTACAGGATACAGTATATGCTTTGAATCAGCATGTGGTGCTCTCATTCCCACAGCCACGGGTCCAGGAACCGAGAGACAGAAGTAAAGGGGCTCCTCTCACTAGGATACCTCGTAACCCACTCCTTAAAGTACTGCTTCCTGTCCCAGCAACTTGATGATCTGCTGGCTTGGAGGTCTTCATTTTCAGGGGGTGATTACTTCCACCCAGAAACACAACAATAATTCCAGGGGGTTAGATGAGATTTAATTGAATAGTTATCTGGCCACTTTGCTATCCTTTTGCCCTTGAACCAAATTGGAGAGAATGGGGTCTGGCTGAAATGGTTGATTCTAATTACAAAGGGGTTAAGGGGGTTGTTGGTATACAATGGAGTCAGGGAAGGCTACGTTTGGAACCCAGGGGATTCTCTGGGGTGCTTTTTAGAATTTCCATGCTGAAGGGGAGCAGAATTTGCCACCCCAAAGCATGCCTCTTTGGTATAAGGATTATCTTGAGCGAGTTATTTTTGAGGACCAGCAGGGACAGAAGCTCTGAAAACAGAGCATAAGTTGCCCTTTTGTAAGGGACATGTACATTTATGAGGGCTATCTCCATTTGTAAAGGTGTCTCCCAAGCTGTACCAGCAAGAGAAGGAAGACTAAATCTCTAGAAATTTAACAAGGCAAGGACTTAAATCTGCATAACAGCCATACCCTCCTTTACTGTGCTTTGCTTGGTAACCTCCCACCACTGGCTCCCTCTTCACCCTCCAACATCTTCTTTTGTCGTTAGGTGGAAATGGTATTTAAAGTGGTAGCTTGGGCCATTTGGGGGGTTACTAAATTTGCTGGGGTCCATGCATACAGGAGGTATACATGTTATTAAACTTCTCTTTGTTTTTCTACGAGTAATCTGTCTTTTCCTACAGGGGTCTTAGCCGAGAACCTGCCTAGAAGGGTAGAGGGAAAGTTATTTATTTTTTTAAGATTTTAAATAATCTTGGGGCGCCTGGGTGGCGCAGTCGGTTAAGCGTCCGACTTCAACCAGGTCACGATCTCGCGGTCCGTGAGTTCGAGCCCCGCGTCGGGCTCTGGGCTGACGGCTCGGAGCCTGGAGCCTGTTTCCGATTCTGTGTCTCCCTCTCTCTCTGCCCCTCGCCCGTTCATGCTCTGTCTCTCTCTGTCCCAAAAATAAATAAACGTTGAAAAAAAAATTTTTTTTTAAAAAGATTTTAAATAATCTCTACATCCAACATGGGGCTCAAACTCACAAACCTGAGATCAAGAGTCACAGACTCCACTGGTTGAGCCAGCCAGGCACCCTGGGAAAGTTATTTTTTCAGAACTCAGGACCTTCAGGAATGAAGATGTGGATCTCCCAGCTGGGTAAAGAACCTCAGCCTGCCTACATCTTCCCCCAAGTCTCTTGGCCACTCACCACCACTCTGACAAGTTTCTCTGCCACCAGCCATGCTCTCTCCCAAGAGGTCTGAACATCCGCTTTGGACCGGGACGGGGTGGAAGTGAGGATCTTCTAAATTCTTAGTTCCTTTCTTTTCTACTCTCCCTCTGCCCTTGGGATCACAGCTCCATTCTTCGATTGCTGTGAGGATACTGCTTAAAGTCTTCTTTTACCAACCTTACTGCCTTTTTTGTGGGAAATAAGCCCCATCAAAGGAGGGACATGGAGACTCAGGCACAGCGAGGCGAGGCGAGGCTTTAGTCAACATTCTTGCAAGAGCGGGTGCCTGACGGACGGGCAGTTACAGCAGGCAATTTATCTCCTAGCGTGCAAGTTCCTCCCCTGACTCCCCATTGGCTGAGTACTACAGACGTTACAGCCTTACCCAGCACCCCCTGCCCCACGCCCACGTAAGCCCCAAAGTACATTCCTTGAGGAGCCACAGAGACTTCAGTTCTTTGGGGCACGTTCATTGCAAAGCCCACGAAAATAAGCCTGCAAGATGGAGAGGGAAGAAGAACTGGGAGGTGAAGTGTCTAGGGGTTTGGGACTCCATTTGGGGGTTGGGGGGGGTGGTTCGTACATCTTTCCAATTGGTTGTAAATCTATTGTTAACTAGACAGCACGGCTTTTATTTGGTATTTCAGAAAATGAATCCTCTCACTTACTTCTTGTACTTTTACTAGTTAAAATACTTAAAATTTAATAAGGAACGGGAAATATTCCCCCATTCAAATACTGGCAAGGTTTCTCTCTCTTGTCTAGATCCCGAGTCCTACAGTGATATAATAAATACGAACAACGACTTAACTTGTTTACATTCTACAATGCTGCACGTTTCACAGACCTCAATGCTTCATCCTCCAGTCTAGAAATGCAATCTTTTACCCTCCCTGGTGCCAAGTAGCTCTTTTTTATTATTCAACTTCATTTTTCATTAAGCTTGAACATGTATCTTCTTTCTTTTCCATTTTAAGCAAAAAATCTTTTGTGGACAGTAGGTTTATGGAATGTGGGTAGTTATTATGCATATATAATGTTACATGTCAATTACATGCCAATAACGCTGGTAAAAATAAGTTAAAAGTATTTTTAAAACACCTCCAATACATATATTTTCAGGATATGATTTACATACTTGGCATAACGTTTTCAGTTATTCCTTCTGGTGCCATAATGTTATAATACTACAATACGATGCTTTAAAATCAAGTCCAAAAATTCTATAGATACCTCCTACAGAGCATCTAAAAATTATATTAAGCACTATGTATTGAGTGCTTAACTGGTCCCGTGTGGTTGTTAAGATATATGCATTAACACGCACATTTTCCCTTCAGGTTATCCTCCCAATAATTTCATAAGAGAGATACTGACTTTCTTGTTTTGAAGATGTAGAAACCAGGATTTGAAGAGAGGAAATAACTCCTCTAGAATCATAAGCCTGAAGTGACAGATTCCAGTTCTCCATCCCTAGTGGGAACAGGCTCACGGCTCCAAGGTCTCTCGAGTCTTAAATTTTTGTATAATCGACTCAGAAAGATCTGGCTCATTCAGGATCTAAGTGAAACATGACGGTTCATTCTTCAGTTTCCCGTCACATTCCAAATGTCTCTAATTTTAAATGGCAGCCCCCGTGCCTAGAATGGAAACCCACATCACAACAAATTAGCTAAGTGGTTCCTACACAGTCCTTATTTATAGTCTCAGCAATTCAACTTCTGAATAATGGCTTGGTTGTTGTGCATAAAATACAATCTTGGAAAGATGACGATTGTGTTTTTTTAATAAACTAGATACAAAATTAACATGTAAATTTATTATAGAAAACAGACCCATGAATATTTATTAATAGGATGCAATGATACTTCTCACTGAATCCCAGAATAGACTACCCTAACAAATGCTCATTAATGAATTAGTCGCAGAAGATGGCATTCGGCATGCTAAACTTTCACCGTGGCGTACTGTTCAATTTGAAATAAGAAAATCATTGCTTCCCTCTTTCTTTCCTCCAAGAATACACAACTATGATGTACCCCAGGCTCAAAGAGACTTCTCTTTGTTGTGCCCACTTCCTAGGTGATCTCGCCAAGTCCTCCAGCCTCTCTGTCTCTGTGCTAATTACTCCCAAATTGATGTAGCCAGCCTGGACCTCTCTTCTGGACATCAGACTTGAAGAGAAGCAGAATATGGTTCCTCAAAGTATGCCTCTTTGGCATGAGGATTATTGTGAGTCAATTATTCTGAGAACTACAGACACAAGAGAAGCTCTGAAAACAAAGCAGAAGTTATCCTTCTGTAAATTTACATTTATAAAGAATATATCATATTATGTATATTTATATTACATATATTACATAATATATTTTAGAAATTTCCATTTACAAATATTGCCATTTGGAAGTGTCTTCCTCTCCAGACCAGGAAGAAAAGGATGAGTAAATCACAGGAGAAGCTTACCAATAAGAAGGCACCAATTTAAATCTGCATAACAGCCATGCTTTTGTTTACTGTGCTTTTCCTGACAATCTCCCATAACTCACTCTTCCCCTCTACCCAACCTCCATCTTTTGTGTTTAGGTGATGGTATTTAAGGTGCTGGCTGGGCCATTTTGAGGAGTTACTCAGTGTTCCTGGGTATCTGTCGTGTATGTATACAAGAGGCATACACCCTATTAAACTTCTGTTTGTTTTTTCCTGTTAATCTATCTCTTATTATGGGGTTGGTCTCATCTGAGAACACAGAAAGGTAAGGGCAAAATGATTTTCCCCCCATACCACCTAACTGGTCTACCCGTTTCTGCCCTTATCTTCATTATAATCTATTATCAAAACAGCAGCCAGAGTAATCCAGTTGAAAGATTAATCATATGAAATTGTTCCTCTGTTCCAATCCCCACCCCCCCCCACCCCGCAATGGCTTCCCATCTTTGACAGTGTGATTTATAATAAGAAATATATATTTTGGTCTTCATCCAAGGTTCCGGCCTCAAAGCTCCCAAGACCCTTGGAATTTCTTGAATGACAAGGGCAATAGGATCATCTTTTGTATATTTGGTCTTTTGTCCTCAGTTCCTGAAATAGCCTCGATGTGGAAAAAGGTCAACTGTGTGTCTTTTGTAATTCATAACAAACTCCTTTGAACCGCACCTTAGTTGATGTTCCTAAGGGGACTTGTGAAAAGCCCCTAAGGATGGAGGCTGGTTGCAAAGGAAACCAACCACAATTAGAGGGTGGAACCTGTCAGTCCCATGACCAGACCTCCCTCTGAAGGGGCTGGAGGTAGACCCAATCACCAAAAGCCAATGATTTCAATCAATTGGGCCTCTGTAATGAAGCCTCCATAAAAATCTCTGAACTACAAGGCTCGGCGAGCTTCTGGGTTGATGAACAAGAACACAGCCAGGTGCCAGGAGGGTGGCACGCTCCAAACTCCATGGGGAGAGAAGTTTCTGTGCTCTGGCCCCTTCAAGACCTCACCCTATGTGTCTCTTTATCTGGTCATGTATGTATTTGTCTCCTTTACTACCCTGAGTTCTAGGAGTGGCTCTAGCAAATTAATTGAACCCACAGAGGGAGTTAGGGGAACCGCTCACTTAAGGCTGAATGGTCAGAAGCACAGGTAACAACCTGGATTTGCAACTGGCACCTGAGGTGGGGTGGGGGAGAGCAGGCTGGTGGGACTGAGCCCTTGACCTGTGGTGTTTGAGGCTGTCTCTAGGCATGAGTGTCAGCACGGAGTTAAAGTGTAGGACACTCAGTCAGTGCTGACATTTGGAGAATTGCTTGGCGGTGCTGAAAAAGCACATCTGATACCTTACTGAAAGTCAAAGCTGAGGTCCTTCTGATGATCCAGGTCCCACACCACCGTCTGGCACTGTCCCCCTTAGGTCTGACCTCCTCTCCACTGCGCTCCCCTCTCTCTGCTGCAGGCACACAGGGGTCCTGGCTGGGCCCCAGACACCCAGCCCCACCCCTTCCGGCTTCCTGTGCTTTGCCCGGAACACTTTGTCCCCTGAGAGATCAGAATGGTTCCCCCCCACCCCCAGCCTGCATTTCTTCACTCCAGTGTCATCTCTGAGAAGCTTTCCTTGACCACAGTGTTGATGAGGGAGTGTGGGGCAAGCTGGGGGCAAAGTACAGGCTCACAGCACCCCCCCCCCCCCCCGGGGGGGGGCATGTGTGATATTCCCTGGACACTCCCAACTACCCCCAAAAAGGAAAGGACCAAAAAAAAAAAAAAAAAAAAAAAACAACCCACAAATGGCTAAACTGTTTACTAGACAAGGGTAATCAAGGCGATCCCACCAACAGCCTAAAAGTCCAGGAACTCCCGAGAGTCTTAATGTTAATGCTTTGCTAGAGGGAAAACCCACCTTAGCTTGACAACAGCTAGGCCTCCAGTAAGTCTTTAGCATGTGAAATTCTCTTCGGAAACTCCCTCTAGACTTTATCTACCCCCCCCCCCCCAATGGGCACCCCCCCCCCCCCCACCTGCAGCGCAGCTCGTCCTGCCCAAGGGTCCTGTCCCTGCGCTTCGATAAAATCACTTTTTTGCACCAAAGACATCTTCCAAAATTCTTTCTTGGTTGTTGGCTCCGGACCCTACGAACCAAGCCCCCATCGCCCTAAAACTTCATCAGTGTCTAAAATTACCATCCGCTTCCCCACTCCACACACTGGCTCCTCTGCTCCCTCCTTGCTATTCCGTCCTCAGCGCTTACAGGCTAACTTATTTATCGTCTAGTTTGCTGGCTCATCATCGGTTTCTTGACTAGAAGGGCGGGGCTTCAGAGGAGGTGGAGGCTGCTGCTTGCCCGGTGCCAACCTGTGCCCTAAACCCAGGATGGCAGACAGCACTCCAGCCTCTTCTACCAGAGCACCAACCCGGTCCCCCTGGCACTCGGGGTGAAGAGGAATTCACGTGGGCATCAGCGGCTCCTTTGTTTGGGCCCCAAGCATGCCCTGGGCACCTGGTACGTCACCTTGTCCGCTGAGCGGGGCCGGTGTGTTTTGTGGGAGAGCCACACGCCACGCAATGCCCAGGCAGGAAGTCATTCCTAGCAGTAAACAAGCCGAACAGGTTAGACACTGTGCCCTTGGTGCTTATTACGAGCCATCGGCAATATGTGACTTTCACAACCACCAAAAAAACCTGATTTAACACGCACCCACTTAAGCAGCACTGGCTCACTGGGTCAGTCCCCACCATCGGGCGAGTACGGCGCTCATCCTTTCTTCTCACTCCGGAGCCTCAGTGTGTGGGACTTGCCTCTAAGCCAGCCCACCTGGCACCGTGAGACCCCTGACTTGGAGAATTTTAAGTGCTTGCACACGGTAGCTAACCTAGTGCCAGCCACCTACTGATTTCAGAAAGAAAAATACATTTTCCCAGATACATCAGCTCTACGTTATCCAAACAAAATGTGGGGGGGGGAGGGGGGGAGCAAAGGGTCACAGGAGGGAGGAGACGTAAAGAAAACATCAAGAAATAACTAGAATATTGGCAAACACCTACAGGGTACTATGTATATATATGTATGGCACACTTCTAAACACGTTACGCACACGCACCCATTTCACGTTCACTGTGGGCTATGAAGTAGGCGCTGCTCGGCACCACCCGGCTGCTTTCCCAGCAGGTGACTGAGACAGAGTTTTTAAGTGACTCGCCCAACTCAGGGGCCGTGCAGTGGGTCTCAGGATTTGAACTCAGGCCGCCTGGCTCCAGAACCCGTGCTCTCAGTTTACGTGAATCCACTTAAGAAATCAGACCAGCAGGGCCGTGGCCCGGGGCGCGGGCGCGGAGGCGCGGGAAAGGGGCGCGCGGACGAGGGGTGGCGCTGCGGCTCGCGCGGGTCACCTGGGGCTGAACCGGCATTGCTCAATAGTCGACTCGAGGCTCTCGAGGATCTTCCAGCACTCCTCGGTCTCGGCCGTGTCGCCCTTGCCCGCCATCGGAGCCCGCGGCTCAGCCGGCCGCCTCCCGCGAAGCTAGGGGCTCGGGGGAGTCGGAGTCCAGAACCCCGCGTCCGTTGCCATGGCGACCCCTGCAGGCGGGCGGAGCGCGGGAACGGGCGGCGCCTGCGCGGAGGGGCCCGGGCGGCTGGCACCGCGGGTCTGACTCTGGGCTTCCCGACCCGACGCCCTGTGCCCCGGGCGCCCACGGCCAGGCCGCCGCAGAAGTGTCCCGGGAAAAGCTGGACCCGTCTAGCCGCCCCTGCAGCATCCCACCACGCCCCGCCTCTCCTTGCCGCCTCTTCTCCCGAGCGCCTTTCTTTTCACACGAACACCCCTCCCCACGCGACGTTCGAACGAAAATCGGCGACCCTCGCCTCCCTGGCCGTGCACCCTGCGCCAAAAGGCGCCCTCCCGGCGGACGACAAATAGCCATGCTCGGGACCTAAGGACCCTCGGGCGCCCGGAGCAGTGCCTTAAAAAGAAGGAAGAGGGCTGCCTGATGAATTGCCTACACCTGCCACTTGACCACAGACGTAGGCGTTCGTGGACAAAAAATTCTTTGCACACATTCAACAGCCTACATTCCTACTTAGTATGAAGGTCAGAATTCCGGCGTTAGGTTTTAAGCGATGGAGTGTAGTGTGGAATTCGTTGTTGCAAAGTGTCTAAAATCGTTAGAGAAACTGCTTAATGGTCAAGCTGTTGTTCATCCGTTATTCTTTTTTTTTTTTAATTTTTTTTCAACGTTTTATTTATTTTTGGGACAGAGAGAGACAGAGCATGAATGGGGGAGGGGCAGAGAGAGAGGGAGACACAGAACCGGAAACAGGCTCCAGGCTCTGAGCCATCAGCCCAGAGCCCGACGCGGGGCTCGAACTCACGGACCGCGAGATCGTGACCTGGCTGAAGTCGGACGCTTAACCGACTGCGCCACCCAGGCGCCCCCGGTTATTCTAAATTACGTGTTGACAATGGTGATACATCGTTTCTAATGTCATAGTATGTCATTTGCTAATTTTAGAGCTAAGTAGAGACTAGATTTCCATTTCAACACATGGGCTACAGGAAAACAATATTTTCTCTCATAATCGTGTGAAAACAAAGTAAGTTTCATATTGGCAGCTCAAACTACAAAAAGGAAATTAGGTAGCATTAACACTGCTCTTGTATTTAAAGACAAAGACTGAAGGCCCCAATCCGAAGACGACTAAAAAATTAATCGCAACCAATGCCAACATGATCTTCTGTAAAGTTTTGTTTTCCTTCAAGAAGGTGAAGACAGAAAGCGTTACTTTTATTTTATGTAGATTTTTATTTTCAAAATCTAACTTCTAAGTCTCTTGAGGGAAATTTCATCATAATCAAAAAGTATATTAAAAGAGAGAAATGTATAAATCTATAATTAAGTGATTTTTTTTATCACAGTGCACATAAAAATTCTAAAAGGTAAAAATTGTAAAAGGTAAAATTAAAAATGTAAATTGGTTAGGGGCACCTTGGGTGTCTCAGTGGGTTAAGCATCTGACTTCCGCTCAGGTCATGATCTCAGGGTTCATGGGTTCCAGTCCCAATTCGGGCTCTGTGCTGACTGCTCTGAGCTTGGAGCCTGCTTTGGATTCTATGTTTCCCTTTCTCTCTCTCTCTCTCTCTCTCTCTCTCTCTCTCTCTCTCTCTCTGCCCCTCCCCCTCTCATGCTTTGTCTGGAGCATTGGGTGTTGTATGGAAACCAATTTGTCAATAAATTCTATTAAAAAATAAATAAAACGTATTATCTCAAAGGAAAAAAAAAACTTAGAAGTCTGTTGTTTAAAAAAAAAAATGTAATCTGGTTAAGACTGGGCCAAGGTGGTGAAAAGACCGTGACAAGCTGTTGGCTGCTTCCGTTAATGCAATTCAAAGTGAGTATTTTGAAACTGAAGAGGGACATCTCACGGTAGACTTCATGAGTCATTGGTCAGCTCTGTGCAGCATTTGTTGGCTGATACGGACATAGTTACACCATCCCACGGAAACATGGACTGAACAAAACTTCTTTGTTTCAAGCCTTGCTAGAGCATATCAAAGAGTTTCAGATTTCAGTGTCTGGGAGACCAAGTTATGAGCAGGATTGTTTTTGAAACTATTAGCTACCTAACGCACTTCTCTTGTTGTCAGTTACCTACGTTTACCTCTCAGGCCTTCTGCCTTATAAAACTGGTCATTTCAGATCATGTTCTCACCTATAAACAACTGGGGTTGGCCCTGTCAAAGCATTTGTCATACTAAATCCAGGCTCTTGTATCGCACGATGAATTAATTGCTGATTTTTAGTGGAAAGCTCACGAGCTCTGGAGTAAACATTAAAAATAAATAAATCCTGTGAAATTTAGCTGCGTTAGAACATTGGAAAATTGATTTAACGTCTCCAAGCCTCTTTTTTCTCACCAGTAAAAACTGGCTAATCAACCTTTCTCAGGATGGTTGGGAGCAATCTATAAAGGAAGAAAAGCACACGGCTCAGGCAGCCCATGGTAAAACAGATCCTAACCTGGCCTGTAACAACGCGGGTCCCTCCTTTCTAAACCATAGCTAAGGAATACACTGTTTAAAGTTTTCCATTTTTAAAAAGGTGAAATGTCTGGGGTGCCTGGGTGGCGCAGTCGGTTAAGCGTCCGACTTCAGCCAGGTCACGATCTCGCGGTCCGTGAGTTCGAGCCCCGCGTCAGGCTCTGGGCTGACGGCTCGGAGCCTGGAGCCTGTTTCCGATTCTGTGTCTCCCTCTCTCTCTGCCCCTCCCCCGTTCATGCTCTGTCTCTCTCTCTGTCCCAAAAATAAATAAAAACGTTGAAAAAAAAATTAAAAAAAAGTGAAATGTCTTATAAGCTAAAATACTTTTTACTTTTTAAGTTAATAGTTCAGTTTACTTTGTAAGTTAAAGTTTTTAACTTTGTGTTACTTGCGGCACAATTTTAACTTTTCAAATGCTTCTTTGAAACGGGTGTAAATGTAATGTGTGTTTATATGAAAATATCACCCACCAATTATTAAAAGTGATAACATCTCAGATGAAACAGCATGAGGATTTGATTACGAGTCAAGTGCTGACTCTAAGCATAGTCATTTATATATCCCACTTGGATATTATCGGTCTTGTAGTCTAATAAAAGCCAAGAGTTTTCAGGCTAGGTTTGTAATTTAAATTCTTTCTGGAGTCATCATATGTAAAGTGCTTATTTTTCTTTTATCACCAGCTGTAATCTGTGATTATGTGGTGCAGGCTCTGTTAGGTAAACTTGTTTTATGTTGTGCTTCATCCATAACCCAAGGTCTTAAATAAAGGGTTGGGAAAGGAAATGGCCAGGTCTCTAGCCAGGACAATATTATACTACTAAATCCTTTATGGAAAACCTCCTGAGACTGCATCATTTTTATGTCTTAAATTTTGCTGCAATGACATAGCACATCCACTCTTGTAAATATCCATCGGTAAGTGCTTGTCACGTGGCTAGAGCTGAAAACCAAGATGGGAAGTGTGATGGGAGCTGGGCAGGAGCAGTCTTGATGTGGAATTTGGATCTTACTGCCAAATGTCCTTGAGTGCTGGGATAGAGGATATCCTCTATTTGGAGCTGGTCTAGATGTTTAAAAGGGAGATCAGTAAAAATGTGAAAAAAAAAGGACGGTAGGGCTTAGCTGTCTGCCAAAGTCAGGCCACCTGCAAGAAGGTTTGTGACCTTGCTGCTGAGGGAAATTCGGGAAGTCTCCTGGGTCTGGCCAGCTGACCATAGTGGGTCTGCATGCCTGCCAACACAACCTGGCAAATTTGCCACATATACAGTGCAATATGTATATACTGCAAATTGCAATATGCAGTGAAGTGACTCTGGAAAGGTGGAAGTCTGAATGGAGAATAATATATAAGGGCAATTACCATGGTTCGTGCAGTCTGAGATTTCAACGAAAGATGGTAAAGGTATGAATCCCAGAATCAGTGAAAGAAATAATAAGAATTGACGAGACGAAGCCCTTTTCTGGGGGCTCCGTTTCATCAGACCACAGAAGGCTGGGATTTACTGTCATGAGGAGTGGAACACTCATCAGACTGCCATAAATCAGCTACATAGGACCGTCTAGTTCTCTGTTCTATTTGTAGTGCCACAGGGTAATTCAGATCCTTGGATACATAGATTCACACAAAAGACATAATCTAGATAGCAGACATCTGGTTTTGGTTAGCATGAGTATTCCCCTGTGCTTTGACCTAAGTGAGTTGATAAATAAGATACAGTGCTTAGACCTTCTACTGGAGGACCAGACTTAGAGACAAGACGTTCCCCATAACGAACCACCAGGTCAGGCTTTGCCTAGAAAGTCAGCTCGGCTCTTGAACTAGTATTCCAGCGAGTGTAATATGAACACCTTCATTGTCCTTCTGCTTCGAACTCCATCTCAGAAACGTGGAGTAAAACATTCTAATTTAGCAATTTTGAGAACTCATGGGGAATATTGGACACAGAAGAATTTGGTAGTGTGAAACTCCAATTTGTTATTGTTATGCCTGTTTATTTACCTAGAAATGCTTCAAGGTACCCTGAGAGGGACTTAGGCTACCTGGGTTCTGCTCTACCAAGGTGCTGATCAGGAGCTCACGGTCTAGGATGGCACATCCACTCTTGCTCAAATCAGGAAGTTCAAACTTACTGAAGGGACTACTCCAAGCTCTGCTGTTAACCGTTCTAGACCAACAAGCCACGCCATGCTAGTTAATATACCGAATGTCAGCAGTGGGTTTTTGTTGGTGAACGTAGTGGCCTAGTGACTAGCACAGTCGATGTTAGAAGTGGGCTTAAATTGGTGAATTTAAAAATCTTCAAGCTATGTAGGTCAGCCAAAATCGTTCAGAAACCCTCTCTACCTTGCAGGAAAAGTATGCAAGAGTCTCAGGGAGGCTGGAACTTAAACCTTGAGGGATGGGGCTTGGAGCTTGATCCCCTGACAGTCCTCCGTCCAGCCTTTGATTTGTAATTGCCCGATGCCTACTGACAGGGACTAAGATCTTGCTTCTGGAATGTTATCACATCGGCTTCGAAGGAATCATTCACGCCTGCCGTTAGTGCACCTACCAGGACAGAAAGGTGGGGCTCTGGAGACCTCCACAAATAGCCTGCATACACCTCTTGGGGTCTGCTTGCCATGAGTGTTTTTAAAAATAAATGTGAGAGGGGCACCCGGGTGGCTCAGTAGGTTAAGAGTCCAGCTTTGGCTCAGGTCATGATCTCACAGTTAGTGAGCTCGAGCCCCACATAGGCTCTCTGCTGTCAGTGCAGAGCCTGCTTAGGATCCTCGTCTCCCTCCCTCTCTGCCCCTCGCCCCCCCACATGCTCTCTCTCCCTCTCTCAAAAATAAATAAACATTAAAAAATTTTTTTTAATAAAAAAAATGTGGGAGAGTTGCTTTCTTTTTTTTTTTTATTTTTTTTCAACTTCTTTTTTTTTTTTTTTTTTGAGAGACAGAGCTTGAGCAGGGGAGGGGCAGAGAGAGAGAGACACAGAATCTGAAACAGGCTCCAGGCTCTGAGCTGTCAGCACAGAGCCCAACGTGGGGCTTAAACTCACGAACCATGAGATCACGACCTGAGCCAAAGTTCAGATGCTCAACTGACTGAGCCACCCAGGCATCCTGAGACTTGCTTTCAATATGAGCAAGCTGAGAGCAAGGAGGTGGGGAATAGCCGATCTTTACCTTCATCAAATTTCTTTGAAGGGTATAGCATCGATGCAAAGAATCCTAAGAATTGTGCGTGACCAAATAAAGTCAGTGTTCTAGGAAGCCAGAAGACGTAATCAAATCTTCATTGTAACTGATTTTGATGTGTAAAATCTTTATCTGTTTAATTCGTCCTTGAATATTCCCAGCCCAAGCCTGTGCCATCCACATAGTAAGAATTCAGTAAGTATTTGTCCAATGAATCAGTGATGGGGAAATTCTGAATAAGTTCCTTTAAAAGAGCTATTTCTTAAGCATAATGTACCTCCGTGGTTCACACTAGGAACTAGGCAGGCAAATACTGTTGGCTGCTATTTCTAGGCGGGGGGAGACATTAATCCAGACTGCCAAAGCCAGATGGCTGCCTCAAATCCCATACCCCATGGCTGGGGGGAGAAGGAGCTGTTTGGGCCAGAAAGACCCTGTTTCTCTGCTGCCTCATTCTTTATGAAGAAGGAAACTCCCATCATCAATGTACAAGTGGAAAGGAGGGAAGGATTGCAAGTGGTGAGTTCCCATCAGGAAATTCTAGGTCTAGGTTCAAGCCACCAATTGAGATGATTGGCCCGGTAAGGAAAAATTGTATGTTTGACTATAATGGTTAATTCTGTACGTCAAATTGGCTGAGCTACATTGCCCAGATATGTGGCCAAATATTATTCTAGATGCTTCTGTGGTGGTTTTTGGATGAGATTAGCATTTAAGTTGGTAGATTTGGAATAAAACCTATTATCCTCCATAATGTGGGTGGGCCTCATCCAATCAGTCGAAGGCCTGAATAGCACAAAAGACTGTCCACTCTTGAGCAAAAGGGCATTCTGCAGCCGGTGGCCTCTAGACTCGAACTGTAACATTAGCTCTTTCCTAGGTCTTCCGCCTGGTGACCTGAAGGTTACAACTGTCTCATTAGCTCCTCCCTGGATCTCCAGCCTGCCTGCCAGGCCCTGCAGATTTTAGACTTGCCGGCCTCCATAATCACGTGAACTGATTCCCTAGAATAAAAATCTCTATACATCGTATTCGTTCTGTTTCTCTGGAAAACCCTGGCTAACACAGTGACCAATGAAAAATTAATAAATTAATCAAAGGATACTCTTATGTTCTTTGCAGCTCTTACATGATATCAATAATAGTCAATGTGATGGTTAGTTGTTTTTTTTTTCCTTTCTTTTCTTTCTTTCTTTTTTTTTTTAAAGAGAGAGTGTGCACGTGAAAGCAGAGAAAGGGCAGAGAGAGAGAGAAAGAGAGCATCTTTTGTTTTTTAAGTTTATTTATTTACTTTGGCGGGGAGGGGCAGAGAGAGAGGGAGAGAGAGAGAATCCCAAGCAGGCTCCGTGCTGTCAGCCCAAAGCCCGATGCAGGTCTAGCAGTCACGAGCCGTAAGATCATGACCTGAGCCAAAATCAAAAGTCAGATGCTTAACTGACTGAGCCACCCAGGTGCCCCTGCGATGGTTAGTTTTATGTGTCAACTTGACTGGGCCAAAGGATTCCCAGATAGCTGGTAAAACATTATTTATGGATACGTCCGTGAGGATGTTCCTGGAAGAGATTGGGATTTGAATCAGGAGACTGAGCAAAGAACTCTCCCCTACCCACCCCCCCACCATTAATGTAGGTGGGCATCATCCAATCTGTTGAGAGACTGTATAGAACAGCAAGGGGGAGGAAGGACTACTTAGCTTTCTGCTTGAGCTGTGACAGACACCCTCTCCTGCCCTCAGACATTCACGCTCGTGGTTCCCCAGCCTTTGAACTTGGACAAGGATTTAGACCACGGGTTCCTGGTTCCCATGCCTCCCAGTGCAGGCTGGAACTGCACCACCGGCTTTCCTGGGCCTCTAGCATGCAGACGATAGGGTGTGAGACTTCTCAGCCTCCACAGTCACATGAATCTTATTGATTCTGTGTCTCTGAAGAACCCTGACGGATACAGTAAATATATTAAAAGGACTGAAAAAAAATAATCGCTACAAGTCTAATCTTTACTGAGTGCTTACTATGTGTCGGCAACTTTTTTAGGCATTTAACACATCACTTTGATTACCTGCAATTTAAAAATGAGAAAATGGAGACACCAAGAGGTTCATTTACTTGCCCACGTTCACAGTTTTCAGGGGTGAAATTAGAATCCGAACACAGACAGTTTTGTTCTAGAACCTAACACGCTTCATCATGATCCTATATTGCCTCACTGAAGCATCACGAGGAACGAATTATTTCAGTTCTTTCCATAATGTTCGTTTTTGCAAATGGCCCGCAAAGTATCTCTCAAACTGTCAAGTACATATTAGCCACGTAATTATGGATCTGTGTTGCTGGGTTTGCTGTAGAGAAATACACTGACACCCTGTATAGCTGGAGCCTGGTTATCAGAGAAATTCACCTTTGTGCAATATTCATGAGCACTAGAAATTAAGCAAAAGACCTGTGAGCCTAAAGAGGCTACAAAGTTCATGCCTAAATCCTAATTGCTTTGCTCCTAGGAAAGCTTCTTAACCCATTACTTAGACCCTATATATCTTTACCATTATGTACAGTCCCAACAGAGTTGGAAATCCACTTTCTGCCTCTACAGCCAAGAAAAGTGTCCTAAAAATTATTCTGGCTGAATTCATTCTCTGAGATGGTTTGATATAACTGAAATTTTATCTTATTCTTTAAACAAAAGGTGACATTTCTTTGTTACTCCCATGAGATTGCTTTGTGTTATTGCAATATCAGAGTTTTCAGAGCTTAAGGGACCTTAGAGATAGTATAATTTAGTCTGCTCACTCAAGGACATATAGGTTAGGCTGTAGACACATCTAAGATTCTTTTTTTTTTTTTTTAATTTTAAGTAAACTCCTTGCCACATGTGGGACTCAGACTCACAACCCTGAGATCAAGAGTCGCATGCTCTACTGACTGAGCCCTCCAAGTGCCCCTATCTAGGATTCCTTTATCCTTTGGCCCATCACAGTATGTTAGTCCCATGAGGCTATGTTATGTTGTACTAACAAACAATCCCCAATCTCAGTGACTTGATTCAACAAAAGTGAATTTCTCACTCACACTACAATTCCCGCCGAGTTGGCAAGAAATTCTGCTCCATGCAACTACCTAGGGATGCAGCTGATACAAACATCTTTTTCTTTATTTTATTTCATTTTTTAAATTTACATCCAAGTTAGCATATAGTTCAACAGTGATTTCAGGAGTAGATTCCTTATGGCCCTTACACATTTAGCCCATCCCCCCTCCCACAACCCCTCCGGTAACCCTCAGTTTGTCTCCATATTTATGAGTCTCTTCTGTTTTGTCCCCCTCCCTGTTTTTATATTATTTTTGCTTCCCTTCCCTTATGTTCATCTGTTCTGTGTCGTAAAGTCCTCATATGAGTGAAGTCGTATGATATTTGTCTTTCTCTGACTAATTTCACTTAGCATAACACCCTCTAGTTCCGTCCACGTAGTTGCAAATGGCAAGATTTCATTCTTTTTGATCGCCGAGTAATACTCCATTGTATACATATACCACATCTTCTTTATCCATTCATCCATCGAGGGACAGTTGGACTCTTTCCAAACTTTGGCTATTGTCGATAGTGCTGCTATAAACATGGGGGTGCAAATGCCCCTTCGAAACAGCACACCTGTATCCCTTGGATAAATGCCTAGTAGTGCAATTACTGGGCTGTAGGGTAGTTCTATTTTTAATTTTTTCAGGAACTTCCATACTGTTTTCCAGAGTGGCCGTACCAGTTTGCCCTCCCACCAGCAGTGCAAAAGAGATCCTCTGTCTCCACATCCTCGCCGACATTTGTTGTTGCCTGAGTTGTTAATGTGAGCCATTCTGACGGGTGTGAGGTGGTATCTCATTGTGGTTTTGATTTGTATGTCTCTGATGATGAGTGATGTACATTCATGTGTTGGTTGGCCATCTGGAAGTCTTCTTTGAGAAGTGCCTATTCATTTTTTTTGCCCATTTCTTCACTGGATTATTTGTTTTTTGGGTGTTGAGTTTGATAAGTTCTTTGTAGATTTTGGATACTAACCCTTTATCTGATATGTCATTTGCAAATATCTTCTCCCATTCCATCGGTTGCCTTTTAGTGTTGCTGACTGTTTCCTTTGCTGTGCAGAAGCTTTTTATTTTGATGTGGTCCCAATAGTTCATTTTGCTTTTGTTTCCCTTGCCTCTGGAGACGTGTTGAGTAAGAAGTTACTCCGGCCAAGATCAAAGAGGTTTTTGCCTGCTTTCTCCTCGAGGATTTTGATGGCTTCTTGTCTTACATTTAGGTCTTTCATCCATTTTGAGTTTATTTTTGTGTCTGATGTAAGAAAGTGGTCCAGGTTCATTCTTCTGCATGTCACTGTCCAGTTTTCACAGCACCACTTGCTGAAGAGACTGTCTTTATTCCACTGGATATTCTTTCCTGCTTTGTCAAAGATAGTTGGCCATATGTTTGTGGGCCCATTTCTGGGTTCTCTATTCTGTTCCATTGATCTGAGGGTCTGTTTTTGTGCCAAGAAACATCTTTTTCTTATGGGAACAGATGTGGAACACAAGGCCACTTGAGTCACTTTACGAAGAGAAGGAAGGAGAAAGAATCAAGCACTGGCAGTAAAATACGTTGGCCCCTTCTGCCCATTCCACTGATGAGAGTGACATGGCTCTACCAACTGCACAGGGGACTAGAAAATCTATTGGTCAAGCTCTCAGGAAATAGAAGGGAACTGATATTAGTGAACACTAGTAATATCAACCAGTATTCTTTCCATTATATCACCCTCCTCCTTTTTTTTTTTTAAGTTTATTTTTTGATTTTGAGAGAGAGAGAGTGGTGGGGCAGAGAGAGAGGGTGAGAGAGAGTCCCAAGCAGGTTCTGTGCTTTCAGCACAGAGCCCAATGCAAGGCTCGAACCCACAAACTGCGAGATCATGACCTGAGCCAAAACCAAGAGTCGGACACTCAACCAACTGAGCCATCCAGGTGCCCCCATTATTATATCACCCTTCTTAAACAACCTTGCAAATTTCAAAGTAGCGAAGGAGACAATAACAATGACGGTGACAATGATGATGATATCTGATATCTCCTAGGTCCTTAAGGTCCAGAGAATGCTTCTCTCATATACATTATTATTATTTTTTTAAATATTTATTTATCTTTGAGAGAGAGAAAGACAGAGCACAGGTGGGGGAGGAGCAGAGAGAGAGGGAGACACAGAATCTGAAACAGGCTCAAGGCTCTGAACTGTCAGCACAGAGCCCGACGCGGGGCTCGAACCCACAAACCGTGAGATCGTGACCTGAGCCGAAGCCGGACGCTCAACCGACTGAGCCACCCAGGCGTCCCTCTCTCATATGCATTATTAACTCAACCTTGTTCAATAACATTATCTTCCCTTTTCATATGAGAAAATCAGTCTCAAGGAAAGTTCAGTTGAATGGAGTGATTTGCTTAGGATCACATAATTGAGTCTCTAGGAGATGAAATGTTGACAGTCTAGTCAGAGCTGAAGATGACCGAAGAAGAAAAATAGGATAATTCGGAATCTCATCCAGGGACAGGCCAATATGAGAAACCCATCCCCAGAATTCAGTATAAAAGAGCTTTGATGCAAAAGTGTTTGTAAAAGTAAAGAAATAATGCAGCTAGTTTCTAATTATGATTTGTTTACTTATAACCAAATTTTGCAACAAAACCTGCCTGGTAGGTGAGGATAGACACAATATCTATGTTTAAAAAACTTTTAATGTTTATTTAATTTTTGAGAAAGAGAGAGCAAGCTGGAGAGGGGCAGAAAGAGAAAGAGGGAGAGAGAAATCCCAAAGAGGCTCTGCATTGTCAGCGCAGAGCCTGATGCAAGGCTCAAACTGATGAACCATGAGATCATGACCGTGGCCAAAGTCAAGAGCCAGATGCTCAACCGACTGAGCCACCCAGGCGCCCCAACAATTAGGATTTTAGAAGTAGAGCCAAATGAGAATGGCAGAGCCAATCACAGAATAAGCATTTGGTATTAAGTTAGTCACAGGACGGGGAGGGGGAAAAAAACGTCACAGGACAGAATATAGAGGAAAATGGTGGTCTTCTGGAAACGTACGCATCAGTGGAGAAAGACAAAACGAATACGTGTAAAATGACACGTGTTCTTATCAAATGGTCTATAACAAAATGCTATTTTGTACAGTAAAAACTCCAAATAGGAACTATGAAGAAAACTAAGTTCTTTTTTTTAATGTCCATTTTAAAAATGTTTATTTACTTTTGAGAGAGAGAGAGAGCAAGTGGGGGAGGGGTAGAAAGAGGGAGACGAGGATTCTGAGAAGGTTCCACACTGACAGCCCAGATCCCGATGCGGGCCTCAAACTCGCGAACCTCAAGGGCATGACCTGAGCCCAAGTAGAACGCTTAACCGACTGAGCCGCCCAGGTGCCCCAAGAAAACGAAGTTCTACGAAAGAGGAATACTCAGTGAACCTTTCGGGCAAAAGCTGGTGTAGACCCGGGACTTAAAGCCTGAATATAGTTTGGATAGGTGAACAGGAAAAGGGAGTCAGTTCTAGAAACAGCACGAACAAATGGTAGAGCTGTACTGTGCTCCCGGGAAAGTGGCATGGGGTGGCACGTCACTGGGTTATTATTAGTTGCTTAGATGTATCTCTACCCCACTGGATTGTTGTCATTTTAAGGAACAGAGCTTATTTATCCCTGTATAAGCTCTGTAAGCATTGCATGTGGCACATAAAACGTGCTCAAAACTGTTTACTTTGTATGGTTTAAAATTTTTGCTTAGAATCATAGAAAAAGGGACTCACACAGGCTCCAAACTTTTCTTGAGCCTGTTCGTTGCTGATTTTTAAAGTGTTTTTTTTTTTTTAACGTTTATTTATTTTTGGGACAGAGAGACAGAGCATGAATGGGGGAGAGGCAGAGAGAGAGGGAGACACAGAATCGGAAGCAGGCTTCAGGCTCTGAGCCATCAGCCCAGGGCCCGACGCGGGGCTCGAACTCCCGGACCGAGAGAAGTCGGACGCTTAACCGACTGAGCCACCCAGGCGCCCCTTGTTGCTGATTTTTAAATGGAAGATTTTATTCCTAGCGTTTTTTTCCTCGGTTACTGCGAAACATTCAGACTATAACGGGAAGGCTAATCCCGGGTTGGTTTGTACCACAAGCAAGGTACTCAAGTAACAAACAAACACGCTTCTTTGTTACTTTTTGTTATACTATTACTTGGGGAGAAAGTTTGAACCAAGTCTGAACCTTTGCCAAGCCAAGACAGGATTCCCTCATTCAGCTCATTTCTTCATGAATAATTCATTAGCAAAGTTTCTTTTACCTGCAAGGAGCCTAGAGTTTCTTATTGCATCTTAATGAATTTTAATCCAAACCCTCCCTATCTTGATGTCCACAGGATCTTCTTTATTGTCCCCCCCCCCCCGCTTTTAAAATTAAAATTTCTTCCCACTTTGAAGCTTGAAACAGTTGGTAGTTTTTGTTTCTTGTTTTCTTTTTCTTTTTTTTTTTTCAGGCTGTTAAGCTTAATGAATAAGCTAATGAGACCAATGGGTCCAAGACCTTGGCTTGTCACGTACCTGCACCTTCTCCCTTCCCTGGCCCCAGACCGCTCTTTGGCTCCCCTGTGATAATGCGATTTATAAGAAATACACATCTTTGTCTTGTCCAGTTTCCGGCACAGAGTTCCAAAAACCCTTGAAATTTCCCAAGAGAGAAGAGATAAAGGTGTCTTGTCATTCGTAACAAGCCCCCTCTCAACCCACCAGTTGATGTTAAGGAGGGAACTTTGGCTAGCCCCAGGATGGGGGCGGTTGCCAGAGGAGCCAATCAGGATGAGAGGGTTGGAAGTTTCTGCCTCAAGCCCCATCTTCCAGACAGGGAGGACAAGCTAGAGGCTGAATGAGTCACCAAAGACCCATGGTTTAATCTCTCATGCCTATTGTAATGAAGCCTCTGTAAATACCCCCCCCAAAAAGAAAGATTTGGAGAACTTCTAGATGGTAAGCCCACGGAGATTCTTGGAGGGTGGTGCACCCAGAGAGGGCATGGGGGCTGCACACCCTCTTCCCCATACCTTGCTCCACACTTCTCTTCCATCTGGCTGTTATATCCATAAGCCAGTAATCTGGTGACTACACTGTTTTCCTGAGTTCTGCCATCCCCTCTAGCAAATTCATTAAACCCGAGCACGGAGTCTGGGACCCTCCAATGGACAGCCGGTCCGTGAGAAACCGAAATGGCAAGCTGGCCTTGTGAGTGGCGTCTGAAGGAGGGGAGCAGTCTTGTGGGACCGAGCCCGTAACCTGTGGGATCGGACACTATCCGCAGGGAGGGTAGTGTCAGAATCGAGTCAAACTCTAGAACACCCAGCTGGTGGAGCAGAATTGCTTGGAGGGTGGATGCCCCGCACGTCTGAAGTCAAAAGGGAAGTGTGCAGTGAAGTGTCAGGAGTAGAAGACACAGGACACGTTTTTCTTTAGATGTCTCTCCATCTCTAAAACGTACCTTCTTCGTCTTTTCACTGCAGCAGTAAGACAGATGCTGTCGTCGAGGACTTGCCTTTCTGACGAAGGACCATGAGCCTTTAATTTGCCGAGGACGGCAATCGGCAAGGTTCTAAGGCTCAGTTTCTCCCCCCCCCCCATAAAAAGAGGATGATGATTAATATGAATAATTATGAAGACTATCTACCACATAAAAGGGAGACGTGAAATTATTTGTGTCCTGTGAGTACAACCATTTAAAAATGCCTGAGGCTGTAATAGCTCGAGAATAAAAGGGAAAACAAAAGAAAACCAAAAAGGAAAAATGATTATGTACGGAGGTGGGATTACGAATGAACTTATTCCTGCCTCTAAATTTTCTCTGAACATTGTTATTATAAACAAACCAGATGGTCAAAACTCTAGACACTGGGCTCCGACTTTCCTTTTATGTCCAAATAAAATGATGTAATTATACAACCCACTGTTTTCCTGTATTTTCTTTTTTAATTCCCAGAGATGGGGGGGGGGGGGGGGGCTTTATTCTCTTGTCCTTGTCCCTGTGCCCATGGCTACCGTCCATTCTGAGGAGAGCTTCTCCCTCATCAGAGACCAGCCTCTTCCTCAGTGCAAAAATCACAACTCGAGGCTATGAGCTCACTCTTATCCTACAGACTCTTTGAGGAAAAAGGGGGGATTACAGACTAGTACCTAAAAGAGGGGCACCTGGGTGGTTCAGTTGGTTGAGCGTCCAGCTTCAGGTCAGGTCATGATCTCACAGTCCGTGAGTTCGAGTCCCTCGTCGGGCTCTGTGCCGACAGCTCAGAGCCTGGAGCCTGCTTCGGATTCTGTGTCTCCCTCTCTCTCTGCCCCTCCCCCGATGTGCTCTGTCTCTTTCCGCCTCTCAGAAATGAATAAATGTTTTTTTTTTTTTTTAAAAAGAACAGCACATAAAAGAAAGCAACTGGAAATCTGATATTGTGTACCTCCTTACCGCATCACACATACCTAGCGGGCTTCTCCCAGAAATGTGGGTTTTCCGTTTCTGGCCAGATCAAATGTCCCCTATAAATATAATCTTGCCCCATCTCTTCCTAAATTTTAAAATTGTTAATGCTACAGGGGCGCCTGGGTGGCTCAGTCAGTTAAGCATCTGCCTCTTGGTCTCAGGGTCGTGAGTTCAAGCCCTTCGTTGGGCTCTGAGCTGGGGGTGAAGCCTACTTAAAAATTTAAAAAAGGCTGTTAATGCTACACTTACTTGTGTGGTTACTGTAATTCATAGCTTTCTCCCTCACTGTATTATAAGCTCCATAAAGGCAGGGTCCATTTTTGGTTTTATCCACCATTGTATTCCCAGCACCTAACACAGCACCTGGCCCAGAGTAAACGTTAAATAAATATTTGCTGAAGAAATGAGTAATGACTGTTCATGTGTTGGAAGCACAAGAGATTTTTATTTGTTTATTTACAAAAACCAATATTTTTAATGTTTATTCTTGAGAGACAGAGAGAGACAGGGTGTGAACAGGGGAAGGGCAGTGAGAGAGAGAGGGAGACACAGAATCCGAAGCAGCCTCCAGGCTCCAGCTGTCAACACAGAGCCTGATGTGGGACTCAAACCCACAAACCGTGAGATCATGACCTGACCCAAAGTGAGACACTGAAGCGACTGAGCCTCCCAGGTGCCCCTATTTATTTATTTTTTACGTTTGTTTAGGGGCACCTGGGTGACTCAGTCAGTTCAGTGTCTGACTTTAGCTCAGGTCATGATCTCACGGTTCGTGAGTTCGAGCCCCACGTCGGGCTCTGTGCTGACACCCTCGGAGCCTGGAGCCTGCTTCGGGTTCTGTGTCTCTCTCTCTCTCTCTCTGCCCCTCCCCTGCTTGTGCTCTCTTTCAAACTCTCTGTCTTTCAAAAATAAATAGACATTAAAAAATTAAAGTTTATTTATTTTGAGAGACAGAGAGAGAAAGAAAGAGAGAGCCAGCGGGGGAGGGGCAGAGAGAGAGGGGAATGTAGAGGATCCGAAGCAGGATCCACAGCAGCTCAGCTCCAGGCTGACAGCAGAGAACCCGAGGCAGGGCTTGAACTCACAAACCACAAGATGTTAACCTGAGCTGAAGTCAGACTCAATCCGCTGAGCCACCCAGGTGCCCTGAGCACAAGAGATTTCATAGGCATTGTGCTTATATGCTATATATGACATTGTTTTCAGCGTTTTCGGTGTAACATCTCATTTCATACTTGTGACAGCTCTGTGAAAGTTCTTATTCCTGTTGCCCTAATGACAAAACTCTGGCCCAGAGAAGTTATGTGATTGCCCAAGATCGCACAGCTTATAAGTAGAAGGACTGGGATTCAACTAGTCTGTGTCCTGACCCCGTGCTCCTAACTTGTGTCATATGCTGTTTTAAACAGAAGAATCAGTGAATAAAGAGGCAGATTCGTTGAATTATTGATCGCATAAAAATGTATTGTCCAGGGGCGCCTGGGTGGCTCAGTTGGTTGAGTTGGTTGACTCTTGATTTCAGCTCAGGTCATGATTTCAGGGTCATGAGTTCAAGCCTCTTGTTGGACTCCAAGCAAGGCGTGGAGCCTGCTTCAGATTCTCAATCTCTCTCTCTCTCCTCTCTCTCTCACTCTCCCCCTCTCCCCTGGTCACATTCTCTCTTTCTCTAAAATAAAAAAAAAAAATTAAATTTATTGTCCACTATTATTGTCCAAATGTCTAGGCATTTGGAATAGAAGTAATTCCCTTCTGTCACATAGTGGGTGCGTGTGTGTGTGTGTGTGTGTGCGTGTGCACACCCGCTCATGAGATAATCAACACTTGAACACGTAACATGCCAGGTGGTATGAAAGTACACCGATGAAGAATGAAGGGTCCATGCATTTCCCTCAGATGTTGCACTGACAGTCGGGTATAGGTTAAGCCTTCAAACCATGTGACCAAATGTCATCTAAGAGAAAATCTAACCAGAGCTTGTGTTACTAAATCCTTGTGAGAAAATGGATTGAGGGAGATCCACAGAACAAAGATTTGGTGAAAATGATTAGGTATTTTGATTCCTAAAGCAAAGGAGTTCTCTTCTAAGAGAAAAAAAAAATCGGGTAGGTATTGAGTGGCCTCTATCACTAGAGTTTCCGAATGAGAGTGAAATTCACCCGTCGGTGCTCTGCACATCTTTACTATGATCAGTTCTCGCCCACCTTGCCTCTTTCTTCTTTCTTTCTTTCTTTCTTTCTTTCTTTCTTTCTTTCTTTCTTTCTTCTTTCTTTCTCCTTTCTCTTTTTCTCTCTTCCTCTTTCATTCTTCCCCTTTCTCTTTCTTTCTTTCTTCTTTTTGTTTTCTTTCTTCCTCTCTCTTTCTTCCCCTTTCTTTCTTTCTTTTTCTTCTTTCTTTCTTCCCCTTTCTCTTTCTTCCTTTCTTCTTTTCTTTTTCTTTCTTCCTTTCTCTTTCTTCCCCTCTTTCTTTCTTTTCTTTCTTTTTCTTTCTTCTTTCTTTATTTTCTTTCTCTCTTATTTTCTTTCTTTCTTCCTCTCTTTCTTTCTTTCTTTGCTTCTTTCTTTCTTTTCCTTCCTTCCTTCCTTCCGTAATTCATTCTGTAGCAGTATACAAACCAGCAAAGCCACATTCAGGACAATTGATTAACTGATACACCCTGAGGTTTTTGAAAACAAAGCAGCTGAACATTTCCTTTGTGGAAAACCAAAGGAAGTAGAGATTGGCTAGGGTGTTGTGCTCTATTAAGAAACTCATTTACTCAGAATGCTTTCCTGACTGGGGCCGTAAAATTGCCCATTTGGGCTTTCCCCCATTGATCTGCCCGAAGTCCATTAAAATATAGATTATATCAGAAAACCAGATGCAGAGATAAAAGGTAATTAAGCTAACGTTTAATTAGCAACGCAACAGTAACGTCTACAACCACTGCCTCTGAGAAGGCACCCCAGTCTTGGTGGTGACACTATTCACGGCTCTTACAATGCTTGGATAGACTCCCAAATGTTGCTGTTGAGATTTTTGAAGGTTAGTTCTTGAACTCCGTGGTTTGATTTGAGAAGAAGGAAATGGTCAAGACTTTCTCCCTACAGGCAGGGTTTGGTACCTGTATCATTTAGGAGGCTTTCAGCAGGAGGTAACTGAACATCACAACTAAAAATAAATACGCTGGCTCATGAACTTGGGAGTCGAGAGATAAGAGAAAAAGTTTTCTCAAGGACCGACTCAAGCGAGTGGCTCCAAGTTCACTTCGCTGCAATTCCCTCAGTTCATTCTCAGTCAGTAGCAAGCTGGCTGCAGCCACATCAAACCTCAGTAACATTGAGATGCAGGTGGAGAAGGGTCACGTGCAAGACTCTTCTCAAAAGCGAATGGACAGACAACCCACGAAAGGGGGCAGAATATTTGCAAATCATGTCGCTGATCAAGGCCTGGTGTGCAGAGTATATAAGGAACTCTGAAAGCTCAACAATTAAAAGACATATAAGCCAGGGGCACCTGGGTGGCTCAGTGGGTTAAGGGTCCGACTCTTGGTTTCTGCTTTGGTCATGATCTCGCGGTTACGTGAGTTCGAGCCCCACATTGGGCTCCACACTGAGAGTGCGGAGCCTGCTTCCCCAAAGAATTGAAAACATAGGTACACAAAAATACTTATGCAAAAATGTTCGTAGCAGCATTGTTTGTTATAACCAAAGAAGTGAAAAGAACCATCAACGGGTGAATGGGCCAACCACATGTGGCTGGTATACCCACCTAATGGAATATTCCATCAGAAAAAGAAGGAAGTGTTGATAACATGCTGCAACATGGGTCGTCCTTAAATACATTACGCTAAGTAAACATAAGGAGCCAGACCCAAAAGCCACATATTATGTGATTCCGTGTACGTGAACTGTTCAGAACAGGCTAACGACAGAGAGGAATTTAAAGGTTGCCAGGAGCTGGAGGGAGAGGAAAAATGAGTATGAGGGTTCTTTATGGGTGATGAAAATATTCTGGAATTAGAGAGTGCGGTTCTCAAGATTATTTTGGCTATTGGCATCTTTTGTGGTTCTATGCTATATGCTATATGTGAACACCACTGACCTGGGTGGGTTTGACTACCACAGCGTGCAAATTGTATCTCAATTAATAATAACAGAAGAGCATGAAGACTTCTTTCCCCAACGTTCTCAGAAGACCTCTCTCTCCTCAGCTGTTGATGGTCTGAACTGTGACACGTGAATGGGTAGACCAGGGCCCCGGGGGATGTCTTGCATCCAGAGCAGGGCTCATGGCTTTTGAGTGACTTAGGTTCCTCAGGGCCCATCCCTGGAGCTGGAACCAGCCCGCTGACCTTACGACGGCTACCCAGAGAGCAAGAGGTGGAGAGGAGGTTGGGCAAACACAATGTCTGTTCCTGTGCTTCCCTCCTGACATCGCATATCTGAGGCACGTCTTTGCACCTGCTTTTATTCCACTATCATGTTTTTATAATTGCCTTTATGCTGGTTCCTCTACCAAATCACCAGCTCTTTGGAAGCAAAAGCTTTGAGTATCCCCAACAGCTACTACAGTCTAGCCATGAAAAGTAATCAATACTACTTATTGAGTAAACAACTGATGTGAAACTTGGAAATATCTCCTATTCTGGCCGATGGCCAGATTTCTCAGTGTCAGTGATTCATTGTCTGTATGAAGTCATGCTTTCTGATACATCCTCCTTAGCACTGAATCACTCACAGCTTTGTGTGAGTTTGTTTTATTACCTTCTCTCTGACCCAGGGAACAGAACTAGCCTGAGCTTCCCAGAAATAGAAAAACTTGAAGGGAAGCTCGTCCACCTGACTTCTTAGTTTGGCTCCAGCTCACGCGACAAAATCGGGATATATTGGGGGTTTTTTTGGTGTTGAAAATATGAACTCCCAGTTATGGAAGAAATACCAATGCTTTATCCAACCTGCTGTATCACACACACACACACACACACACACACACACACACACACAATCATGTCTCAGAAATAATTCTCTCCAATTTCTGAAATGGGAAAGAAGCTTTTTTTTTTTTTAAAGTAGGTTTCATGCCCAGCACAGAGCCCAACACGGGGCTTGAACTCACAAACCTGAGATCAAGACCTGAGCTGAGATCAAGAGTTGGACACATAACTGACAGAGCCACCCAGGAGCCCCAAGAAACATTTTAACATAGGGGGAAATAAAATCTTAGTAATTTAAAACAGTTACTTGAGATGGTAGATAAATATGGACAAAGGGAAAATGATCGAGATCATTTGTGTTTTGTTTGAATCCCAGGGGCCTCTGGCAAAGAGCTTTCGATGATCTATAAGGATCCCGTCAGCTCTGATGCCTTATAGGTTTCATCACAGAATAGCTTGTTTAAGTAAGGATTTAAAGAGAGGCCAGAGAGGAACCACAAAAGATGCCAATAATCTTGAGAACCATGAACAAAGCTGGGGGTATCAGGCTTCCTGATTTCCAGCTATGCTACAAAGCTGTAGTCCTCAAAGCAGTATGATATTGGCATAAAAACAGAGACATAAATCAATGGAACAAAATCCTATTTTGCCCCGGAAATAAACTCAGGCATATATGGGCAATTAATTTTTGATGAAGGAGGCAAGAATAGACAATGGGAAAGACCAATCTCTTCAGTAAAAGGTACTGGGAAAACTGGACGGCTACATGCAAAAGAATGAAACTGGACCACTGTCTTACACCATATACAAAAATTAACTCAAAGTGGGTTATCTGGAAGCCATAAAGCTCCCAGAAGAAAACGGAGGTGGTAAAGCTGCTCAACACCAGTCTTAGTGACTTAAAAAAAAAAATCTGACTCTAAAAGCAAGGGCAACAGAAGAAAAAATAAACAAGGGGGATTGCATCAAACTAAAAAGCTTCTGCACAGTGAAGGAAACCTTCAACAAAATGAAAAGGCAACCTACTGAATGATAAAAATATTTGCAAATCATGTATCCAATAGGGGGTTACTATCCAAAACACAACATACAAGTCAATGTAACTCAATAACAAAAGACCAAATAACGCAGTTTAAAAATGAGCAGAGGATCTGAAGAGGCATTTTTCTAAGGAAGACAGAGATGGCCAACAGGCACATGGAAAGAGGCTCAACATCACTCATCATCATGCAAATCACAATGAGATATTGCCCCATACCTGTCATATGGCCGTTATCAAAAAGCTAACAAATAGGTATTGGCGAGGACGTGGAGAAAAGGGAACCCTCATGCACTGTTGGTGGGGATGTAAATGGGTGCGGTCGCTATGGAAAACAGCAGGGAAATGCCTCAAAAATTTTTTTAAAAAGAGCCACCGCATCATGCAGCAATTCTGTGTCTGGTTGTTTATCCAAAGGAAACAAAATCACTGATTCATAGAGGTATCTGTACCTCCGTGTTCATTGCAGAATTATTTATAATAACCAAGACATGGAAACAACCTAAGTGTCCACTGACGGATGAATGGATAAAGGAAATGTTTCTCATGACCGAATACTATATATATATATATATATATGTGTGTGTGTGTGTGTGTGTGTGTATATATATGTATATATATATACATACTATATATAGTATACACATACACAGTATATGACCGAATACTATAGTATACTATAGTACTGAATACTATATATATATATATAGTATACTATATATATAGTATTCGGTATACTA
>NW_024412434.1:12380392-12428676 GCF_014898765.1 Herpailurus yagouaroundi | reverse complement strand
CTCTCTCTCTGCCCCTCCCCCGTTCATGCTCTGTCTCTGTCTGTCCCATAAATAAATAAAAACGTTAAAAAAAAAATTAAAAAAAAATAAATAAATACAGGCTGACCCAATTCAGATGCTTCATTTGGAAAAACAAAAGCCGCTATGCGTGATCGTTTCTATTCATTAAGAGTTTTGAGCGCAACCTACGAAACCAGCTCAAGTCTACATTGCATCTGTGCCCAGAACGGGTGTCTCCAGGAACTGAGAGAGAGAGGGATGTGTGTGCCCCACCCAGGGGGAGGATTTGGAACTAGAATCTGGAAAACATCACCTCTCTTTCCGTTTCCCACACTGGGAGGCTTTATGGACATAAGATCTGCCAGAAACACACGTCTCCATGCTTAGGAGGACCTGTGCTTGGTTTAATGCTCTACTCTCTTAACCATACCTCTTTGTTCTTTTAAATGTTCATTCAGTTTTGAGAGACAGGGTGCAAGCGGGGGTGGGGTGGAGAGACAGAGAGGGAGACACAGAATCTGAAGCAGGCTCCAGGCTCTGAGCTGTCAGCACGGAGCCTGACGCGGGGCTCGAACTCACAAACCGAGAGATCATGACCTGAGCCGAAGTCAGATGCTTAACCGACTGAGCCACCCAGGCGCCCCTTAATCATATCTTTTAACCTGTGTCTTGCAAGTGAAATCTGATGGACAATGGAACATGTGTGTGGAGCAGAGGAGATACAATATACACATCCACTTATGGAGTTTTGTGTCTCCCCCAGTTTACATATAGTGTATGTGATGCCCCGTAAGTACAGATGTGGTAAAACCATGATGCATGGGAGTTTAGGGAGACTCAAAGGAAACTCCGGTTTCCTAGGACCAGCACTTGCTTCCAACACAGGTAGAAGACAATGGCCCTTTAAGAAACACACGATGGCCAAGGAATCACCTGGCCAGGGGTGAGGTCACCTGGTATAAAAAAGGGCAACATCCAGAAAGGAACTCAGATGGGAGTGGTCAGCACCAATACTTACAGCAGCTGGAGGAATGAATCCTTTAGTCCCGAAATGGTGGGCAGGCTCTAAGCAGGGTACCTTAGCATCACTATACCTCACTGCTTGGAAATGATAAAGTATGTTTTCTTTTTTTTTTTTAAGTTTTTAAATTTATTTTTGAGAGAAGGAGAGGGGGAAAGAGGGACAGAGAGAAAGAGAGAGAGCACACACAGCAACAGAGGAGGGGCAGAGAGAGAGAATCCCAAGTAGGTTCTGCACCATCACTTGGGGCTTGAACTCAGGAAACATGAGATCATGACCTGAGCTGAAATCAAGAGTCCGATGTTCAGTTGACTGAGCCACCCAGGTGCCCCAATGATAAATAATTTTAAATGGAATTCTTTTTGACCTCAAGCTTCGTGAGTTTGAGACCTGCATCGGGCTCTGTGCTGACAGTGTAGAGGCTGCTTGGGATTCTCTCTCTCCCTCTATCCCTCTCTCTCTGCCCCTCTGCCCCTCTCTCTCTTTCTCTCTCTCTCAAAATAAATACATAAACTTAAAAACAAGAATTCTTTTTATAGGGATGGAACAGTCCTAATAATAAGTAATAAGAACAAACACTGTTCTAATAATTATCTGCAGGTGTCCTTGGAAATTGGTGAATCACTTTTACGCATGAAATGTTGGCATGTGACTCCATGAAGTTAGTCTAAGTGGCGGTAGTATTAAAAAATAATAGTAATAAAAATTTAAAATATGTCCAGGTATTCGAGAAGGCTTTAATAGATTGTCGGGACTCAATAACGACAGTGCTAGGGGACTCTGGGGACACAGAAGAAGGTCCCTTGCAAAAGCACACGAGGGATGGCGGACTAGGGGGGAAGGGGAGAAAGAAGTTCCTCATTGCTTACACCTTCCTCAGGCGGCATCTGAGCTCCACGAGGAAACGGGCAGAGGGCCGTCGTTGACCCTTGGAAAAACCCTGGGGACCAGGCGCCCTGAGTTGGTAGCAAGAGCAGACCTTTCTGAACACCTTTCTGTGCAAAATTGTTCTGCCCCACATTTTGCCTACGTCATATTACATAACAAAGGATTAGCTACAAGTATGTCTGAGACACAAACCTTATTGATTTCACCCAAGAAGAAAGTACATGGTCATTGCTAGGTTTCTCTTTGATGGTTAATCAGAGGACCTTGGAGCTGCCTTCCGCAAAGCACAGAGGGAGACTTCCATCCCATTGTAGGATGTTTTTCCTCTTGTTGCAAAAATGGGTCGCTTGTTTCCCGAAATACTTGAATGGACTCCAACTCTCCCAGATGGTTTAATACCTATATGATAACACTGAAGAATTTGAATATCGCTTCACTAATAAATGCTTCAAAGGAAATCTTGTAACATGAATGTTACAAGAAAAATATCCACGGCCCCTTTATTGAACCTGATGTGAAAGGAGCACACTGCGAGCTCAGTGGCTCTGAATCATGCCTCAAGCCTGTTCTACTTAAGCAAGCTCTCAAGACCCAGCAAGTCTTCCGGTGACTCAGAACAGAAAGCAGAATGAATGCTCTGTCCAACTCGTGTTTCTGAAGCATTTATTGGGTGTCGCCCTCAACCATCCAGCTGAATCCTTTTTGCAAGACACACACAACGAAGAATTCAGTGAACAAAGCAAAACAAGTCCGTAGCATTCCAGAAGGATTCCCTAATCTAAATATAAAATATGCAAGTCGCAACTCATCTGGCAGATCGCACAGGAACATAGGGAGGGTTGCGAGAGACCAAGGCAACGAAAAGCCTCACGCTGGCAAATGGAATTGGATTCGTTACAGTTTCATCAATTATTTACACTTGACGACATCAGGACCTACAAACATGTTAAAATTGTGAGTTTGGATTAATGGGATCAGCTCAATGGATAATCCGTTGATGTAAACTTTATGCACTATTAAGGTTATTAAGAAAATTACAGCCTAGGGGCTATATTCTGACATATTAAAGAATAGGAGCTCAAAGCATTTTTATAATTATGCCCCTAACTTTTATTCACTTTTCCACTATTCGATATGATCACACAGACAAACACAGATGGGGTTTCTGAGAACTCAGGGAGAAAGAGGGTTGTAAATCACGAGACAATGTCTATAGATTTTAATTTTGATAGGACTTATTTCGCCCCAGTTTTACTGGCATACAGCTCTGTATAAGTTTAAGGCATACCACGTGACTTGACATATGTACATTGAGAATGACTTAGGTTTTGTTCGTTTATTTTGAATTTCTATAGCACTTAGTTTCTTAGCTTTGGAAGTTTTTGTATTTAAAGCAAATATTTTTTGAATGGCAAGTATAAATTTGAGAGTAAGAGAGGCTATAAGAAAATAATGACCACAAAAAGACTTTCACTTCTTTTGTTACTTCTAACGCTATATGGGTTTACTTTCTTTCTTTTTTTTCTTTTCTTTCTTTCTTTCTTTTTTTTTTTTTTTTTGAGAGAAAGAGAGAGAGGGAGGATGCAAGGAAGGGAGGGGCAAAGAGAGAGGGAGAGAAGCAGGGCTCACGGGGGGTTCATGTTTACCTGAAGCGGGGCTCGAGCTCACAAATCATGAGATCGTGACCTGAGCCAAAGTCAGATGCTTAACTGATTGAGCCACCCAGGTGCCCTATATGGGTTCTTAATTGTATAGTGGGGCTTGTAACTGCACCGTTTTGAAACAATTACACACCCTCCACATTTTTATTTTGGAATGCTCTGGGGGTGCCTGGGTGGCTCAGTCAGTTGAGCATCCGACTTTGGCTCAGGTCATGATCTCGAGGTCCGTGAGTTTGAGCCCCGCATGGGGCTCTGTGCTGATGGCTCAGAGCCCGGAGCCTGCTTCAGATTCTGTGTCTCCCTCTCTCTCTGCCCCTCCCCCACTCATGCTCTGTCTCTCTCTGTCAAAAATAAAGTAAACATTAAAAAAAGACATTAACAATGATCGTATAATACCATTTAATATACAATCTATATTTGAATTTCCTCTGCTCTTCCAAAAAAGGTCTTAAAGCTGGATTTTGCTGTTGATGATGGTTTTCCTACTCTGGGTTCCAACCCAGGTTTGTCCCTTCCATTCGGTGATTCTTCAGTTCTTAACTGCAGGACAATTTCCCTGCCTTAAAAAAAATTTTCAACACTAATGCTTTTTTTCCCCAAGAGTCTTGGAGAACAACGTCTCACATTCTGGATTACTCTACTTGTTTCTTCGTTATTAAATTTATGCGAATCAAGTTTGGCGAATATGCTTATGTTGCAGTCAAAGCAATATTTAAAGTGAAAGTTTGAATTTTCTTTGCCTGACGTCATGGCTTGTCCCAAACTCTGGTGTGCCAAGACTTTAAGCCAGTTTGGTTCTAAAAAATTATCTTATATAATACATAGCTTGGTCCTATTAGCAAACATCACATGCCTCTTTAGTGTGTTTGTTTGGGGGAGGACAGAGCATGTGCCTTTCAGACTTTTATTTTAAACCTTCTTAATACCAAGCAAATGCTCACTCTACCTAGTGTCCCACTCTTGCTCATACAGTGATCCCTTCTGGCCACGTTTTTACAGCTTCTCTGTACCTCGGTGAATCTACAAAGTTGTTGAGAGGGACAGGGTCAAATACATATCAAGTAAAGAACTATAGATAAAGGTACAGGTTAGCTCTGACATTCTGAACGTACAGCATTTTTTCTTGATTATTAAAATGGCCATGGACATGTATTTGAGTTATTGGTCTTTGCCAACAAAGTGATAGAATGAACACGATTCCCTATGATCTCCCCGGAATTTTCTAGAGTGATCAGTGGAGCAGGGTTGCAGCTGGGGAGCTTAAGCCTTCCAGTAATGAATGAATTAGTCTAAATATCAATAGAACTGGATTCTGACCTTCATTAGCATCATCATCATTTTGGAATCACATTGACTGCCTTACCACAAAGTTGATTCTTCATCTGGATCCTCAGGATCAGATTGGGATCCTAAACACAACAGAGGTTGGGGTCTCACCATTTGTAACTTAAAGGAGTTTTATTTTTTACTTTTTTTTCTTTTAATGTTTATGTATTTCTGAGCAGAGAGACAGTGTGAGCATGGGAGGGGTAGAGACAGAGGGAGACACAGAATCCGAAGCAGGCTCCAGGCTCTGAGCTGCCAGCACAGAGCCCAACGCGGGGCTCGAACTCATGGACCATGAGATCATGACCTGAGCCAAAGTCGGTCGCTCAACCGACTGAGCCACCCAGGCGCCCCACACCATTTGTAACCTAACATTAGCCTTTCACTTACAGAAGCAGAAAGAATCCTAGGATCATGAGATTGAGAAGAAATTTCAAAAGGACATTGTGTATATTTCTTTCCATCGGGTAGGCCCCAAATCTCCTTCCTGGCAGCTGAAAACCTACCCTATTTGTAGTAATCCTTTGCACAGGACTTATTTAATAGGCCTTTTACGCAAAGCACTCCCCAGTGTCAAAATATCTTACATGTAATGTAAATTGTTTTCTATGTGGTAGCTAGGACACGATCGCTGTCCTCCCCTTGAAAGGTTTTCTCAGGTTTGGGCTCCTGCTCTGTGCCGTAGGCAGAAGAGGTATCATCTGTAGCTTTTCCTCATGGGTCTTGTTTCCTAAACCTTTAATCATTTTTATGGCTTCCTTTTAAACTCTCTCCAAATTTTCTGCCCCCTTTTAGATGCAACGCCTAGAATTAAATATAGTATTTGAAAGGATATGATTAGTACCAAATTTAGAGGGTAATCACTATCCAGTCCTTACATCCTGCACTTGAAGATTTGTTAGTCATTTTCAAAAATGATTAGACTTTCCAACAACAGCAGCAAAGATTCCAAGAAGTCGTCTTGAATATTATGTTGTGATGTTTTAGAACTCGTTTGTACCATGGTCCACTTTAGTTAAAGGGACAAAAGGCCTCAAAGCCTGCCCAGTCTTACTGGGAAGAGCCCCTCAAAACTGCAGAAACAGGGGTGCCTCAGCAGCTCAGTTGGTTAAGTGCCCAACTCTCGATTTTGACTCAGGTGATGATCTCATGGTTCTTGGGATTGAGCCCTGCATCAGGCTCTGCACTGACAGAGTGGAGCCTGCTTGGGATTCTCTCTCTCCCTCTGTCTCCCCCTCCCTCACTTGTGTGCTCTCTCTCTCTCTCAAAACATAAAAATAAATTTAAAAATTAAAATGAATGTGCAGAAACAGATCTTAGAAAGCAGCTTAAGGATAACTCATATATATATATATTTTTTTTTTTGAGAGAGAGAGAGAGAGAGAGGGTGCAAGTGAGCGAGAGGCAAAGAGAGAGAGAGAGGGAGAGAGAGAGAGAAGTGGGGTTCACCGGAAGTGGAGCTCGTGTTTACCTGAAGCAGGGCTCGTGCGCACCCAATGCGGGACTCGAACTCGTGAACTGTCAGATCATGACCTGAGCCGAAGTCAAATGCTTAATAAGTGAGCCACCCAGGCACCCGGGATAACTCATATTGAAATCATAATGCATTTATGTCACAAGGTCTGGTTATTATAAAATGACAAGCCCAAAAAGCTGATGCCAGTTCACATTACCGCTCGGTCTAGAGTTAACCAAACGACCCCAGCAGCATAGCGCTCATTCTGAAGAAGCCACACTGAAGTAATTTCACACACAAGAGGAAGATGGTCAGAAATTAGAAATCGGAATGACGTCAAAAGTCGGCTGATGGTGGCCTGACACAAAAGTAATTTCCTGGAAACTTGTGGAAATCCCAAGCATCTGTATGTTGGCAGTGGGACCTTTTGCATCGTTGCCTCACACTTGACGTTAGGCAACATTCCTGGTGGACAACCGATGCCTTTCCTTGGTAAAGTCCAACGATATGTTAATTGTTCTTTCTAGCAATGTTAGCCAAGCTATCGTTTATTGAGTGCTTACTATGTGCCAGGCAGTATTGAGCCCTCTGTACACATTTTCTCCTTTGAATCATAACAACTTTGTGAGGGGCATATTATTATTATAGCCTATGTATAGATGAGTCCATTCAAGCCCAAAGGCAGATGGTTAGTAAATGTCATAGTAGGGATTCCTGTCCAAGTATTTCTGACCCAGTAGAACTACTATGTTATAATGCCTTGTGAATTTTAAATATCAGCAGTCTGATAGTTTACACTCATAAAAAAATAAAGGGTAGAATTCATTCTTCTTTTATCTTTTTAATGGTTCTTTATTTTTGAGAGACAGAGAGAGAGAGAGAGAAGCTGGGGGGAGGGGTGGTGGGTGCAGAGAGAGAGGGAGACAGAGAATCCCAAGCAGGTTCGATGCTGTCAGCACAGAGCCTGAGATGGGGCCCGAACACACAAACCAAGAGATTGCGACCAGAGTCGAAGTCAGAGGTCGTTCGCTTAACCAACTGAGTCACCCAGGCGCCCCCGATTCTTCTTTTAAAATGAAATTCCCTGAAGATGTACAACATTCACGTGTAAATTCAGAAGAAAGAGCCAGCATTTGTAGATGAGTTCCTGGCCCCAGAAGAGTCTTTTAGGAACCACTGCCCCACAGCAGTTAGAATGATATAGAATGCTCCGTAACAACATGGCACAGTAGAGACATAAACTGACCACAGGCTTCCACCCCTTTTTTCTAGGCTTGCATTTGGCCGTCTTTCCCATAGTTAACTCTGGCCGTATGAGGAAGTTCTTTCTGGTGGCCTGGGGGCTGAAGTGATATTTGTCCCGCAACTGCCCTTGTGCAGACCTCTGAGCTCTTCTCTTGGCTGACTGGGACCACACACAGAGTGACCTTGGACTTCAATTGCTGGAACTGCCATCAGCCTGAGTTTTCAAATGACTCCATGAAGACTGAAGCCATGTCCTGCCTTTCCTTCCCTGAAAACTGGAACTCTTAAGTGAGCAAGAATAAAATTAATTCTTTAAGCCTCTGTATTTGGGTTCTATCTTGTGAGGCGATTTCGCACACCCCAACTCATATGCATGTATGCGTGGTGAGATGTCAGTACCCATCTGACATGAATACAGTAAGTTGCAAAACAGTGTTTAGAATAGGATCCGATTGGGTCTGTCAGAGTAATCAGTCTGGAGGAGTCGGCACCCAAATATTCACAGTGGCTGGCTCTCTGAAGAGCTACGGAAGGGTTTTTAGTTTCTACAGAGTGTAAGCGTATAATGTTTAATTCTAAAAAGTAAAAAAAAAAAAAAAAATAAGTGTGTTTCATTTGTAAAAAGAAAGAGTCATGTGAAAAAATGTTGCCTTCAGCTTCACTTTACAGGAGCCAGATGTCCCCTTTTTATTTTATTACATATATATTTTTTAATTTTTAACGTTTATTAATTTTTGAGACAGAGAGAGAGAGAGAGAGAGAGAGAGAGAGTATGAGTGGGAGAGGAGCAGAAAGAGGAAAACAGAATCCAAAGCAGGCTCCAGGCTCCAAGCCATCAGCACAGAGCCCGATGTGGGGCTCGAACCCACGAACCGTGAGATCATGACCTGAGCCAAAGTCAGACGCTTAACCAACTGAGCCAGGCAGGCGCCTCTATTTTATATATTTTTTAATGTTTATTTATTTTTGAAAGAGAGAGAGAGATTGAGCCATCCAGACGCCCCTTATTTTTTATTTTTTTAAAGTTTAGTTATTTTGAGAGAGAGCAAGAGAGTGGGGGAGGGGCAGAGAGAGAGAGAGAGGGAGAGGGGGAATCCCAAGCAGGCTCCTCATGAAGCCCCATGCAGGGCTGGAACTCACAAAGTGTGAGATCATGACCTGAGTCGAAGTCAAGTGTCAAATGCTAAACCCACTGAGCCACCCAGGTGCCCCCAGATGTCCCTTTTTAAGGCAATGTTTTATTTATTAAAAAAAATTTTTTTTAATGTTTATTTGTTCTTGACAGAGACAGAGACAGACAGAGTGCGAGCAAGAGACAGGGAGAAAGAGAGGGAGACACAGAATCTGAAGCAGGCTCCAGGCTCTGAGCTGTCAGCACAGAACCCGATGCAGGGCTTGAACTCACAAGCTGTGAGATCATGACCTGAGCCGAAGTCGGATGCTTAACCTACTGAACCACCCAGGAACCCCAGCAATGCTTTATACAAATCGTACAATAGGAACATAAATTTCTCCTCAGAGTACAGATGAAACCTTTAAAGGAAGACAGGTCTACCTTATTGTATACAATTAATATATTCTTAAAAACATTATCGATAAAACATACCCCTACTTATCAACCCTTGTTTTCTCAATGTCCTTCAAAATGAAATTCAAGAGATGTTTGCCAGGAAGAAACACATCTCAGGAAGAAAGCAGGCTCACCTATAAAGGCACCAACTTTTGAAAGCATATGCTTTAAAGAAAATGATAGTTGTTAGTTAAAATATTCACATTGGTTTAAGCGAAGTACCAATGCAAATAGTCTCATAGTTATTTTTACATGTAGAAAAATATTCAAGACTTGAAAGGAAAACCACCATTGATAACTCCTTTGAACTTAACAAAATGAAGTTCTGTGAACACTTCCTCCCCAGGGTCATATAGCTAGCAATACACATATTGGGTTGCCCAAGCTGTGCATTCAGAAGAATTAACGTTACCTCCGAGGTCTAAAAACGATTTTTCTATTGTTATTTTAAAAAAGAAAACAAAGATACAAAAACCCACAGTAGGCAAGAAATCAAATTAGTCAGTAAAAAAATAACATTACTGGAATGCCGTCATACATATTTAATGATTTTCCTGAATTTTAATGCTGTGAGTCAGATTTTCAGTGTACATGTGAGGGGTTTTCCCCCAAAAGAAAGGGCAAAATATATTGTTAGAGTAGGCGGTTAGCTAGATGGGAGCAGGGAACAAGTGTTTTCCCACTGATAAAAGGGCGGAGGCCAAGTTCTAAACAGTTGCATGCAGGGAGAGCGAGCGTTTGTCTTCCTTTCTTTCCTGGGTGGATGTGTAGTTGGTGGGGGATGGGAGCCTTAGGGGGTGGTACAAAATTGTATACATGAGAAAAGAGGTTTAGTTTTTTTTAAATGTTTATTTACTTGAGAGAAAGAGAGAGACAGAGAGTGTGTGCGAGCGGGGGAGGAGCCGAGAAAGAGGGAGACACAGAATCCGAAGCAGGCTCCAGGCTCTGAGCTGTCAACACAGAGCCCCACGTGGGTCTCGAACCCACGAACTGCGAGATCGCGACCTGAGCCGAAGCCTGACTCAGCCCACCCGGATGCCCCTGAGAAGAGAGGTTTAAAGAATTATTGCTGGGATTTGTGCAGTGGATAGCTTTTAATGTTTTAAAACTTTTAAAAAAGGCTAGAATTCATTTTAAAAAGTAATTGTAATGTTGGCTGTTTGAAGGATGTTTTTTTTCAAAGTCTCTGGGGACCACAAGGAGCACTTTCTGCCCATAAGGAGGCCCGCGGAGGGGAGGGGGGGCTTGCTCTGATCTCCTGCAGCTGTAGCCTGTGGTGAAGAGATGGGGCCAGAGAGGTATGCCCACCCAACACCCACAAAGGTGCCCCAAAGGACCCAGGACCCCAGAATTTCTTGTCCAGATGGCCTCAGGTTGATTTACAGGGCTTGTTCCGGTCTCGCTTGGGGGTCCCAAGAGCAGACTGTGCAGCTAAGTGTGCACCCACGGCCAGGCAGGTGATGCAGGGCATAGAGGGGCCGAGGACTAGGAGCCCAGCTCAGGACCTTTCACTGCAACGGAAGAGGAGGGCAAGCTTAGGCCCTGTGCAGTCAGCCCGGCTTTTAACTCCAGGGAGTCAGAATCCGCAATTGCAATCTGGCCTCCCAGATCGACATACAGGTATATACCCGTAGGTAGGAAGATGGAACATAATGTATTTAACAAATGTTATCTTGGTTCATTCGTACATGTTTAGTCATATGGTATGTGAGCCTCCATTTGTACTCCTGCCCCGGGTGCACGAATAACAGGGGCAGCCTCACGCTTGACGGCAGGGAGCCACGCCTCTCCCAGGCCCGTCAGGAATACACCTTAGAACAAAGGCACAAAAGTTAAAGCGCTACATTTCTAATGTGCTGCATCCGCAGGAAAATCTGGAGTCAGACTGATAGTGATGCACGTAGACCCCACCACCGGACCCTTTACCTGCTTGACTTTGGGCAAGACTCTGACACATCTCTGAGCCTCCTCTGGAAACTGATGGGTGAACATTTGCCATCGTATCTGGTAAATTACAGGTACTCAAAGACAGTGTTGTGGACACGTGGCTTGTAAGTCAACAACTTTTGTCTTTGACCTATTTTCACATTACCATTCACATTTTGGGCCAAGACTTTAGGTAAACCTGAGCTGAAAGAATATGCAGTCATTTTTGTAGAGCATAACATTTAGAAGAACCTTCCAAAGGTTTCATTCCAAATCAAAACAGTCCTGAGTTCTGGTGTCTTTTTTTTTACGTAAATGAGTGTGCATCGCGGAACCTCACTGACACTCAGTGTCCCCTGTTATAAGACAGCAATAATAATAGTAACTAATTCATTGCACCATTAGAAGGATTAAGTGAACAAAAAAAAAATGCAAAAATGTTTGCCATACAGGAAGTGGATTATCTGTCATATTTCAAACTTCTACTGAATTTTATTTAGTGTAATATTATTCTATTGAATTTCATTCAATAGATAATTTTTCTTTTTTTATTTTTAATTTTATTTATTTATTTATTTTTCAATATATGAAATTTATTGTCAAATTGGTTTCCATACAACACCCAGTGCTCATCCCAAAAGGTGCCCTCCTCAATACCCATCACCCACCCTCCCCTCCCTCCCACCCCCCATCAACCCTCAGTTTGTTCTCAGTTTTTAAGAGTCTCTTATACTTTGGGTCTCTCCCACTCTAACCTCTTTTTTTTTTCCCCCTTCCCCTCCCCAATAGATAATTTTTCTAATTTTCTGGGTTATTTTGAACATCCACGGGGTCTGCTGAATGAAAATCACATATGTGTGTAACTATTTGGTACCTCCGGGACAGTTACTTTTTCTAAAAAAAATTTTTATTGTTGTTGCGTGATTGAGTTTGTTTTTTTATTGGAGAGTCATATGAGCTTCTGCTTTGATTCCATTTATCCTGCTGACAGATGCTTTTCTTTCTTACTTGGGCCTTCGAATGTAAGATAATTATCACCCAAACAAAATCATAAAAGACCATGCCATTTAAAAGCTCTTTTTAAAAGCCTAAGAAAGGGGCGCCTGGGTGGCTCAGTTGGTTGGGCGACCGACTTCAGCTCAGGTCATGATCTCACAACTCGTGAGTTGGAACCTGGCATCAGGCTCAGCGCTGAGAGCTCAGAGCCTGGAGCCTGCTGGGATTGTGTCTTCCTCTCTCTCTCTGCCCCTCCCCCACTCACGCTCTGCTCCCCCCCCCCCCCCACCGGGGGTCAAAAATAAACAAACATTAAAAAAAGCCTAAGAAAATAGCAAGCATACTGGAAGTCAAAGTAAACTGTGATAGAAGGTCTGAGAAAAAGAAATGTATGTGCTTCCTGAAGTGTCTGGAATGAATAACAGTGACCCTGAGTTCTTGCGGAGGGACAGACACACACGGGGGCTGGCTGTGCCCATGGGAGTCCTGCAGCAGACTCGCAGAGGCCAAGAATCTGAGCTCTTCGGACACTGGCTAAGAGGACATTTGGATTGTGACTAGTACAGTTTGGAGGGACAAAGCGCCAGGGACTCACTTTTCCTTTTCTCCTTCCTCTTCCAAGGGGATTATTTAATAGCCTGTTTACACATGCAGCACTTGCTTACTCTAATAATAGCCCATGGGCCTGAATCATCCTGCGTCACTGAGGTGTCATCCGGAGTCCTCAGCTGTTTCCACGACTTGTGTGGTTGGCTTTCAACACTCTCTGGAAACCGCTAAGAATGTGCAGGGTAATCGGTGATTTCAATTTTAACCATGCATGACGTGAGGCACCTTCTATGTGTCTCCATTGACCTGTCTTTAAAATACATAGTGTAACGATGAAGGGAAGTCAGGAGAAAACTTTGGTGTGAACCCCTGTGCAATAATATATGGAAATGTATTTACAAATGTATTCTATCTTATTCTGTTATTTTATTTTATGTTTATTTTATTTTTTAAGTTTATTTATTTTGAGAAAAGAGAGAGTGAGCAGGGGAGGGGCAGAAAGAGGGAGAGAGAGAGAGAGATTGACAAAACCAAACAGGCCCCATGCGGTCAGGATGGAGCCTGACTCTGGGCTTGAACCCACAAACTGTGAGATCATGACCTGAGCTGAAACGAAGAGGCACATGCTTAACCCACTGAGCCACTCAGGCACCCCACGAATGTATTTTAAATATAGTAATATAAATGCATCTTACTATTATTACTACACGTGTGATCGATTTGCTGATATAATTGAGACAAATACATGTATCGATTAACACTGTTATTTGATGGGCTGCAGGGGTCCTGACAGTGTTCAGTTTCTTGATCTGGGAGCTGCTTACAGAGAGGATTCAGTTTGTGAAAATCCACGAAACCCAACACTTATGTGCATTTTCCTGTATTATATTTCAATAAACAGTTTGAAACATACACTGTTTATTTTTTTAATGTTTATTTATTTTTGAGAGAGAGAGAGAATCCCAAGCTGGTTCCATACCGTCAAAACAGAGCCTAATGTAGGGCTGGATCTCAAGAACCATGAGATCATGACCTCAGCTGAAATCAACCCACTGAGCCACCCAGACGCCTTCAGAACATTAAACCTTCGCTGTTTAATCTCAGTTTTTTGAGGAAAAATTGAGCAGTTACAGTAACGAACCATATACACATGACAATACATATTTGAGATATTTTGAAGATAATGTTTGAAAATTTTACAAAGTTTGATAGACCTAAATCTGTCATATTTAAGTAGGGCTCTATTTTATCTTTTTAAAATTGCTTCCCCAGGGGCCGCCTGGGTGGCTCAGTCAGTTAAGTGTCAGACTCTTGACTTTGGCTCAGGTCATGATCTCAGGGTTTGTGGATTAGAGCCCCGAATCAGGCTCTGCACTAACAGCGTGGAACCTGCTTGGGATTTTGTCTCCCCCTCTCTCTGCCCTTCCCTTGTTTGCTCTCTCTATAGCTCTCAAAATAATTAAAATAAAATAAAATAAAATAAAACAAAATAAAATTTCTCCCCCAAACCAAAAATAACATTTCTCATCTCACAATGATAGAGGTATAATAAATTGAATTTTAACGTTTATTTATTTTTGAGACAGAGAGAGACAGAGCATGAACGGGGGAGGAGCAGAGAGAGAGGGAGACACAGAATCGGAAGGAGGCCCGGTCGGAAGGAGGCCATCAGCCCAGAGCCCGACGCGGGGCTCGAACTCACGGACCGTGAGATCGTGACCTGAGCTGAAGTCGGTCGCTCAACCAACTGAGCCACCCAGGCACCCCATAAGTTGAATTTTAAAATGCTCCTCTCTTTGATCTTATGTATTTTTGTTGTGAAAATCTTAAAAATGTAAATTGGTATACACACTTGCCGGGGGGCTATTTGGCAATATCTATAAAAATACAAAAGGTTCATGATGTTTGGATCAAAAAATCTGAGACATTTTTGGTAGGTAGTCATTCATACACTCAACTTTCAACTGACATGTATTTATTGAGTATCTACTCTGTGGTAGGTGTAGGGCGGGGTCTGGGGATATGTTACTGAATAAGACGGCTGTAGTACAGCTTTAATGGGGGAACTCTTACAAAGTTTCTGTGCCAGAAGAGAGCACAGATAGGAGTCACACAATTCATGATTTGGTTACACATTTAATTAAAGAAAAGAAAAGAGGAAAGGAAAGGAAAGAACAGAAAAAGACAAGACAAGATATGATGATAAATTATTCAAATTACTTAAATAAATATTACTTAAGGCCAAACAAAAGAGAAGTATGCGCCACTCTGAGCACATGTAATTAAAGGACGTGGACCAGACCGGAGAAGTGAAATAGAAAAAAATAGGGCACAGCACAAAGTGCACAATAGGTAAAAAGTTCAGGGATAGGTTAACACATTACAGCAAATCTATAAATAGAATCACATATAACTGTCATTTAGAATTAGGCAGCTGAGGGGCGCCTGGGTGGCTCAGTTGGTTAAGTGGTTGACTTCGGCTCAGGTCATGATCTTGTGGTTTGTGGTTTTGAGCCCCGCGTGGGGCTCTGTGCTGACAACTCAGAGCCTGGAGCCTGCTTCGGCTTCTGTGTCTCCCTCTCTCTCTGCCCCTCCCTCGCGCATGCCCTGTCTCTCTCTCTCTCTCTCTCTCTTTCAAAAAGAAACAGACATTAAAAAAATTTTTTTTCTTAATAAAAAAAGAATTAGGCAGCTGAAAAGCATGTGCTTATGTCCGAGATAAATTATAAATTTGAAAACAGTTGGACCGTAGTATGTGCTGTGGTATTATCCTAGTTTTAAAATGACAATAATTATAATTTCCTGTCATATATATATAAAATACATAATAAAATATGAAATATGAATATGTGTGCGTGTGTGGCTAGGGATGCCTGTGCACCATGATCTCTTCTTACCATCTTCCTGGGCATCGGTGTAGACATCTCCCAGCTCTCCTTGTGTGTAGGTGTGGGCAAGTGACTAAATTCTCAAAATAGAAGATGGCTTAGGGTCGTGTGCAGGTCTAGGTTCTTGGAGAGTGGGCATACATCCTCCACTTTCTCTTCATCTTTCCCACCAACTGGAACCTGGACCCGGGAGGGACCTATCTGTCTTTCACTATTCAGACAATGACAGTGTCTTGGGGACCCATCTGTTTCTCACTATTCAGACAATGACAGGTCATGGGGGTGGCAAGGAACCTGGGTCCTTGAATGACCACGAGGAGCAGAATTTCCCTAACAGCCTGGAATTCTTACTTTAACATAAAAAAAAAAAAAAAAGAAAAAGATGGGGCACCTGGGTGGCTCAGTCGGTGGAGCATCCGACTTCGGCTCAGGTCATGATCTCACGGTCCGTGAGTTCGAGCCCCGCGTCGGGCTCTGTGCTGACAGCTCAGAGCTTGGAGCCTGCTTCGAATTATGTGTCTCCCTCTCTCTCTGCTCCTCCCCCACTCATGCTCTCTCTCTCTCTCTCTCTCTTTCTCTCCTTCAAAAATAAATTTAAAAAAATTTAAAAAAATTTTAAAAAAGACTATTTTCTTCAGCAGTTTTAAGTTTACAGAAAATTTGAACAGAAATTACAGAGATTTCCTATAAGCCCTCCACTGCCCCTCTCAGTTTCCTGTATTATTTTTTTTATTAATTTTTAAGTTTTACGTATTTATTTTGAGAGAGGGAGAGAGTAGGGGAGGAGCAGAGAGAGAGAGAAGGAGAGAGAGAGAATCCCAAGCAGGCTCCCTACTGTCAGTGTAGAGCCTGACGCGGGGCTCGATCTCATGAACCATGAGATCATGACCTGAGCTGAAACCAGGAGTCGGATGCTAAACCGACTGAGCCCCCAGGTGCCCCTCCTCTATTATTAACATCGTGCATTAGTGTGGTGCGTTAGTGACAGTGGATGATTATTATTAACTGAGGTCCATAGGATACATTAGGGTTTGCTCTTGACATTGTAGATTCTATGAGTTTTGACTCATAGATATAATGACCTATATCTCCCACCACGGTATCCTGTGGAATAGCTTCGTTTCCCTAAAAATGCCCTGGGTTCCTCCTACTCATCCCTCTCCCTGCCCCACCCCAACTGCTGGCAGCCCCTGATCTTTTCCTGTCTCCCTAGTTTTGCCTTTTCCAAAATGTCATATATTTGGAATCGTGCAGTTTATAGCTTTTTCTCAGGCTGGCATTTTTAGGTGAAAGAAAAACAAGGCTCGGTGCTTTTAAAGTCACTTAGTCCCCTTGTAATTATAGCAGCTCGCTCTTTAGCCTAATTAAGTTAGTACAGGCACAGAACACACTCAGAGGACTGTGTAAAACCCTGATAGAGACTTTGTCCCTGGGTGGGGTTATGGGAGACTAGCATTGCAGGATATTATTTCTACGACGAAGATTCTCTCCTTGACCTAACCCTGACCTGGTGCCTCTAAACCCTCCACCTGCCTCAGCCTGATCTTGAGCTTCTGGGTCTGCCCTTTGCAAGATCCGGTTTCAGCAAGAATCCCGTTAACCCAGTTTAAAGAAAGGCCTTCACCCTGGTACCTGATCAAATGCCTCATTCTCCCCTCCCCCACCTCATCCTTCTGACTTGCCTTCAGCAGAAATTCTGTTGGGTCTGGTAAGAAGCCCCCTTACCTCTGAGAGTTCCTCTTTTCCATCCACTGACCTCCAGCCTGCTCCTTGCGTATGAACCCCCGACTATCCTGGTTGGAGTAGAGGCGCCCCTACTACAAAGCTCCCCTGGAGCAGTCCCCCCTTGCAAAAAGTGCCTTACCATCTTCAACAAGCGTCACAAATCATTTTTGCTTTAACACTACAATGTTTGGATCTTTCATGATTACCTGTAATTTTGTGATTGAATAAGTAATATATACACAGGCAGGTTTTTAAATGGTCTTCTTAAACTAAATTCAGAGGGATTGAAAGGAATCACAATATATATATATACATACTAGGCTTATTTTTGAGAGAGAGAGAGGCGGGGGAGGGGCAGAGAGAGAGGGAGACACAGAATCCGAAGCAGGCTCCAGGCTCCCAGCTGTCAGCACAGAGCTCGACACAGGGCTCAAACTCACAAACTGTGAGATCATAAACTGAGCCGAAGTTGGATGCTTAATGGAGTGAGCCACCCAGGTGCCCCAGGAATCACAATATTAATATGAAGCTTTGTATTATTTTTTTTATTTGAGAGAGAGAGAGAGAGAGAGAGAGAGAATCTTAAGCAGATTCCATGCCCAGTGCAGAGCTTGATGTGGGGCTCGATCCCACGACCCTGAGATCAAGATCTGAGTCGAAATCAAGAGTCGGACACTTAACTGATTGAGCCACCTAGGCTCCCCATATGAGTTTTAAATATAGTGCTATCATGTATTACTACAACTGACTGGCAGTTTGCACCTGCTTGACAGGCAGTATACAGGTGAGGTTAAACCATGCAGATACGACTCTGCCTATATGTGCAGGTCACGGTGCAGGAAAAAGAGATAAATGATATGGAAGAGATAAATGATGTAAAGATACCAGGCTGCTTTTAGAGAAACTAAACATTCAGATTAAGAGATTAAAGTAAAAGCTGGAGCGCTTGGCAGGTAAAAACTTCACTGACCAGAGGCAAATTAGCTTGACAAGGCCTTGACTTTGGACACAATCACACAGAGCGATTTGTTTAGCTGGCTCTGCAGACAGTGATTTTTACCTGGAACCGCGGCCTGAATAATCCCGAGGGTGAGGTTTATTGACAAGAACCAGTGAATTTAGGCAACGGCTGTTAAATTGCGTCAAGATAGTTCAAGAAATGTAAATGTTTTGCAAATACTTTGTGTCTCAAGATTTTCTTACTTTATCTGAAAAGGTTTATGGCTGGCTGCCTGTGCCATTCAGGGCATCCCAAAGGGAAAGACGCCTTTTAGGATTGTTATTGACATTTGCTGGTATTTGTTGTTTGCTTTTGATGGGTCAAACACAGGACTAAGTATGTTTTATGCGTATTATCTCAGACAATCTGCACAACATATGAGCTAGATGCTAATATTAAACTCATGTCAATCTTCTCAACACCCCTATGAGGTGGTTACTATTATAAGATCCATTTCACAAATAAAAGAACTTCTCAAGGACGCATCCAGGGGGACTGAGCCAGCCGTTAAGCTGGGTTTGTTTACATTCCAAACTTAAACTCTTAACCATGTTGCATTATCTATAAAGAAATAGGGGGAAAGGTCTTGAGAGAATGTCCTCAAGAAGGAAAACCCCAATCACAGAAGCATAAAGCTGATGGGCAGTAGAGGCCTCTAGACCAATCTCTTCACCGTCCAGATAGGGCAGGTGAGTCACACAACTCTTGGTTACATGCTCAGGAGCAGGGCCAGAGGGTGGAACCTGGGTTTCCAGACTCAAGGCCAGCCATTGACCATTCGTCTGCACACTTGCAGACGTGTGTGTGGTGACGGGGGGAAGGGTATCTGTCACTTGGAGCATGCGCATAGCCCTTCCGACGTTGGTGAAAAACATTAAGCTTCTTTGCGAAAGCATAATCAATTCCTTACCTCCCACCCTGCCGTCGCTTCGTGGTGACCCGCTGTGGGGCTCTGCGCAAGAACTCTACCTGTGAAGTTGTTACTGAGATGCACCCATCATGTTAAGCATCCTTTAAAAATTGTCTAGGGGCGCCTGGGTGGCGCAGTCGGTTAAGCGTCCGACTTCAGCCAGGTCACGATCTCGCGGTCCGTGAGTTCGAGCCCCGCGTCGGGCTCTGGGCTGATGGCTCAGAGCCTGGAGCCTGTTTCTGATTCTGTGTCTCCCTCTCTCTCTGCCCCTCCCCCGTTCATGCTCTGTCTCTCTCTGTCCCCAAAAAAATAAATAAACGTTAAAAAAAAAAAAAATAAAAAATAAATAAAAATTGTCTAAATGTATAATCTGGACATAAAATGCTCGGCTAAGAGCAAGCAGTTGCCATGGTACTCAAGACAGAATTCATGGTGCACCAACATATTCCTGGTATAGTTTTTCTAATAAAAATAGAAAGCTGAGAGAGCAGGGACTTGAAGTAGGGTGTGGGGATTGGAAAAATAAAATGTACTGTGTTGTGTTTCTTACTGTTTTCCATCCCGTTATTTTAACTGCGGTCAACAGGAGAGCTGTCGTCATGTGTAGTCATTGCATCGGTATTTGCTTCTGTTGTGTAGGCCTGTGTTTCTGTTAGCCACAGACAGATGATCTTCAAGACTCCTTGCTGATCCGTTAGGGCAACTACTCGATCACCACGCGTGCGTGAGTCGTCTCGTCAGGGGCACCGACAGACTGGCTGAGCTACAAGGACCTAAAAAAAAAATTTTTTTTTTAAATGTTTTATTTATCTTTGAGAGAAAGAGACAGACAGGGCACAAGCGGGGGAGGGGCAGAGAGAGAGAGAGGGAAACTCAGAATCCGAAGCAGGCTCCGGGCTCTGAGCCGTCAGCCAGAGCTTGACCCGAGCGAGGCTCCAACTCACGGAGCTGGGCCAAAGTCAGACTGAGCCACCCAGAGGCCCCTGCGCTATAAGGACTTTAAAGTCACCTAGCCCAGAACCTTCAATGCAAACACATTCTCTCTCCTGATCTGCTTCTGTCTCTTTTTCACACACACACACACACACACACACACACACACAACCACACCACCTCTTTCTAGTGGGATAGAGATACTGTATTATACCACCAACCAATGTGCCTTTTGAGAAGCTCTTCTAAGGATTCCTCGTGGTAGCATTCTGGGGAAGATAATAGCAATCCCTGATCACTCCCCCGTGAACACAGATTTCTCCCCTGCTGTTTGGGGTTGCAGTCCTTCATTCATTTACTGTGGGGAGAAAAGAGGAGCAGCTGACATTCAGAAGCTGTCTTGGCATTCACAGCTAGGCCATGCCATGGTGCTCTCAGATGTAAACAATCTCACAGACGATCGAGTTCAGACACGCTTCCTCCGAGAGACCAGGATAAAATGAGACAAAGTGAGGCCACTTCGTCACTTGGGCAAAGCGCGGACAAAACCAGGCCACTGTACGTAAAACCCACAGATCCCAAACTTTCCCCTCTCTTACTCACTGATGCTTCTGTATCCAATCATAGAATCGCCCCCCACGCCCCCCACTTTCTGACAGCATCCGTTGTGGGGCAAATCACAAATCACCCAACCAGGTTCTTCAAACTGAGTTCTAATAACACCGTGTCACTGGGACAGCCCGTGGTTCCACATGGTATGTTCCCCTCACTGTAATGAGTCAGACGCCAACTTGTTCAACTCTAGGTGTGTTCTTAATGGCCTTTGGCGGGATGGAACTGACTCCCATAGCACGGACTAAATGTTTTCCATTGTTTTATGTTTACTTGTTCTCCTATCTCCTCAACTAGACGTGAGATTTCCAGAAGGCAGAGACCATGTCTATCCTGTCTCCTATTATACTCAAAATACCTGCTTTTTTGATTTGGAATATAGTTCAATACCTCCTGAATGAACGGATAAACATGGGGGAAATTGGGCCTAGCTTCATATTCCTTGACTCGTTCACATGCCTCCTATGTATTAAGGAAACTAGCACTTAGGTAGTAATCAGCCTGTGGCTAAGAACTACCAACATACACTGGAAAAGGTACATAAAATCACTCTGTAAACTGTTCTCACTCTTATCCTAACGAAAGTCTTAGAGGTAATACAAATCTTCCTCTAGAGTGTGAATTTCAACTCTTCCCAACAACTGCTGTGAAGTTGGTTGCTTATTCCTCCTTCCTCAGTCTATTTCTTTCTGATGGTTTACTGGTTTTCTCTCTGATTACAAAAGCAGCGGTTTATTTTGGTATTTGGGAACATTGAAAACTATAGACAAATGTAGAGAAGAAAATAAACCCACATCCTGTTTTTTTTTTTAATTTTTTTTAATGTTTACTAATTTTTGAGAGAGACAGAGTGAGCAAGGGAGGAGGAGAGAGATAGGGAGACAGAATCTGAAGCAGGCTCCAGGCTCCGAGCCATCAGCACAGAGCCCAATGTGGGGCTCGGACCCACGGACCAAGAGATCATGACATGAGCCGAAGTCGGACGCTTAACCGACTGAGCCACCCAGGCACCCCCCATGTCCTGTTCTTAAGGCAGGCAACTTCCCCCAAATTCAAGTTTATGTGACCTCATGGTTTACAGATTAAGAAGACTCAGTGTTTAGATATTTAAAAAAAAATTTTAATGTTCATGTATTTCTGAGAAAGAGAGAGAGAGGGAGAAGAAGAACGAGTGGGGGAAGGGCAGAGAGAGAGGGAGACACAGAATCTGAAGCAGGCTCCAGGCTGTGAGCTGTCAGCTCAGAGCCCGACGCGGGGCTCGAACTTATGAACTGTGAGGTCATGACCCGAGCTGAAGCTAAACGCTCAACCCACTGAGCCAGCCAGGCGCCCCAAAATATTCAGAGATTGAAAGAGCAACGAAAATTATGTTGTACTAAGTGGTCAAGAAAGGGACTTTGAAGGTATTCAGTGAGAGGACTCAGCAATGCCAGAATCCCTCTGCCAATGAGCCAATCACCTTTTTTGCCTGGGCGAAGGGGGAGGTTTGAGTTTGCTATTAAGGATAGAGCAGTGGGACAAAGAAGGGTGGAGGGCTGGAGGGGACAGGAATGGAGGTGGAGGGGTGGAGGGGAAGAGGAGGGTGCTTCCTATCTCTGTGACTCCAGGCCAAGTCTTGAGCTCTTACTTTGTGGGTGGCTTTATGGGTTAGGACCTCATACCCGGGATCCACAGGTTCACAAATATATACATAGTTCTACCCCAGAATGTTTACCATCACCACCAAAGATACCTTTTCTACCCTTGGCTATTCCTTTCATTATCTTCTCCAGTAGACTGCAATCCTTTGAATGCGTTCATCTGGCCATATGCATATATCGGGGGAGCATTGGTTGCAGCAGCGTATCTCCTTTTTTCTCTTGCAGAACCGAGCCATGTATTTATCAGATAAAAATCATCTGAAATTGACAAAATGGGAAGATTGCACAGATCACTGCTGTGGTTCTGATACTAATAAACAAAAATGTTCTGATACTAATAAACAAAAAAACTAAATAAACAAAAAAACCCCAAGCAATTATGTAAGTAACATACAGACACTTCAGTGCTCTTTGTGGCTATTATTGGTCACTAAAATTTAGCAGCAGTCACTCTGTATTTATGCATGACATTAACTATGTGTTAGATTGATAAAATTTGGGTTGTTAAAAAAAACTCTAGCATGTTGAAACACTCTGGTAACCATCTGCTCCATTTAATAAATCCCAGGAATCTCTATGATGTCATCAGCAGCCAATCACAGCTTCTGTGGGCATGTGGTCACTTCTCTAGATAACTATTTACTTCCTGCCACATGCCAGGCATGTTCTGAGCACTGCTCCCAGAACGATGAATGAAATAGGCTCTTTCTGGAGAGCTCATAGTTAATTACTGTTGATATATTCCAATAAAAAATAGAGAAATTGACATTTAACTAGCTTACATAACTTTACGGAATTATGCTTTTACTCATCTTTTAAGAATACTAAAAGTAGTTCTAGAGGCGCCTGGTGGCTCAGTCAGTTAAGTGTCTGACTTCGGCTCAGGTCATGATCTCGCGGTTCGCGAGTTCGAGCCCCGCCGCAGGCTCTGTGCTGACAGCTCGGAGCCTGGAGCCTGCCTCGGATTCTGTGTCTCCTTCTCTCTCTCTGCCCCTTCCCTGATGTCTCTCTCTCTCTGTGTCTCTCTCTCCCTCTCAAAAAAAAAAAAAAAAATATATATATATATATATAAAATATTAAAAAAAAAAGAATACTAAAAGTAGTTCTAAATCCTCACTATTATATTCCTGAACATCTGGTGGGAAGCACTGTTTACATCACAAACTTCAGCAAATATCACCAATACCTCAAGAGATCAGAATCTCCATTCTCAGTTTTATTATGACTTGCTTATGGTTTTTAAAATGTCTTAAACATGTAAAACTTTTAGTAATCAGTTACAAAATGAGAAACATAACAAACTAGTTTAAAGTTGGGAAACATGGGGCGCCTGGGTGGTGCAGTCGGTTAAGCGTCCGACTTCAGCCAGGTCACGATCTCGCGGTCCGGGAGTTCGAGCCCCGCGTCGGGCTCTGGGCTGATGGCTCAGAGCCTGGCGCCTGTTTCCGATTCTGTGTCTCCCTCTCTCTCTGCCCCTCCCCTGTTCATGCTCTGTCTCTCTCGGTCCCAAAAATAAATAAAAAACGTTGAAAAAAAATAAATAAATAAAGTTGGGAAACGTATCAGTGAGGCAGTCCCCTCTAAGTATCAGACTTGAGCTCCAGATGTTAAAGCCCTTTCAGTTTCTTTTAGGATGGTCTTGGATGCAAAACTCCAGTCATCACTGGAATTAACTTAAAGCCACCCTTTAAATGAAGATACTACCTAAGAACTACGGGTTAAGAGGCTATTCTCTATTCCTGACAGATGTCATTATTCCATCTACTTGGGTATCCAAGCAATGAATGGTCGATCCAACTCAACTGGATAAACATTGCATTTATAAAGCAACACATTCTCCTTTCAGATGCACAAGATTTCAGATGGATCCTAGAAATTTCACTCAAAAAAAAAAATAAATAAATAAAAAGGGGGCCCCAAAAGATCTTCAGAATGAACACTAACTAGACTCAACTTCATCACAAGGATCCATTCGTGAGACCAAAATGGAATTTCTGGGCACCTGGGTGGCTCAGTTGGTTAAACTTCCGACTTCGGCTCAGGTCATGAACTCGTGATTCATGGGTTCAAGCCCCACATTAGGCTCTATGCTGACCTGCTTATGATTTTGTCTCTCTCTCCCTCTCTCTCTTCCCCTCCTCCGCATGCACATGCTCTCTCTCTCACTAGCTCTTTTTCTCTCAAAATAAATAAGTAAATAAACTTAGAAAAAAATAAAATGGGATTCCCTTTCTTCGAATGAAAGACCATAACCTGAAAAAGCAATATGGCACAGAAATAGTGTTTGCACTGGAATGGGACTGCCTTCAATTCAACTCCCTGCTCTGCCACTTACTGAATATGCTGTACCTTAATTTTATTATCTATAAACTGGTGATAATAATGGTGACTATCTTATACAGGGACTGTGAGGTTGAACTGAGCTAATACAGGTAAAAGTTTTAGACAGTGCCCAGAACATACTAAGGACGTTGGTCATTATTATGTGGTTTTATCCCAAAGTAACCTGTTAAAAAGATATTTCCAGGGCGCCTGGGTGGCTCAGTCCGTTGAGCATCTGACTTCGGCTCAGGTCATAATCTCACTGTCTGTGAGCTCGAGCCCTGCATCGGGCTCTGTGCTGATGGCTCAGAGCCTGGACCCTATTTCGGATTCCATTTCTCCCTCTCTCTCTGCTCCCCCCACCCCCACTCATGCTCTGGCAAAAATAAACATTAAAAAAAACTTTTTTTAAAGATATTTCCCGGAGTGAAGATGATCAGATAATTTCTCAAGTTTCAGAGGAAATAGGCTACGTCCTAAACTTAAAAAAAACTTTGCTTTTTACTAAAGATCACTTGGTCTCTGTATATTATTGAGTAAACAGAGATCCAGCTGAGAGTGCCTTTCTTCTTAGAGCGTTTTCCAATAATGCAAAGATTGCTCTGTGGTTGAACTTTGCTTCCTGAGCCTAGTAATTTTTCCAAGTATCAAAAAATGACTGGTAGAATTTATTGGTGTACTAAGAACATTCTGCCTGTGTTTTCATTACCATACTCAGAAGGAATCCATTAAGCTAATCAATATACGCTTACGGTTGCCAAGTTGCAGAAAAAAATCCAATCTTCCTAAGGTTGTAGTGAAGGGGCTACAGTTTTAGCAATGCTCCCTGACTCATCTTTTATCATTCTGAGTCATTTGTAACCACCTAAACTCTTTCCCAAAGTTAATCCTGTTCTAAGAAAATGTCCAAGTAAATGATACAGTATGGTATTTTTGAAGCTCTGACCTCACTTGAAGAGCCAGAGAGAGGAAATTTCCCTCTTAAAAAAAAAAAAAAAAGAAGAAGAAGAAGGTAAGAAAGAGCACAGTCAAAAAAACAAGCCCTTTGGAAAAAGAAAGCTTACTCTTTTCCACTAATCATTTTGAGATTGTTCTTTTGTTTGCTATGCTTAGCTCTGGAGGAGTGTGAGGTCCTGAAATGGAAAGGAGAGATCCATTCAGATTAAAAAAAAAAAAAAAAAAAAAAATTTTTTTTTTTAGCAATTCCAAAATGTTTAACCGGAAGCCATTTTAATGAATGAAAAATCCTTACATTAGGGAGATTTATACACTGACAGTGGAAGTTTTGCAGGGCAAGCAAATTCAGCTCCATGTAGGTCAGAAAGTCTCACAGAAAAGTAAGAGTGACTGGACTATTCTTGCAGGATCATTCAACTATCTCTCTAGAGATTGCTTCCTTTAGACTCTGAATTTAATTTTTTTTTAATATTTATTTATTAAGGGGGGAGGGGCAGAGAGAGAGGGAGACACAGATTCCGAAGCAGGCTCAAGGCTCTGAGCTGTCAGCACAGAACGTGACACAGGGCTCGAACTCACGGACTCTGAGACCATAACCTGAGCTGCGGTTAGACACTTAACCCACTGAGCCACCCAGGCGCCCCTAGAGTTCTAAATTTCAGAATGGTAATCCCTGACACCCGAAAGAGGAAGAAGCAACATGCTAACTGAGTTTTTTTGGTTTTTATGAGAAAAATAGAAAATGTTCATCTTTCTTCCCCAGGTACAAGGGACACACATTCTATTCAAGAAAGGTAGTCCATGGAAGGAATAAGCCACAGTTGGAGGTAGGTGAAAGGAAGTAGGTGAGAGGCTGAAAACTCAGTATTGATAATATGCCGAGCACTCTCTTCTTTTTTTCTTTTTTTTAGTTTATTTATTTATTTTGAGAAAGAGAGAGAGACAGAGAGCAGGACAGGGGCAGAGAGAGAGGGAGAGAGAATCTCAAGTAGACTCCACACTATCAGCATAGAGCCAGATGTGGGGCTTGAACTCAGGAACCTCGAGAATGTGACCCGAGCCCAAGTCAGACGCTTAACCAGCTAAGCCACCCAGGCGGCCCACAATCAACTCTTTTTTAGCAGCTTCATTGAGATGTAATTCACATATCATGAAATACACGGGTTTAAAAGCATCTGTTCCATGTTTTTAAATATGTTTACAGGGCTGGGCAATCATTACCGTGCGCTAATTTTAGAACATTTTCACCATCCTCCAAAGATATCTTGTACCCGTTACTGGTCCCTGCCCACTTTCTTATTATTCCTTCCCCCACCTCCCAGGCCTAGATGACCACTGATCGACTTTCTGTCTCTATAGATTTGCCTACGCTGAACATTTCGTACAAATGGGAATCTACAAATGTGGTCATCTGTGATGACTGACGTCTTGCCGTTAGCTTAGCGCTTTCGAAGTCCATCCATGTTGTAACATGTATCTGTACATAATTCTTGTGTATTGCTGATATTCTGTTGTGCTGCTATACGGTGTTTTATTTATCCATTCATCCATTGATTCCGTTCGTTGCCACTTTCAGGCTATTGTGACTAACGCTACGATGAACATTCATTTCCAACTTTCTGTGTGGACATATGCTTTCAATTCTCTTGCACAGATTCCGACGGGTGGAATTGCTGGGTCGTATGGTAACTATATTTAACCTTTTGAGGGACGGCCAAATTGTTTTCCAAAGTGGCTTCACTGCTATATAGTCTCACCTACAATGTCTGAGGGTTTGAATTTCTCCCCATACTGGCTAATGCTTGTTATTGTGGGGTTTTTTTTTTTCCTGTTTTATTGAGGGGTAATTCACATTACAGTAACATTCACCTTTTTAAAGTGTACAATTCAATAGTTTTTAGCCTATTCACAGCTGTCAACGGTAAGCACAACCAATTTTAGAACATTTTATCACCCCCAAAGAAACCCTCACCCAGTACCTGTAACTCTCCAATGGCCCCACTCCTCACCCCTGCAGTCTTTCATCTACTTCCTGTCTCTATAGATTTGTGTTCATTTTCTTCAAAGGTAGTCCAGTAAAGGGGCACTCGGGAGGCTCAGTCGGTTGAGTGACTGACTCCTGGCTTCCGCTCAGGTCACCGTCTCACGGTCTGTGAGTGTGAGCCCTGCATTGGGCTCTGTGCTGATGGTGGGGTGCCGGCGTAGGCTTCTCTCTGTCCCTCTCTGCCTCTCCTCTGCTCATGTTCTCTCTCTCAAAATAAGTAAATAAACTTAAAAAAAAAAAATCCAGTAAGAAGTTTTATCTAATTGTGGCTTTTGATTTACCGTTCTGTATAGACTAATGGTGTTGAAAATCTTTTCATGTGCCTATTGACCCCTGCTGTATTTCTTTTGGAGAAATGTTTATTTTTTATTTTTATTAAAAAACTTTTTTTTTCAAGGTTTATTTTTGAGAGAGAGAGAGACAGAGCACGAGCAAGGGAAGGGCAGAGAGAGAGAGGGAGACACAGAATTAGAAGCAAGCTCCAGGCTCTGAGCTGTCAGCACAGAGCCTGACGCAGGGCTCGAACCCACGGACCGCGAGATCGTGACCTGGCTGAAGTCGGACGCTTAACCGACTGCACCACCCAGGCGCCCCAACACTCTTTTATTTGTAACAAGGAATGTATTTAGTTTTCTGCCTGAAAAAGGGTTCTAGACATTTGGGTCCAATTTTGTTCCAGAAGGCTGAGGTCCTGCTCTCCCTTTCAGCTTTAATTTTGAAGTAAGTCATCATTTGAGTGCTTATAACATTGTTTTCATCAAGAATATAGAATGATGTTTACCACTCAAGAATAGAAATACAGGGGCGCCTGGGTGGATCAGTCAGTTAAACATCTGACTCTTGATTTCGGTTCAGGTCATGATCTCACAGTTCGTGGGTTCAAGCCCCACATCTGGCTCTGTGCTGACAGTGTGGAGCCTGCTTGGGATCCATTCCCTCTCTCTCTCCTTCTCGCTCTGTCCCTCCCTGCTTGCTGTCACTCTTTCTCTCTCAAAATAAACTTAAAAAATTAAAAAAAAAAGAGTAGAAATATGACTACATATGTATGGCCTATATAAGCTAATTCAAAAAAGATTCCTAATTGCATTTAATTCCTAATTAAGTATGATATAATTTTACTAGTTATTTGTATTTACTTTAAGTTTTAACATTCATCTGCCCCTATTAGTTCTAAAAGTACATATGAATATTTGTCTGTATCCTATGACAAGATAGATTTGATTATATGTTCCTTGGATTAAAAAAAAAATACCATACAGCAAAATTAATTAAGGACACTATAATCATGAGATTTAGGAAAGAAGTAAATTAAATACAGATTATATTTTTTAAAAATATAATTCAGTCATACTCTGGGTACTTTTTAGTCTCAAAAACATTTACTGAAGATATGTTTAATGGAGAAAGGACATAAGATTTATATAACAAAATGCCTATTAGCCTACTACTAAAAATTGATAGTTGATAATTAAAAATACTTTTAATCTCCCTTGCTCCTTCAAGTTCAATACAACTGAGTAAATATTGGGTGCCTACTTGGCTGAGTCGCTCAGTTAAGCATCTGACTTTGACTCAGGTCATGATCTCATGGTTCATGAGTGTGAGTCCTGCATTGGGTGAGCCCTGCTTCTCTCCCTCTCTCACTCTCTCTCTCTCTCTCTCTCTCTCTGCCCCTCGCTCACTTGCACCTCTCTCTCAAAAAAAAATTGAGTAAATATTCTTACCCCATTTTATTGGCTATGAAATGAAAACATAAGCTGCTATCTAAAATGTAAGAGGGATATTAACTTATTTACACATGGTAATTAAATATAAATATAGATTTCTGTTTTGTTTTCAGTCTCTTTAGTTATATGTGATGAATTGCCTCAGAGTGAAAGGGTTTATTCTTATTATGAGAGAAGCCCACATTCCTCTTCAAACATTGATTTATTCAACAATTGCTGCATTAACACAGTCTATGGGGATACAGGAGGGAGAAGCGACTGATCATTTCCTCCTGTTCACAAAGCTTGTGATCTGGGAGATGGGCGAATCACCACATGGCAAAGCAGTGTCATGAGGCCCAGGCTGCTGTGAAAGCGTAGACATGAGGCATCTAACCCAGACCTGCAAGGAAGAAGCATCATCTACACTGAGACCTTATGAATGGACAAGAATTACCCAGGTAAAGTGTTCAGGCAAAGGGAGCAGTATGTGCAAAAGCCCAGTGATCAGAGAGACAGGGTCCGGTTAGGGGACTTAATGAAGTTTTCTACGATTTGAAGGTAAAAGGGAGACAGAGTATGAGTTTTGAGAGACGAGGCCTGGAAAGGAAGCCGAAAGCCTGACCACCAAACCTACTACACCGTGTTAAGAAAAGCAATGGGGAGGGGCGCCTGGGTGGCTCAGTCAGTTTAAGCATCGACCCTTGATTTCAGCTCAGGTCATGATCTCACCATTTGTGGGATCAGGCCCCATATCGGGTTCTCTCTCTCGTGGTTCTCTCTCTTTCTCTCTTTCTCTCTCTCTCGGCTCCTCCCCCCACCTTCTCTCTCTCTTGAAATAAATAAATAAACTTAAACAAAAAAGAAAAGCAAAGCAATGGGGAGTCAGTCACACAGGTTCTTAAGCAAGGGAGGACAATAGGATAAGATTTGCAGTTGAGATATATAATAATAATAATCATAATAAATAACAAGAATAATCATTGCTAATATTCATTGTGTTGATAACATATCAGACACGATACTAAATGTCTTATATCAAACACTCCCTAATATATTTTTCAAGTGCCATTACTGTAGCTTACAATAAAAGCTACATACAGTATGCTGTGACTGTCAGAAAATGGAAAGGAGATTCATTTTATTTTACTTAAATGGGGCTTTGTTCCATGATTACCAGCACAAGTGAGGCGTTATGTGATGTGTGGACCCCAGCTTTAGAGGACGTAATTTGATAGTGTAAGTGAACAGGATACTTTTCATTTTGGGAACATAGAATTACTTGGGAAAATTGGTTAAAGTACAGAGTAGTTTTGAGTAAAATTGAATTATGTTTAGGGGCGCCTGGGTGGCGCAGTCGGTTGGGCGTCCGACTTCAGCCAGGTCAGGATCTCGCGCTCCGTGAGTTCGAGCCCCGCGTCAGGCTCTGGGCTGATGGCTCGGAGCCTGGAGCCTGTTTCTGATTCTGTGTCTCCCTCTCTCTCTGCCCCTCCCCCGTTCATGCTCTGTCTCTCTCTGTCCCAAAAATAAATAAACATTGAAAAAAAAATTTTTTTAAATTGAATTATGTTTAATTTATTTCCCTATAGTGCCGTTTTGTGTTAGCTTAATGATTGCGCGCGCGCGCGTGTGTGTGTGTGTGTGTGTGTGTGTGTAGTAGGGTAAGTGGGGATTTGGTGGGAAGGCCTTGGAAGAATGCTGCAAATGTATGCTTTGAATTATGGAAATATACATAAAGTCTTTGAGAAGACATAAAACTATCAGCAGAATAGTATCTTCATGCTGTTGGTTTCTCAAAGGCATTGTTGAAATGAAGAGCTTTAGAAACTATCATAAAGTTACTTTGTCGGGGTGCCTGCGTGGCTCAGTTGGTTGAGCATCTGACATTGGCTCAGGTCGTGATCTCATGTTCTGTGAGTTTGCGCCTCACGTTGGGGTCTGTGCTGACAGCCCAGAGCCTGGAGCCTGCTTCAGATTCTGTGTCTCCCTCTCTCTCTGCCCCTCCCCCACTGGCCCTGTGTCTCTCACTCTCTCTCTCTCTGTCAAAAATAATAAACATTAAAAAAATTAAAAAGTTACTTTGCAAGCCATAGACTGGACATGCGTCCGGAAGTGACCTTAAAAATACTTAATGACCTTAGGATATAGGCAGCAATTAATCCAGAAGGACTCATCACAGAGCTGGAGGCTGCCTATTGGTTTCTGAGTGCTGGGACCACCAGGGACGCTGCAAGAGGGAGCATAGATGTGAGAGCAGCTGGGAAACCTCAGAGGTCATAGGGTGTTGGCTGTTCACCAAGGAATATGGAACTATTTCAATATTTTATTACCAACAGGTATGACCACACCAGGAGGTATTGGCTTAATACTAGCTGTACATGTTCTTATTTTTAGTACGAATAGGAAGAGCTATATAAAAATGGCAGGATGGTAGGCATCTGTATAAGCTACAGGAAAAATGTGCCCAGAGAACACTGCACTTGAAAAAACAATCAGTAAATTTAACATCCTTCAAATAGACTTCTGTTCCAAAGAAAAATGAGTCAGAACCCCAAAACAGAACATAAACAGAGCCCAAATTCTAAAAAGTGTAAAATTCATCATAATGGAGGTAGATTGTGCTCAACATTGAAGGAGACATAATTTTGGTTCTTCACAAAATAAGGGCATAAAGTTGTCCGAATGGACTCACTCATTTTCAAATTTGTATTGAGCTCTTAGAATACACAAGAGCATGGGGTGCCTGGGTGGCGCAGTCGGTTAAGCGTCCGACTTCAGCCAGGTCACGATCTCACGGTCCGTGAGTTCGAGCCCCGCGTCGGGCTCTGGGCTGATGGCTCAGAGCCTGGAGCCTGTTTTCGATTCTGTGTCTCCCTCTCTCTCTGTCCCTCCCCCGTTCATGCTCTGTCTCTCTCTGTCCCAAAAATAAATAAACGTTGAAAAAAAAATTAAAAAAAAAAAAATTAAAAAAAAAAAAGAATACACAAGAGCATTGAGAGAAAAAGTGACATTCTTCTGGGGTGCCCGGCTGGTTGTGTCAGCAAAGCATGGGACTCTTGATCGCGGGGTCATGAGTTCAATCCCCATGGTGGGCGTGGAGATTACTTAAGAAAAAAAAGTAACATTCTCCTTAACAAGGACATCTTCCTTGTGAAAGTGCATGGCAAGTGATGGAGTAGAAGTTTGAAAGCGGAAATGTCTCTGATCTGCCACTTACTGCTGGCCGATCTCTGACACGTTCACGTGTTGGTTAGAATACTGGTTTAATTGCTTTAATAGAGATCAAGAGAACGATGGCGTAAATAAAATATATTACTTTAGTTCTTTCTCACTTAAAACTTCAAGATGGCTGGCAGTCCAAGCTAATAGCTTCATGTGGCCATCTGAGAACTTGGGGTTTGCAATGCCATAAAGTTGTGGTCTTATCTGCAGGGTGGAAGTTGACTCAGCACTACGTCTACGTTTTTTTTTAATTTTTTAAATGTTTATTTATTGTTGAGAGAGAGACAGAGACGGAGCATGAGTGAGGAAGGAGCAGAGACAAGAGGAGACACAGAATCTGAAGCAGGCTCCAGGCTCTGAGCTGTCAGCACAGAGCCCGACGCGGGGCTTGAACTCATGAACAGTGAGATCATGACCTGAGCCCCAATTGGCCACTTAACCGAATGAGCCACCTGGGTGCCCCATCACTACATCTATGTTCCTGCCTGTTGGGAATGGGGGAAATATGTCAGCGGGAGGCACTCCTTAAAAAGGCCTGACCTGTAAGTTACATACTTCTATTCTAATCACCTTCCATGGACTATTATTGACTGACTTGGCTATTACCGGGGTGGAGGAGAGGTCGAGAATCATAGACTCTAGCTGGCCAGCTATGTGCCTAGCTGAAACCACGAAGGTTCTAGTATGAAAAGGAAGGATGAAAACTGGTCCTTGGGGAAACAATTAGCAGACCCTGACCCCTTGGACTACCCTGAGCCTCAGTTTCACCTTTGTGAAATGCAGAGAATTATATTAAACACTGTGTAGAAAACACCTAGCCTGGTGCCCAGCGCATGTCAAATGTTCAACAGTAATTAGTTTCTCCCCTGCCTGGCTTCATGCAATGGTAGCCCTAGTGGTGTGGGTGGGATTCGTGCTTACAGACGGTCCAGCTAGGTAACAGCACAGACCCTGTATCAGAGCAGTCATATGGTGCCAGCCCTGTCATTCTTCATTCTCTGCCATATCCGTGAAGATGGGTTCAGGAGCTTTACCGGCATGAGGTTTACTGGTTTTGCCTTTTTTTTTTTTTTTTTTTTTTTTGGCTCACAAGCTTTTTTTTTTAAAGTTTATTTATTTATTTGGAGAGAAGGAAGCAGGCAGAGGGAGAGACAGAATCCCAATCCCGATGCGGGGCTCGAACTCACGAACCGTGACATCGTGAGCTGAGCTGAGATCAAGAGTCGGATGCCTAATTGACGGAGCCCCCCCAGGCTTCCCATTAGTTCACAAGTTTTACTATTAAATACTTTCTTTCTTGAGCCCTAGGATCCCTCCGTATTCTGGTGAAATGAGTGTAGTGACCTAAAGGAAGCATCTCGAGGAAATGAGAAGGAGCCCTTTGGGATCGAAGCTCTGAGGAAGAATCTAGTATAAATCCTACTGCCAGGCATTCAACTCTTTCTCCCGCCCATTCTACCTTCCTAAATATTTCCTAAGGAGCTAGGATCCACGGAGAGCCATTATCCTTTCTCTTCTATCTAGGTCCTCGGTTCCTGAGACCCTTTCTTTACAGTTCTTTCTCTACTCGCCCAACAGTTTCAATATGCCAGTCTTTTTTTTTTTTTTAAATGTTTATTTTTGAGAGAGAGAGAGAGGCAGAAAGAGGGGGAGGACAGAGGATCTGAAGCGGGTTCTGCGCTGATGACAGAGCCAAATGTGGGGGCTCAAATTCATGCACTGTGAGATCATGACCTGAGCGGAAGTCTAACGCTTAACCAACTGAATCACCCAGACCCCCCTCAATGTGCCAGTCTTAAGATAGCATTCATCTCTTATTACCTAAAGGGGAAGGACTGCTCCTTTCCCAATCGTATTTCTCTTATTTCTATAATATGTCCTTTCCAAGATGGCCCCCAATAATCCTCATGGTACTCACTTTCTTACATCGTCTGTCTTCACACTGAGTCAGGGCTGGCGCATGTGATTCACAGATTATGATGGAGATAATGGTGCGTGACATCACGGCTAGGTCATAAAGGCCATGGAACCTCTTGCTCTGCTCCTTTTTTTGATTCCTTGTCCTGGGGGGCATGAACCACCTTGCCATAAAGACATGGAAGTGCCTTTGGGCAGCACCCATGTGCCAACAGCCAGCTGTCTGCCACCCATGTGAGCGAGCCAGCTTGCAAAGAGGTCCTCCGGCCCCAGGCGAGTCTTCCTGAACTTGCCTCCACCACGATTTGACTCTGACTCTATGAGCTACTAAGCCAAGCTGTTATTGGATTTATGATATATCTATACTGTACACGATACTAAATGTGCATGGATGTTTTAAACTATTATGCTTTGGGGTCATTTATTACACAGAAATAGAAAACTAATATACTACTAATCTGTACTCTATATTTTTGGGGGATAGTCATGCAGTTCGTTTCTCAAATCCTTCCACTGTACTTGTGTGTTTTCCAGGGTAAATCATCATGATTCTTTAGTCAGGGTGTGTAGAGCGCAAAGCAGTTCTCACGATACTGATGCGATTGCAATCAGCTGTTAATAATATTAAATTTCTTTAGGAATCCTTCCTTTTTTTAAAATTTTTAAATGTTTATTTATTTCTGAGACAGAGAGAGACAGAGCATGAGTGGGGGAGGGGCAGAGAGAGAGAGGGAGACACAGAATCACAAGCAGGCTCCAGGCTCCGAGCTGTCAGCACAGAGCCCGACGCGGGGCTTGAACTCACAAACTGTGAGATCATGACCTGAGCCGAAGTCGGTCGCTCAACCGACTGAGTCACGCAGGCACCCCAGATATTTTTTTTAAATTTTTTTAACGTTTATTTATTTTTGAGACACAGAGAGAGCATGAACGGGGGAGGGGCAGAGAGAGAGGGAGACACAGAATCGGAAGCAGACTCCAGGCTCTGAGCCATCAGCCCAGAGCCCGATGCGGGGCTCGAACTCATGGAGGAGATCGTGACCTGAGTCGAAGTCGGACGCCTAACCGACTCAGCCACCCAGGCGCCCCAATTATTTCTTTTTAAAATAGAAATTGTAGTGCATTCAAAGTTATCCCCTGGCTGACTCAGTTGGTAGAGCATACAGCCTTTGATCTCAGGGTTGTGAGTTCGCGCCCCATGTTGGGTGTAGAAATTACTTGAAAAATAAAATAGCTGTAGGGATAAACAGTTTACTTCCATATTTTACTTCCTCATGTTCCCCTTTGCAAAATCTCAGTATATACATGGGAGCATAATACTTCAGAAAGTTTCATATACCGTGATAGATAGACAGGTAGATAAATAGTAGATAGGGAGTGAAAGATTGAGAATCCATGCTCAGAGCAAATGGCTTCAATCTCACACACAAAATATACTTTCTCCTGTATCCCCTTCATCTTTCCGATGTCCACAGTGACAGTCATCAGCATGGACAGTGTATATATAAGATCACCAAACAGACCGTGGTATGCCTAACCCAGGCATCGCGGCAATGTTACAAGCATCAGGTATATAGTTGACAGGTCGGACACTCAACCGGTTGAGCCAGCCAGGTGCCCCTGAAGTTAAGTGTTTAAACTTGTGAAAACGTGCATGTCTTTGTTGCTAAAATCAGTTCTAATCACTTTACACGGAAGGAAACCTCTATGATGACTACCCTGTGCCCCCCAAATCATGAACACACAAATGCAGGCTCAGGTGTCAGAGTTGTCTATCCACTCTCCGCGGGCCACTGCTCTGTGTCTACTGCTCCTTAAACTCTCCCGCCTCAGCCATCTTCCTTGTCCAGAGTGCCATCACAGACTTCCGCCCTTTGGGACAAAACTAACCTCTTAGTCTTGGGACAAAACTAACCTCTTTGCCCGTTAGTCAAACTTTGTTAGACGAAACAGAGCTATGGTATCTTTCAGTGTCCTTAGTACAACAGCACTTCCTCGAAATAGCTTTGAATGCATTGCGTAACCTCAGGGTGTTCAGCAACTCCCCCAGGAGAGTCAGAGGGGGGCTGGAACAAGCCCACATTTTTTTTAAAGTTTGTTATTTTTTAATTTATTTTGAGACAGAGAGATACAGAGCAAGCAGGACGGAGCAGAGAGAGAAAGAGAGAGAGGGAGGGAGAGAATCCCAAGCAGGCTCCACAGGGTCAGCATGGAGCCGGCCGTGGGGCTCAACCTCACGAAACCGCGAGATCATGACCCGAGCCAAAGTCAGGAGTCCGAGGCTTAACTACCCAGGCACCCCACAAGTCCACATTTTAACAGGGGCTGCTCTGGGGGGGAGGCCTCCATCACCCTGCTGGTGCTCACATGGGTGCCACACGGGCAGAGACGATGCTGGCAACCCTGAGAGGGGATGCGTCCCCTGAACACCTTCTTGTGCCTGTCACTCCCTTCTGAGCTGAAGTGTCAGGCCCGCGGTGTGTCAGATGGCTGGAGTCCCGGTCAAATCCCGGACCTCATTTTCTGGGTGCTGGGAGAATGAATCCGGTCTTCCTGCTGGGGAGGAAGGGCTCTTCCCATATGAAAAGAATGTTTCAAGAGATGCTGGGCAGTGACGAACATGACCAACGCCCTCTGTGGTCGGCACCTCTTAAAACTATATGTGCTGTGTTTCATTCAATTTGAATAAAACGATGAGGATTAACTGACTCAGCAACCGTGATTTTATTTTACTGTGTATTTTTTTAATTTATTTTTGAAATTATAGTCGACACACAGGGTTGCAACCATGAATTTAAATAGGGTCTACTCTGGGGCGCCTGGGTGGCTCAGTCAGTTAAGCGTCCGACTTCAGCTCAGGCCATGATCTCGCGGTTCGTGAGTTGGAGCCCCGCATCGGGCTCTGTGCTGATGGCTCAGAGCCTGGAGCCTGCTTCGGATTCTGTGCTTCCTCTCTGCCCCTTCCCCACTTGTACTCTCTCTCTCTCTCTCTCTCTCTCTCTCTTAAAAATAAATAAAGTTAAGAAAAATAGGATCTACTCTTAACAAAATTGTGATGTCAACATTGTCAGCCTCTCGTTTAGCCTCTTGTCATAGTTTTCTTCAACCCCAGACTCTTTCTTCTTACCTGTTGTTTGGTTTCATCTGAGAAACTTACTCTAACCTAATCATCTTGTCTTTTTTGGGGGGATTGTGCCTGGGTGCATGAAAGAAGGGGACACTTTCGGCTTCCAATCCGGTTACATATTTGGCTGTGAATTCTTTGAGCCCAGCACCAAGTATATTCTTATTCTTATTCAATACAAGTGTATTGTATTGAAACGTACTTGTATTGAAATGTTCTTGTGTTCACATGTTCTAAGAGATAATGTTTTGGGGGAAAGCTGGGATATTATGTGACTTAGTTACCTCATGTATATTGCAAGCTTTTTTCGTATCGTTTCCTATGGCATAAAGTCACTTAAATTTTTTTTTAGTTTTTTATTTTAAAGTTTATTTATTTATTTTCTGGTAACCTCTTCATCAACATGGGGCTTGAACTCACGACCTTGAGATCAAGACTCACATGCTTTTCTGACTGAGCCAGCAAGGTGCCCCAAAGTCATTTAATTTTAGAGTTGAAAGGAATCGTACAGATCGTTAAACTCTTATTTTATATATGAAATAATTAAGGCCGGGGAGATCTAAAGATTTGTTCAAAGCCGATCATTTGGTTTTGAAGTTGAGAGGAGAATCCACAGCTCCTGATTCTAGCATATTCTACCAAACTATAAGACTCATGCACCAAATATCAGAGATCCTAGATTTTCATGGACATGACAGAGGAATGTGTTGTACGAGAAAATAGGGAAAAATATGAAAATAACTTTTCTCTTCTGTCAGTTATTGATGGAGTGACCACACCTGCTATTTTGTCTGGGACACTTTGGGTTTATCCTTGATGACTGGAATAATTATTAAGAGGAACCCCTTTCACCCTCAAAAGTGTGCGGGAACATAAATTGCAGGTTAGCTCACTTAATGAAAAATTACATTGTTCTTCAATGATTCCATCTTCTCAGCAAATGTATTGGAGTAAAAGGGTCAGCCTATGCTATAAATACAATGATTAATCGGAGTAAAACCAAGGCCATAATGGTTTTCAAATTCCAAGTCACAACCATTGGTGGGCCATGAAATGAATTTGGGGTTATAGTCAACATTTATTTATTTTTTAAAAATTAAAAAAAAAATTTTTTTTTGAGAGGGAGCGGGAGGGAGTGAGGGAGGGGTAGAGAGAGAGAGGGAGACACAGACTCCAAAGCAGCTCCAGGCTCTGAGCTGTCAGCACAGAGCCTGGTGTGGGGCTCAAACCCACAAACTGCTAGATCATGACCTGAGCTGAAGTCAGATGCTTAACCCAGGTGCCCCGGAGTTATCATGAAAATTTAAAAGAGGGAATCGAAGAAAAATTAAATTAGAATGCATGTATATAGTAAAATTAAGCATTATTTTAAGAAACTTGTTTCCGTTATGCATACATACATATATACACAGCAGTGCACTTGGTCTCAATGTAACACCTACTTCTTGTTGTAGGCTGCAGTGAAAAACAAAAACAAAAAACAAAAAGCAAAAACAAAAAAAGGGTGGGAAGGCCGTGGCATAAAGAAATCCAGAGCTTTAACAACTCTAAAAAAGAAGATGCAAGGCCATGACCGTTTATACCACTTTGCAGGAAGCTGCTAGATGAATTGGCTGTCTCGATAAGGTAGCTAAAATTCACAGCCTTTGAGACACGGTAAGGAATAAATATTAAAGCTCTCACTACAGTGATAGAGTCAGGGGAAGCAATAATCACTTTAAAGGGCATATATATATTTTTTAATGTTTATTTATTTTTGAGACAGAGAGAGACAGAGCATGAACAGGGGAGGGGCAGAGAGAGAGGGAGACACAGAATCGGAAGCAGGCTCCAGGCTCTGAGCCGTCAGCCCAGAGCGCGACGCGGGGCTTGAACTCACGGACCGCGAGATCGTGACCTGAGCCGAAGTCGGACGCTTAACCGACTGAGCCACCCAGGCGCCCCTAAAGGGTATATTTTTTAGTTGTCTTCATATTTCCAGGTATTATTATTAAGCAGATCACACAATGCACACTTGACACTTACACACCCCTTATGTAAGGATGTTACAAGGTTTCTAAAAGACTTTAAGGATAACCTATTCATTAAAATGCTGTCGGAGAAAAAGTCCGGAGAAGTGTATTTTTAGTATGGAAGAGATTTTGACATATCAAGTAAGAAAAAGAGGTGACAACACAGTATCTGCATATGATCTCATTTTGTAAAACATTGTATCTGTACCCACGTGTAATGTGTTTCAGGTTTTGCCATCCTTGGTACTATTGACATTTGGGACCAGATAATTATTTGCTACAAGGGGCTGTCCTATACACCATAGGATATTTAGCAGGATCCTTGACCTCTGATGGCGGTAGCTGCCTCCATCCATCCGATTGTGACAACCAAAAACGCCTCCAGACATTGCCAGATCACCTGGGCTGAGAACCACTGACATAGATACAATTGACCCAGGAATTGTCTTTTCCTGGGAAAAGTGGATGGACTTTTTAGGAAAACATTTCTGTCTTTTGTATTTTCATAATAAGAAACCCCATAAAACTGTTTTTACATTGAAAAAAAAAAAGCATTGGCTTCACAGCAGTTTTTATAATTTTGATGATTGAGATTCTTAAGCTGGAAGATGTTTCCAGAAAATTGAGAAGTCTCAGTTATAAAGCTGCAGAAGCCAAGAGACTACGATTTCTTTTATTTTGTTTCCACTCATTCATTTAAAAATGTCTCCTTATTAGCACTGTGTAAGTTTACATATGATAAAGAGAGAGCCTTTAGAAATATAATCATTGGGGTGCCTGGGTGGCTCAGCCGGTTAAGTGTCGAACTTCAGCTCAGGTCATGATCTCATGGCTTGTGAGTTCGAGCTCGGTGTCAGGCTCTGTGCTGACAGCTCAGAGCCTGGAGTCAGCGTTGGATTCTGTCTCACTCTCTCTCTGCCCTTCTCCTGCTCACACAAAAATAAACAAACATAAAAAAAAATAGAAATATAATCATTAAGTGCTATTTTCCCTGTGTCTCAATGGAAAATTGGAGTTATGGGGGAGAATTAAATGTCATTAAATATGTTTCATAAATGCAACAGTTTCCAAAACAAATCAGATTCACTGGCATTCAAAACCTCCCGGGGTCGGTAAACTTTGTCATGGACTACCTTCTAAAATGTTTGGAAGAAATTGTCCTAAGAACCCGCATTTAAAGGTGCAAATATATGTACAAAGATGCTCTCCATGACGTTGACTAGTGACAAAATTAGAACAATTGATATGTCATTAAAAATAGATTACCCCACATCCATACTTTGGAAAATTTTGCTAGACATTAAAAGAACAAGGTAGATCTATATACAGGACATGAAAAATGTTCAGTATGTAGCAGTGAAGGCCAAAAGCATATTGCAAAGAAACACACACAGTATAATCCTACTACAGGCACATAGGTATGTGAAATATACAACCTACATGCTTATAAACATTCTAGAAATATATGTAACAAAATGTTGACAGTGCTCACCTCTGCAGTGTGAGGTAGGGGACATGGGATGGAAGGAAATGGCACTTTTAATTTTACATGTTTGCCTCGCTTTAATCTTTTATAACACACTTTTTCCCCCCTCCATCTTCTCCTTTTTTTAATCTTGGCAAAATAGTTCTGTAACGGCGGGGCATGTTCACAGTCGACCTCTCAGCCTTTAAGGGCGTGTCTCCCAACCTGGCCTTCCACCTGTATGGGGGGGGGGAGGGGTGTGAAGGTGGCTTCGTGCTCCCCATTGGTCTCTGGGAGGGGTGAGCTGTATTACTATCATGTTCTCCTGTTTACAGATATTTAACTGTGTGAACATTCATGATTGCGGATATTTAACATGTTGGCGTACAACCAGATGGCTCAGTAATGTTAGAACCACCACTGGCAACACAGTATAGCACTTACTGCATTGTTAGTGTGTGTGTGTGCGTGTGTGTGTAATGTCTTGTTTTTGCTACTTTATGTTAAGCGCTTTATATACAGGGGCTGTCTTAACCCATCCAGGCTTTTATAACAACATACCAGAGACTGGGGTAACTTGTAAACAACAGAAATTTATTGCTCATGGGTGAGGTATTAAAAAAAGCAGGGGAAGAGTTAAAAAGGAGGATGGGTAAACAAAAAAAAAATGAAATTTATTTCGCACAGCTCTGGAGGCTAGACGTCTGAGATCAGGGTGCCAGCTCGGTCGGATTTGGTGAGAGCCCCCTTCCAGGTCACAGACATCCCATTGTGTCCTCACACGGTGGGAGGGGCTGGGGACCTCTGGACCCTCTTTTCTAAGGCACTAATCCCATTCCTGAGGGCTCCACTCTTGTGACTTAAACTCTTCCCCAAGCCCCCACCTCCTAATACCATCATCTTTGCACGTTAGGATTTTAGGATTTCAACAGAGGAATTGGGGGGAAGGGACATAAAATCCAAATCATATTAGGAGCCATATCTTATATTTCCACTTCGTCCTCTCCAACTAGCAGGCCTAGTTATTATCAGTAGACCTGATCATCATATTGGTTAAGGCAGTCGGAAGCAGGTAACAGGGCACGGAACAAGGTGTTTCTGGTCTAACCACTCCTTTGCTAATACCAGATCTGATGAACAGAATTCAGGGAACACCTGAGGTGTTTGGGCTCCTCCCCTTCGTGCTGGAATGACTCAAAGCTGTGTGGGAACTGATTATTCTGTTCAGATTGTGTCATCTGAACCTCCCTGTGAATACCAGGCCTGGCTTTGCTTCTATTCTCTCAATAGTCCATTGAATCCACAAAAAAAAATGCCATTGCCACTGCATGAGTAAGGACTTGAGCCGTATTGCTAGTCACTGGGGGAACTGTTGGACTATTTATCAAAAGGGTCTGCACATTTTCCAAGCCTAAACTTAGGAAGTGATTACACATACTTCCCAGTCTTTTCTCCGTTCCTTGTCCTATTTTTTTTCCTATAAAAGGCAAAAATCTACTGATTACTTGATCCAGTTATCCTAAATTAATTTAGATTTCCTGGCATTATGAGATCTTTAGACAATGGGATTTTCAATGATATTAATAAATACAATTTCAGAAGAGCTTATAAGGTTTAAATAATTAAAAGGAGCTTTTGTTTCTGTCTGGAAATTTCACTTGTAGCCCATGACATGTCAGCAGTGGTAATTGTGCTGCAGAGAGAACACTGAGATGTTTGCATGCTATGGTGTTATTTATTTATTTGTTCACTTTAAATTGTCCATATAATAGAACGAATATATATCAACCCACACAATACTTCCCAAGATGCTTGCCTTTACTGCTTAGGTTCCATTTTTTACTTGACAATATTTAGAAAATATTTATTGAGAGCCCACTAAGTCTCAGGCACTTTTCAGAATCTTTTCCCACAATACACTATATATTTTAAGTTTGGTTGGTTCTGTACATGGTTAAGTTGAGACATATTCCCATATGCTGTACGCATAGTAGTTCTCAGTAACTGTTGGAACAGAATGGACAATTATTTTTTGTAACATGATGATTACACAAAAAGCTTGTGTAAACTTATGAATTATGAATTCAAATGGCTCAGCTTTTCAAATATCCTATTACCTGGCCCTAAACAATTTGATTTCAGGAAGTTTCAACTCTTTTATATCATTTTAACAATTACACTAAAGCTGCTGACAATTACAATTAATTTGCCAGAAAAGTCATTAAGATATATAGAATGTGTGACTCATAGTAGGCTTTAAAAAAAATTTTTTTTTCAATGTTTATTTATTTTTGGGACAGAGAGAGACAGAGCATGAATGGGGGAGGGGCAGAGAGAGAGGGAGACACAGAATCGGAAACAGGCTCCAGGCTCTGGGCCATCAGCTCAGAGCCTGACGCGGGGCTTGAACTCACAGACCGCAAGATCGTGACCTGGCTGAAGTCGGAGGCTTAACCGACTGCGCCACCCAGGCGCCCCATAGTAGGCTTTTTAAAAACAGCTTTATTTAGAACTAATTCACATGCCATAAAATTCACCCTTTTAAAATGCTCAATTCAGTGTTTCTTTGTTTTTTAATGTTTATTTATTTATTTTTTTTTCCAACGTTTATTTATTTTTGGGACACAGAGAGACAGAGCATGAACGGGGGAGGGGCAGAGAGAGAGGGAGACACAGAATCAGAAACAGGCTCCAGGCTCTGAGCTATCAGCCCAGAGCCCGACGCGGGGCTCGAACTCACGGACCGCAAGATCGTGACCTGGCTGAAGTCGGACGCTTAACCGACTGCGCCACCCAGGCGCCCCAATGTTTATTTATTTTTGAAGGAGAGAGTGAGACAGGGCACCAGGAGGGGAGGGGCAGAGAGAGGGAAACATAGAATCTGAAGCAGGCTCCAGGCTCCGAGCTATCAGCACAGAGCCCAATGTGGGGCTTGAACACACGAGCTGTGAGATCATGATCTGAGCAGAAGTCAGACTCTCAACCGCCTTAGCCACCCAGGTGCCCCTCAATTCAGTGTTTTTTTAGTATATCCCCAGAGTTGTGCAGCCATCACCATAATCTAATTTGAAGTATTTCTAACATTCTAAGAAGAAATCCATTCCCATTGGTAGTCGCTCCCTAGTCCTTGGCAACAATGAATCTATCTTCTATCTTTAGGGGTTTGCTTATTCCGGATATGTCATATAAATGGAATTATGTGACACATGTGACCTTTTACGTCCGGTTTCTTTCACTTAGAATGTTTTCAGGTTGTAGCATGTATCATTCGTTTTATGGCTAAATAATATTTCATTGTGGATATACCACATTTTGCTTATCTATTCATCAATTGATGGATACTGGGTCCTTTGCACTTGTTGGGTATTACCAATAATGCTGCTATGACAAAGCTGATTTACAAGTTTTTGTATTTGTACTTTACAAGTTTTGGACTTTCCTTTCTTGGTTCTATACTTAGGGGTCTAGGGGTCACCTTTTGAAGGAGCTGCCAGATTGTTTTACAAAGTGTCTGCACCATTTCAAAATCCCATAAGCAATGTACAAGGGCTCTGTTTTCTTCACCTTTTCTCCAACACTTGCCATTGTCTGATTTTTTTGGTATAGTTACCCTAATGGGTGAGAAGTAGATCTCACTGCGGGTTTTGATTTGCATTTCCCTGATGGCTAATGATTTTTTTCTTTTTATGTGCTTATTTGCTGTTTGAATATCTTCTTTGGAGAAATATCTATTCAAATTACTTGGCTATTTAAAGAACTGGGTTGTCTTTCATCATTGAATGCTAAGACTTCTTCACATATTCTTTATATATTTTAAAGTCTCATCAGATACATGAACCGTAAATAGTCTCTCATTCTTCAGTTTCTATTTCCACTTTCTCTGGGGTGTCGTCTGAAGCACAAAGTTTTAGTTCTAATGAGGTCCAATTTGCTTATTTTTTCTTTTGTCATTTGTGCTTTTGGAATCACATCTAACAAATCATTGCCTGATCCATGGGGCTGAGGTTTCCTAATTTCATTTAAGGATTTAATAGTTTTACCTCTTGTTTTTCAACGTTTATTTATTTTTGGGACAGAGAGAGACAGAGCATGAACGGGAGAGGGGCAGAGAGAGAGGGAGACACAGAATCGGAAGCAGGCTCCAGGCTCTGAGCCATCAGCCCAGAGCCCGACGTGGGGCTCGAACTCACGGACCGCGAGATCGTGACCTGAGCTGAAGTCGGACGCTTAACCGACTGCGCCACCCAGGCGCCCCTAGTTTTACCTGTTGTATTTCAACCATTTTGAATTAACTTTTGTATATGTTGTGAGGTAAGGGTTCAACTGTATTGTTTTGTATTGCAGATATCCAGTTGTCCCGGAACCGTTTGTTGAAAAGACTATTCTTTCTCCCACTGGATTGTCTTGGCACCCTGGCAAAGTCAATTGACCAAAAACGTGGATTTGTTTCTGGACTGTATTCTGTTCCACTGATTTCTACGTGTATCTTTATGACAGCACCACACGGTCTTGACAGCTTGGCAGTAAGTTTGGAAATAGGGAAGCACGAGTGCTCCAACTTTGTTCTTTTTCAAGATTGTTTTTTATATTAGGTGTCTACAAAAATGATTATTTAGTGAATGAGTAAATGGATGAATGTTTGCATTTTTAAAAGTTTTCTCTTGAGGGTGAGGAGGTTTTATTATCTTTAAAGGAACCATAGCTAAGAGATAGTGATATTTAGATATACATACTTTCCGAAAACATGCCAGGATTGGTCCTATTTTATAAAGATGCCTTTGATAGCTAGGTTTCTGCTACCTGGGCTGCTCGACAGGATCTGTTTCTCAATTTTCTGTAATTGGCAGCATGCTGAGGGCATAGCTGGTACTCGATAAATATTCATTGATTAAATGCCTTGTCCTTTTTCTTTTGTTTTGTTTTAACCTATTGCTTGTCTTGTCGCTACCCGTTGGTTGATAGTTGGTAAAATGTCCTGTTTTTCCAGCCCTTTCAAAAACGGTAATTTTAGTTTAGAACCCTATTTTCCTCAACTCCCGCCAATGTTCTTCACAGCACCAAAATACGCTAGACGGATGAGTTTCCAGGATGGAAACATTAGGAATTCTTTTCCGATGGAGTATCCCGGAATTGGGTTTGCCCCTCTATTTCCTACCCTGATTGCTTTGCTATCACTTGCAAGGAGTAGCCTCCCTAAGGCGGGAAATTCCCATTCCCACGCCTGGCAATCATTTCTGCTTTGAGTTTCCTGAAGTGTCATTTCCTTCAGGAAGACTTCCCAGATTGAGATACAGAGTGGACACTGATTCCATAGTGAATACGCGGTCTGGCACAGCCCACCACATCCTCCCACCAATCCCACGAGATAAAAAGGAAAAAAAAAAAAAAAAAAAAGAAGCCTTCACGTACGTTAAAAATTTTGTATTTTCACATCTTTGTTTTTACCTGTCTGTTCCTGATTTGGTGCATTGTTCCTGTGTTGCCCCCAAACCTGTTAAAACACATTCTTGCTTTAGGATTTAAATGGAAGTTTCCTTATCTCCCTCCAGGCTCCTGCTATGCTTAGCTCTGCTAGGCACATAAAGGGTACTTAGTAAATGTGGAGGGATTTTTTTTTTTTTTTTTTTTTTTTTTTTTTTTTTTTTTTTAACTGTCTTGTCTCCTGTTTCAGAACACCAACTACTCGGGCTAAAGGTAGAGCTCAGTGCGAAGTGCTTAATACACAGAGCCACGGACACGCCCACAAAAGCAGCGATGAAATCTAAGTAACCTCTCCCTTTTCTAGTTAGCCATGGGGGCTACAAGCTTTCAAACTAGCCCACCAGCAGTTTTTTATTTCCTTCTGCCTGGATTTACCTAACCGGTTGGCATGACGCAAGCAAAGGGCCAACTGCTGGGATCCCGACGGTCCCCAAAGCCGCACCTCCGCCGGCCCCGCCTACCGTGGCAAATTAAAAGCCCTGGCCAGTGCCAGGAGACCGGAATCCCAGTTCTGGTTTCCCCAAACTTTAAAACCTTGGGGACCCACATCCTCCGTTAATTAATTCATTCAGTAAATATTAGCCCCAACTGTGTGCCAGGTACACTGCTAGGTCACCGTAACAGCGAACGCGACAAAGTATTTTCATTCGTGGAATTTACGTTTCAACGGAAGGTTGAGGGAGGGCGGACGCGTACACCGTAGCCCACGGCTATTTCCCCATTTCTTTTTTAAAAAACCTTTTTTAAAGTTTATTTATTTTTGAGACAGAGCGAGCGAGCAGGGGAGGGGCAGAGAGAGAGAGAGAGAGAGACAGAATTCCAAGCAGGCTTCCAGACTTCAGCACAGAGCCCCATGTGGGGCTTGAACCCATGAACCATGAGATCACGACCTGAGCCCAAACGAGGAGCTGGATGCTTAACCAACTGAGCCCACCCAGGCGCCCCTACTTCCTCATTTCTTAAAGCTACGGAAGAGCTTCCAGGTTCAATTTGAATGTTTAGGGCCTGTTACTTGCACGTGATCAAAGCTCAGCATGCAGCAAAAGCTGCCGCTCCTGTAAAGTCAGTCCGCGGTTGATCACAGGAGTATTCTAGCTCTGTTTTACAGAGGGTACAACTAACAGTTGAGCATAAGTCTTCACTATTCTACACGACCTCGGCATGCATCACGACTCTGACCCACGGTTAGTAGCCGCCTCTATTTGCCAAGGGCCCGAGGTAGTTAGGCATTTGGTATTTCGAAAGGCTGTTTGAAGGGCTTCCTTTCGCCCAAGTTATGCATGTATTTGCCAGTCGACAGGGGGTAGGGGGTGCAGAAAAGTTGCTTTCGGTTAAGCAGGGCAGCAAGGTGCTGGGGAGGACGCGAGGCGTCACGCTACGTTAACATTTTAATCCAAAGAACTGAGTCAAAACGACGGCAGTGGTGCCAGGGCCCTGCAGAGGCCACGCAGGTTTTAAGGAGGCGCTCCGTCCTCCATTCCGAGCCTGAAACTTCCTCCGAAACGCACGCTGTGAAAGCATCGTAGCTTCCCTGAGCGGCGCCCATCCCGCCACAATCCGCAGCCGCAGTGCAGGATGGCGCAGCACCGAAACCCGTGGCAGAGCAAGGCGAGAGCTGTCACCGCCTCCTCGCCCGCCGAGGCCAGGAACGCCTAGCCCGCGCAGGCCACCCCGGCGCAGCGCTCTCC
>NW_024412434.1:12311995-12379992 GCF_014898765.1 Herpailurus yagouaroundi | reverse complement strand
GGAGGAGCTGCTGAGGCCCGACTGCCCCGAGCCCGCGGGCCTGGACGCGGCCCGCGAGGGCCCCGACAGAAACTTCCGACTGAGCGAGCACCGCCAGGCCCTGGCCGCCGCCAAGCACCGAGGCCCCGCGCCGCCCCCGGGGAGCCCGGAGCCCAGCCCCGGCCCGTGGGGCGAGGAGCACCCGGCGGACAGGAGCCTCCGGGGCTGGGAGAGGGCGGGCGACCGCAGCGACCCTCCCGCCGCGGACGAGGCACGGCGGTCCGACCCGGAGGCCGAGGCGCCCCCGGCGCGGGGCGGCGAGGCCGCCCAGAGCGGCGGGGCCGAGGCGGTGATCGTCTCCAGGTCGGATCCCAGAGACGAGAAACTGGCCCTGTACCTGGCGGAGGTGGAGAGGCAGGACAAGTACCTGCGACAGAGGAATAAGTACCGTTTTCACATCATTCCCGACGGCAACTGCCTCTACCGGGCGGTCAGCAAGACGGTGTACGGGGACCAGAGCCTGCACCGAGAGCTGAGGGAACAGACGGTGCATTACATCGCCGATCATCTTGACCACTTTAGCCCCCTGATTGAGGGCGACGTGGGGGAGTTCATCATCGCTGCTGCTCAAGACGGGGCGTGGGCCGGGTACCCGGAGCTGCTGGCCATGGGGCAGATGCTGAATGTGAATATACATTTAACTACTGGAGGGAGGTTGGAGAGCCCCACGGTGTCTACCATGATTCACTATTTGGGCCCAGAGGATTCCCTAAGGCCTAGTATTTGGCTCAGTTGGCTCAGTAATGGACATTATGATGCGGTGTTCGATCACTCCTATCCTAACCCAGAGTATGACAGTTGGTGCAAACAGACTCAAGTGCAGAGAAAACGCGATGAGGAACTTGCCAAATCCATGGCCATATCCCTGTCCAAAATGTATATTGAACAAAATGCATGCTCTTGAAGTGGCTGAAAACCCACACCCTGGGAGAATTGCATACGTGATTTGTGTCGGGAGAATTATGAACTCTAATCAGGGTAATAGCACTTTTAAACTTCCTAGTAGATTTACTGTAGGTGTAATGCCTTAATCATTTTTTTGAATGTTTTCTCCTCAGAGCTGAAGGTTGCTGGGCACCTAAATGATGTTTCATGATGGCTTTCGGTGATCCTACTGTCCTACTGCTATTTATAATTTGCTGTATAAAGTTGGCACTACTTAATTTGCAAGCTAGTTTCTCACGGTGTAAATTTGTTCATTCCTGGTCATCTGTTTTCTACACAAATGTATTTTTGCACAACATTTTTAAAAATTGGTGTACCTTCACCTATGACGTGTGTTCCATTTTGACAGCTTTCCAGCATAAATCCAGAGAAGCGCTTTACATGAAGTTTCTTACTTTGAACAGAGTTTTGTGATTTAGTAGTGATTTTATGTTGTTCACTTTGAATTTTACGATTCTTAGATAATTATTTCGAGTGGATATTGATGCGTTCGTGTTACCAGACTGATTGGCCCATTCCATTTTGATGAAAACCAGATTTGTTGTTTTGGAAATCATTATTTTTCTAGAAATGGTAAACCTTTTAAAGAGAAACACTTAAGGGAAGGTTGTGGGAGTTTTCTTTAAGGGATAGTACCAGCTTACTTGAATGAAAGTCTGATGTTTGCTGATGGTACAGTGACAACTCTTCTTGTAGTTTGGTTGGCATTTAGAGTAGATTGGTGCTCTGAACTGTTTTTATTTATATTTGTCATTTTGTTATAGAAGCATTTTAACTTTGTGACAAGATAAGCCTCCTGCTTTGTATGGCTTCTCGGATTCAACTAAGAGATTTGAAAAACTAACAGCATAAATGCCTTGGATCAACCGTGGCGGTTGTTTCACAGCAGGAGAATACCGTCTTAATATTTTATTCCTTTTAAATTCTCTCAAAAGGCAAAATAGGATTGCCCTGTATTATGTACAAATAAAAATGTCTGTAAACAGATCTTGTATGGTTTGCTGGGTCAAACAGTGTTCCCAACCTGAAATCTATCTTATTTCCACTTTAACTACTTTCAGTCCTATTTATTAAGTACTGCAGTTTGTACTTTTTTTATTTTGTAACATTTTGTGATTTTTTTGTACAATGCTGTATTTGTACAATAGAGCGATTCTCAGCTGATGGAATGAATGAATAAAATGTGTAATTTTACTTTGGCAATGTCTTTTTGGCTAAGGCCGTTTTTGAATTTCAAAAGTGACACTTGTGGGAGCTTTTCTTACACGTATGTGCCTTTTTTCCGTGTGTAAAGCTGTCACGGAATTCTGAGGGAGGTTTCTTAAGTTCTCACGTGAACAGGGTAGGATAATCATTAGTCATTTCACAGGATAAGTCTTTGAGAAATATAATTTAAAGGTGGAGTAACTGAGGACATTGCTCTCATTATTTCTAATTATAATTCCTGTCAAACTATAGAGGATGGCTACTAAACAGGGAAGTGCAGGTATTGTGTTAGCCAGCACAGTGTCTAAGTATCAGGGTTTTGCGTTTCACTTATTCTCAGCACAGATTCACATGTTTCAAAGAGTAACCAAAGCAGTGCCCTAATTTTTATCCAGTCTGGCATCTGGAGACCACGGGAATCTATTAAGTTTAACATGTGTTAATCGGATTTACTTTACAAGCACACCTGTGTATATATAATCGGGGTATGTTGTTTATCGTAGAATAAAAACAGCTGCTTTGGATGTTTTACTTTACAGTTGATAATGGCATCTGTTTATGTGTCACATTTGAGCTTGAGTTCATTGCTTAACCACATTTTTGGAAGAATGCCATTGGTTAGCAGGACAATTTCCTTTAAATGTTAACTAATGAACTTTTTTAAATGTTAACTAATCACGCATCTCTGCTTTTTTAGGCAAGATAAGGTTTGCCTCATGGCATCGCTGATTAACTTGGGGAAAAAAATTATTTGAATTACCTAGCTAAATATGGCTCTTTCCTCTTCTCCCCTTTATGTAGACATGTATAAAATTTGGATATGCTTAAAACTTACACATATGAATAGGCTAATTAGGTATAATTTCCTAAAAAGCATTCTAGAAGCCCATGACTATTCGGAAGAAACCGATTTCTTCTGGGTTCGGTTTCATTTTTGAATTAGAGTCCCAACTCCTCGATTGAGATTCTCAAAGGTGTGTGTTAAAAAAAAAAAAATTAACGAATCCTAAGATTGTATTGCACGGCAACACGTTTTTTTAGCGGTCTCGCCTAAAATATCTGTGTCTTTCCCATTGTCTTTCTTTGGCTCGAGGTTTGTTTTTGTTTTTGTTTTTGTTTTTTTGAAGAAGTGTCGTGTCGTAACTCCCTTACACTCAGTATTTATTCTCTGCTGTCATCCCAGGTTTAGATATTTAGTAGCAGTGCTGGGTCGAGCGTTGAAGCGGTGGAAATGTGGTGGATGTAATTTACTTACTCTCAGCAGCCAGATTGGTTCATATTCCTTCAGATATTCTCTAAGAAAAGGAAATGCCTTAGGGTTCCTTGAACATCAAAGTTGGTTAGCCTCAGCTTGGGGAAACAGTCTTTATGTTGCCATGTTTTCTCCATAGTTTTTGTATTAAAGAAGAGGATCTTGAGCTAATCTCACTACTTTTTAAAATTTATTTTATGTGTTTTCCCTCTTTCCCTAAAAGGTGAGAAAGTTGAACTCTAAAAGTTAGCTTGGTACTCGGCGTGCCCATATGGAGGAAAAGTATTAGCGAATAAAAATAGGTTTTAAACCTTTGGACCTCTGATAATTTAACATGCAGGTAAACATAACCGGAGACATTCAAGTGTCTGTATCAGATCTGTCATGGTCACGCTCAACGATTGTTACATGAAATCCCAAGCCCAGACCTTATTACTCTTTGGAGTGTCTATAACCATCTCAAAGAGTCACCAAGAAACTAGATGGCATTGAATTCCATTTCATTCCCTAAATGTACTAAGTGCACTAGACACGGACTGTATATTATGTTCCCTGTTGAGTCTCTGCGCTCAAACCTAGTAACTAGCAGAGTAAATGCTCAGTAAGTATTTGTTGAAAGAATGGATTGAAGGAAAGCGTGAGCTTGGGACAATATTTGGTGGATGTGAAATTAAGTAAAAATGATTGGATTCTACAATTACGGGGCATTGCCACTGACAGAGTAATTCTGAGCTTGTCACTTACAAAAAGGCAGTGAAGTCTTTAATTCTCTAATGGAAAAAGTAGATTTTGAAACCCAAAGATCAGAATTTGATGTGATCTCTGTGTCATCTTGCAAACATCTTGAGAGCTAAACTAAGGAAAATTATTTAAAAATAGAACTTCCATTCATCTGAAGTGATTTTGAAAGTGTTGCCTCAGCCCCGGGGCCTTGCTCTGACTTGCTTTCGGGGTTGCACGCATCTCGAGTCCAGTCTACGCCATTTCCTCGTTCTGTTCTGTTTTCTTTCTATAGCCTGGTTCGGAAGGAAACGTTGGACAGATTTCAGGCATGTTTTAGGATTGTTGTGTTCAATAGCACCGGCCTCAGCCTTACACCATTGGTCACCGGGGCCTGGGCAAGCAGATCTATTGGGGGAAAAGAATCGGTGTATTTCCTCCCACTGTAAATTAGGTCAGTGACTATTCTATGAGTAGAGGTCAGAGAGAGAGAGAGTTCACTGTCATCAGATTACTAGTAGTAAAATCCTATCTAGCCTGGTTTTCACAAGTGAATTTTCTAATGGAGCGGTCTATTAAGGTCTAGAATTTAAAACAAAACTGCTTTCGATAAAATTCTTTTAAGAAGCAATCTGTGGTGCACTAATTTGCCTTTGTGAAATAATAACGTAGTTTGATCTTCCTTGAATGGCTGAGTGCTTTCATGGTGGCGTGGGTATGTGGACGTGAAGCCACGGCAGGCTGCTGGAGGTCCCACAAGTCCCTTGTACTTTAAAGGATCTCAGAGTGCTCGCACTTTTGTCTTTGTGGTTTATACTTTCCTGTCTCCTCCCTCAAACCCGGTTCCCCATCCTGATTTCCTATGTTGAATTAAAGACACCAATAAGCAGGCTTATCAGAATTGACTCTAGGATAATAGGAAATGGGTTTCTAATCTGAGAATAGGATGTTCTGTTATGAGTAATGTGCTCAGCTTTAGTTTTGGGGCAACGAGAGAGGTTTTTTTGCTTATATTTTTGTCTTCTTTTTATTTGTTTTTTTGAGAGAGAGAGAGAGAGTGGGGAGAGGGGGAGAGGGACAGAGGGGGAGAGAGAGGGGGGGAAAGAGAATCTTAGAGACAGAGAGAGGGGAGGGGCAGAGAGAGAAAGGGAGAGAAAGAATCCTAAGCGGGCTCTGCACTGTCAGTGCAGAGTCCAACGCGGGGCTTGAGCCCGTGAACCGTGAGATCATGACCTGAGCTGAAACCAAGAGTTGGTCGCTTAATCTACTGAGCTACCCAGGCGCCCTGAGGGAGAGAGAATCTTAAGCAGGCTCCATGTTTAACGTGGAGCCCAATGCGGGGTTCGTCTCACAACCCTGGGATCATGACCTGAGCCAAAATCAAGTGTCGGATGTTCAACAGACTGGGCCACCCAGGCACACCCATCTTCTTTTGTGCATGCTGTGGGTAGTATCCTGGAAATGCTGAATTTTCTGATTAAGGGACCCCGGAATGTACGTAGTGCCATATTCAAACAAAACAAAACAAGACAACTTGAGGCTAACTATCTTAGTCCTCAAAGCTGCAATTGATTTGTCATTGCCTGGTTGATACTTTGCTTCCTCTCTGCCACATGTCATCCTTTTTGTGTACCTGTCATTGTCTTCCTTTTGCTTTTTGTATTTAGTGTTCTGGTTCACCACGATGTGCTGATTATGAAGTAATTCAAATTTCAGTTCTGTATTGAAGACTCCAAAGTACAGTACACATAGATAGGTCTAGTACAAATATGACTATTGTCTTTCGAACGGCCTCTCCCTAATACTCCTTTAATGAGCGTGCATTATGTCTACACTGGGTAAATAAGTGAGTCTTCCTCATCCTGGCCTTCCCTTTTCTTTGAAGGATTTTTCCCTTATATTGATTAGAATGGTTGAATAGGCACTCTGCAATTAACCTGAATAGAACTCAGGCAACGACAATTGGAAAAACTCCCAATGGGATTTGTACGTTTTATATGCGACAGCAGTTAGAGAAAACCTCCCCCCATCCCAAGAATTTTATATTTTGAACTGGAATTTTTAGCAAATAACGACGTCAGGTAGATTGAGAGTATGTAGAGAGGTAGCCTCAGTGACGTACGCTTGAAGTGATGATGGAGAACAAATGTTCCACTTAGATGAGAAGTTCTCTCAACAATTTTAACTGCGGACTGTGTGGTTATATTTCGTAGCCTATCAAAGCGCAAAAGGGCGGTGTGCAAAGTAGGTAATTGTGAAGGAAATTTAAACCAATGGGTCATGTAAAACCTGTGCAGCCAATTTGTAAAATAAACTCAAATAAAGCTTTCGGTTCTAATGACAAACAGGAAACATTCACACCTTTTGTCTCTTACAGTGAAATTTGAACCGTACTGATGATAGAATAGTACTAAAGAAGCAGAAGATCACCGTGAGGAAATTCTCAGCTGTCGCTTCACCGCCTTGGTCATCTTGCCGGAAAGTGCCAGACCTGGGGGTGGGGAGGGGCGTTAACAATTACATTTTTTTTTAAACTTTAACTCTAATTTTTTTTTTCCAACGTTTATTTATTTTTGGGACAGAGAGAGACAGAGCATGAACGGGGGGAGGGGCAGAGAGAGAGGGAGACACAGGATCGGAAACAGGCTCCGGGCTCTGAGCCATCAGCCCGGAGCCCGACGTGGGGCTCGAACTCGCGGACCGCGAGATCGTGACCTGGCTGAAGTCGGACGCTTAACCGACTGCGCCACCCAGGCGCCCCTAACCTTTAACTCTAAACAATACTCCTATCTCAATAAACAGTAGATGTCTGAAACAGAAACCTCAAACATGACTTATCCTACAGGGCTTTAGGACGGAATTAGAAGAGCGATTTAAGACGTATGTTACACATTTTTTTTTTTTTAAGTTTATTTATTTATTTTGAGAGAGAGAGCATGAGCAGGGGAGGAGGTGAGAGGGGGAGAAAGAGAGGGAATCCTGAGCAGGCTCTGCGCTGTCAGCCTAGGGCTCGAACTCAGGAACCACGAGACCACCACCCGAGCGGAAGTCAAGAGTCAGACCCTTAACTGACTGAGCCACCCAGGCGCCCCAACACTTTTCAATATAAAGTAGTTTTCTCGGACAGATTTTTCATTACCTTCCCATATTGTTGATGGTGGCTGTTGGCAGAAGTCAGTACTGCTCAGAATTGAGGCAATTTGCAGAGAGATGGCTAGACTAGTTTAGAAAGCGACAGGAACCTACAGAAATAGACAGTGTGATCTTAATAGTTAAGATAGTTAAGCGAAGCCTGTAACAGAGAGAAACTTCTCTTTCGCTTAACTGTTCCAAAGGGAGCAGTCCAGGCCAGCTGTGCTCCGCAGAGGACACATTCCCCAGGACACGGTCACTATGTGCAAGATCCAAGCTGGGCCACCACCGTGTCTGGATCGTAGCTCAGAGAAACAGCACACACCCTGAGGTAGCACCCTTCGCTTCAGCTCTTGTCTGTTGGCCCGAATTTCATCATATGGCCTTATCTAACTGGCAAATACCATCCAGACTGTTCCCAAGAGGAAGGGTAAATGGGTTTTGGCAGAAAAATAGCAATCTTTTCCAAATCTTTTTTTGACAGGAATGGTTTAGGGTTACAATATCTTTAGGAAGACAATTATAATAAGGCAGTATCTGGGAATAAAATATGCATGAACTTGCTTCACTGAATTAATAGTGGCTGCCACAGAGGGCTCCTTATCAGCTCTCCCACAATGTGTTTGCCACCGGTTAAATACATACGTGTGCAAAGCCTTCCTTGTTTTAAGAAGGCTGCTACTTTTCTATTTCCCTTCCATTCTTAATTGTTTTGTAGGATGTCGGAAATATCTTGAAAATCTGGCCTTCAACACACGTCCTGGGTCTCTTCAGAGAGAACAATATATACAACTTTTCCCTCTTACGTTTTCATAGATCCTGCTTCTCCGGGATATTGCTGGTTTTACTTCCCTCCCTTTCTCTACTTTCTAGTTCTTTTTTATTTCTAATTCCTGCCTGGTTGTCCTTTAGAATAGTTTTCTGTGCTTAAAATAAGGTGATCTTTACTAATTTTTACTAATTTGCTAGTTTTACTAACTTGCTCAGTCTTTAAAAGGAAACGTCTAAACCACACCTAAAGAAGGGGAAGAACTCACACCATTAGTGGGTACTTAGTGGACTAGCGGCTCCATGTAAGTGTCATATTTAAAATTTAAGGATGAGGCTTCCCTCTTGTAATTCTGAATCACTTTCTTAAGGTTAATAAGAATCATGATAAATGGGTCAGAGCCGCCAGCAGGAAGCATAACCCATCCCAACAGATGATCACGAACGTTCTTGTTGAGATGGGCAGTCGTCCGGCTGAGTCAGGAGAGCTGAACTATAAGCAAAGCCTTGTGAAGGGTTCATCAAAAGTAATTGACCTGTGGGCGCCTGGGTGGCTCCGCTGGTTAAGAGTCTGACTTTGGCTCCGGTCACGATCTCCCAGTTCGTGGGTTCAGGCCCCGCACGAGGCGCTAGCTATGCCGACAGCTCGGAACCTGGAGACTGCGTCACGTTCTGTGTGTCTCTCTCTGCCCCTCCTCTGCTTCGTGCTTGTGCATGCGCTCTCTCTATCCTAAATAAATAAATAAATAAATAACTGATGTAAAGAAAGCCATAACTGATGCAAGTATCTGTATCCGAATTATCTAGCTGCCTGTCTATCTTGCCTGCAGGAACGTATTGTCACAAGAGAAGGATAGTGCTCTGTGTGATGTCTAGAGAACAAAGAACCAAGGAAGAATATTGGTCAATGTGTCTCTGTCCATCTAGGCGAGAAGGTGTCCTGGGCAAGCCACAGTAATATGCTGAATAGATGAGAGAACTAAAGGAAAACACTTCTTGGAGCGTTTGGTCCCATTGATTTCACAATCGTAAGTTAAATTTGGTGCTTTACCTGCTTTCCTCATGGACCCCTCGGGATAATCGCACGCAGTAGTGTGGAGCCACTGCCTGCACTCCGATCTGAGAATACTGGCTGCTCAGGCTTCGCCTCTCCCTGCCTGCCACACCCAACCCGAGGCGGATTTCTTTCGGGGGAAAATAGACTAGATCAGGAGAAAAGACCTCCGGGACTCTCAGTTGGGATCCTCAGAAAAGCAGGCACGCAGAGGGAAGCCACACTGTACACATATCCCAAACAGCTTCCGTCTCAGAAATACCAATGCCATCAATCGCCAGGCATTTTTAATATCGTCTCTAACATAAACGCGAGACCCCAATAATTGACGGAGGAACAGTGGATGAGAAGGAAAGAGAAAGGAAAGGATGCAGTGAACAGAAGAAAATCGAAAAGGAGAAAAAAAAGTGAGTGAATCTCTAATTGATCTCTTCCGAGAAATAAGATAAGATCTTGGATCCTGGAGAACAGAGTGCTGCTATTTTTAAAAAGAAGTCTTGTAAATTAAAAATAGCATAGCTGATGTTAAATATTCAGTAGAAGTTTGGAAGATAAAGTGGAGGAAATCTCTCAGAAAGTGGTACAAGGAGACATGGAATGAAAAATAGAGACCCGATAAGAAAATGAGGAAACGAATCTACGAAGCCCAATATTTGACTAATAGGTATTCCAGAGATAGAACGAAGACAATGGTTGAGAAAGAAAGGTTATACCAATGATTTCCCAGAGCTCAAGGATAGCAACCTCTAGGTTGTAAGGTCCCACAGGATGTCCACAGTGTCATCATGGACGGCCATATAGGTTGTGTCTGTGAATGTTATGGGAATAGTATTCCCCAGAGTGGTGCAGTGCACAACATGTACAACTGTGTGTGGCAGCCCAATGAATGCAACCCATGCCATGTTATTTTGAATAGCTATTTCAAAGTACTCGGTATTAAAAAAATAGCCTCATTGCTTTCGAGGAGAAAACGAAGTCATTTCTCAACAGAAGAACTCAACAGATTCTCAACTAAGACTTCTCAACAGAAACATAACCAGGAGACCATTGAACGATGCTTTGCAAATTCAGAAGGAAAATGATTTTGAAGCTACAATTCTACACCCAGCCAAATCAGCATTCTTAATTGTAAACAGCAGAATCTATACGGTTGATGTAAGCAGATAAGAAGTTTATTGACGTTACATTGTTTGGGTTGTTTATGGGCTTTTCTGGTAAGTAAGAGAATGCATGCTTGCACACCATGTTGCCAGGACCCACACCCAAAGACCATCGTGGGGACTGTACCTGAGAAAACATCCACACTACCACACTTCTCCGGATACCACAGCTTGCAACAATGATGAGTCAGCTCTGTATCGAGCCATCCCTCCCCCACAGAGTAGATCGCCGTCTCCATAATCTACCACAAAATAAAAAAATAAAAAAGGAAACAGCCACTTTCTCATGTTGCTTACTTTTTTTTTAAGTTCATTGATTTATTTTGAGACAGAGAGTGTGTGGGGAAGGGCAGAGAGAGAATCCCAAGCAGGCCCCGGGCTGTCAGTGCAGAGCCCTACGCTGGGCTCAATCTCATGAACCATGAGATCATGAACCGAGCCGACCTCAGAGGTCGACTGAGTAACTGCCGAGCCACCCAGGCGCCTCTCACACTGCTGACTTCGGAACCGAAGTCTTACCCACGTACGTGTCATTGGAAGAATTTAGGCTACATATTTCCCTCCCCAACCCCAGCAGCCAAAGGGCACATTCTAGATGTTATGTTGGAAAAGTGAGACCCGAGACGTGGGAGATTTACCAAGGGAAAGGTGACCAAGAGATCTCGGGTAGCGCGGAAACGAAACAGTATTTACCAGACCAGCCAAACTATTAAGAATGAGAGTGGCATAAACATATTTTCAGACACTGAAGTCTCAAAAAAGGTACCACCTCCTTAGCCTTTCTCAGAAATCTACAGGCAAGAGTCCTGCCTACACGAGGGTGCCAACCAAGGGAAATTAAGACACGGGATCTAGGAAACAGGTCTCCATCTCACCTGAAATAAAGAGAAACCACATACTGGTTGGCGGTGGAAGGAATGTCCAAGTTGGCATCTGGGCTGCGGGTCTACAGAGAGGCTGGGACAGGACAAGCTCGGGGCTTCTGGCCACTGAGGGCTGGATGAGCATTGTCAGGGGAGCTGACAACGGTATGGGGACAGATCAGTGGCAAAAACAGAGAAAACCAAGCCACTAGAAGAAAAAGGGACGATCGTTACTTTTAGGGAGAACAAAAAAGTTGTATACGAAAAGGAAATTTAACCAAAAGACCAAATGTTTGTACTCCGTTATGAAAGATCACTGCATAACATAAAATGTACAGCCTGGATATCGGGTTCGCAAAAAATGAAGTAAATAACTGAGAAGATAAGGGAGGGGAAGTGCCTATATATATATGTATATAGATGCACATATATATATACGCACATATATGTATATATACAAACACACACACACACACATATATATAATGTCGCAGAGTTAAAATCTTATCTTCCATAATAGAAAATATATACTATCTTAAAAGTAAAAACCAAGACGTTTAAAAATATTTTTAGTAACTATAACTATATTATATATTTATATGAGCGTAAATTACATTTGTATTAGTAATTCACATAATAATAGCAACACATTATTTTTAATTATGGAGGCATATGCCAGAATAAAGATTAAAGGAGTGGAACCAGCTGCCTCTGGGGGGTGGGAAGGTGGTGGCAGGAGACTATTGTTTTTCACTTAAATTTTGTTAAATTTTTAAAAATTTTAAGTAGGCTCCACTCCCAACGCGGGGCTTGAACTCATGACCCTGAGATGAAGCGTCACACGCTCTACTCACAGAGCCAGACAGCCACCCCCTGTTTTTCATTTTAAGCTGTGTTGAACCATTTGACTTTCAAAAGTAAGAATATATAGAACTTAATAAAAATAATGATGACGGAGAAAATTCAATATATTACAGATTCTTGCAAGCTCTGGGTTCCAGGTTTTAGTTGTGCAGCTCTGTTCTTTTTAAAATTAAAAAAAAATTTTTTTAACTTACTTTTGAGAGAGAGAAAAACAGAGCGTGAGCAGGGGAGGGGCAGAGAGAGAGGGAGACACAGAATCCGAAGCAGGATCCAGGCTCCAAGCTGTCAGCACAGAGCCCGACGCGGGGCTCAAACCCACCGACCAGGACATTGTGACCTGAGCTGAAGTCAGACGCTTAACTGACTGACCCACCCAGGTGCCCCTGTGCAGCACTGTTCTTAATACTATGGTGTGATATAGATATGATGTAGACCTGAGTTCTTGTACGAGTGTATAATTCTGAAACTGATGTACATGAGAGACCTCTGTGTACCGGGCCAGAAAGCAATGAATACATTTATGTTCAGTCTATATTTAAATGAAGCTAGATTCAGTTCTCATCTACACAGATCAAAACACATGCTCAGGGCATAAGAATAACTGCAATTTCTAGGAGAAATGGCAGAGAAAAGAATCCGTTGGTCAAGCAGGCTGTTGACTCCACCCTGGAATGATTAAGCTCCCACGATGGTAGTCACTGGTTAATCATTGAGGCATCTGACGGGGTTTGGAAAACTCATACCCCCTCACACACATTTTGTATTCAGATGACCAGAAGGTTTCAGTGACCCCCTGGAGAATCAAACCAAGGTGTCATCCCCCCTCTTAAGAAATCAATAGCCTAGTGGGGGGCGGATAAGAAAAGAAATTTTAAGAATACAAACGTATTAAATTTTTTTGTTGTTGAATGAGTTGACTCTTGGGGTTCAGAAAAGCGGAAATTCAGCGAGATTTGAGTTGTCCAAAGAGGTTCACAGAAGAGGCTGGATTCACAGCAAACTCTGAAGGGAGAGAGGATCGGAATGGTAAGGGGGAGGGGGACGGCCACTCTGGGACCATCCCCTTGAACGCACCCATGTGACAGTGACTGAGATGCATTCAGATCGTTAGAAAAACAGTCCTACGTCACCACGAAGAGTTCCTGTGGAGCAGTGTGGAAACCAGGCTAGGTGTTGTGGGGCTACATTATAGAAGATATTGGAAGGCAGGAGGAAGAAGTTAAATTCGATGTGTTAAAGATGGTCAACTGTAAAACAAGGGAGTATCTTTCTTTGATGTATCTTGGGCGTAAAATGTAATTTCAACTTTTCTTATAGAATCAAGCATGCTAATTATAGACAATACATGTATCTTAGATATTTTTCCACTTCTGTTAGAAGTGGAAATGGTTGAGATTTGAGATTATATCTGGGTTAAGATCTTTTCCTTGCCCCCTGGTCCTCTGTGACCTGAGGGAGAGTTCCTTATTCTCCCTGAAGTTTGGTTGGTTTCTTCATCTGTTAAATGGGGCAAATGTTGTAAAATGCAATTTTCTCAGTTCTGACCCTTTTCTCTGGAAATTTCCCTCTGCCCCCATTTGCAGGGATCAATCCTTGGGAAGCCTTACACCCCCACCACTCTGGGGTACACGTCTGACTGAAGCTACACTAATCAGGTTCTTTCTTCTGGAAATTGGACACATTTGTGGGCCTGGGATGGTAATATTTGAATTTAAGGCTGTGTGTGTGATTTCTTCCATAGAGTTCTGGGGAAGCAGAAGAGGTAGCTAGCTGGATTGCAGAAAGAGAAAAGAATAGGGGCGCCTGGGTGGCTCAGCCGGTTGAGCATCGGACTGTTGACCTCGGCTCAGGTCATGATCTCACAGTTTGTGAGTTCGAGCCCCACTTTGGATTCTGCGCTGACAGCATGGAGCCTGCTTGGGTTTCTGTCTCTCCCCTTCTCTGCCCCTTCCCTGCTCGCATCCTCTCTATCTCAAAACAAATACATAAATTTTAGAAAAAGAAAGAGGAAAGAATGATGTAAATGTGCTAAGAGATCTGGGTACTAGAGGAAGAGAGAATTCCCAGATTATCATTTCCGGCATTGACCCCTTTCTAAGGCTTTGCTGCCTTCCTGCATCCTTGCAATAAATTAATCTTTTTTCCCCTTAAGCTAATTCAAGTTCGTTTTCATTTCCTTAAAATTAAGAGTCTTAACGCACGCTAGATACAAATAGCTCTCTGAGCGCCTTAAGCACCTCCCCATATTGCTTGGCCTTCCCTCCAAATTCTGACTTTGATCCTTGCTTCACAGAGATCCCTAGAGCCACCTGCAGTTTCCAAGTCTCTGCTCAGCATCCTATTTGTTTGCTCACGTCCCCTCGGCCAAAGAAAGTTAGATGACCGAAACTAGATTCAGGGGGTAGAAATAGACCTGTCCTCGTGATAGGAGTTGCTGCAAAGTCACATTGCAGAGGGAAACGTACCAGGATGTATCCAGGAACGGTAGGAATTATTGTGGCCAATTTTGCAAATTCTCCCACAGAATTTTGATGTCTAGTGGGGTGAACTTTGATGATTGGAAGACAGAACAGAAAGATCCACAATCGCTTTGTCTTCTGTCTCCCCGCTGGACTATTCTGAGGCTCATTGGTTTCACGCGCTCTCACTGGGGGTGTCCTGGGAGTCTGGGCAGCGTTGCATACAGTCTTTGGCCTCCAGTTTATTTCATAGGTATTTGAGCTAAGACACTATTATATCAGATTCTCGAGAAGATTTAAAGAGGATATAATGTCTCTGGATTACACTCCACAAGCTGTAACTGTTGTCAGTGTTACTAACAGAAGCGTTTCATAATAATAAAGTCTGAACGGACTTCAACAGTACAGGCATACCTCGGTCTACCGCACTTCCTTTCTTGTGCCTTGCAGTTGCTGTGTTTTTTTTTTTTATAAATTGAAGGCCGTGGCAATTCTGCATCGAGCAAGTCTAATGGGGCCATTTTTCTGACAGCATTTGCTCATTTCATGTCTGCGTGTCACGTTTTGGTAAGTCTTGCACTATTTTCAAACTTTTCATTATTATTGTATTTGTCATGATGATCTGTGATCGGTGATCTTTGACGTTACCATTGAAATTGTTTTGGGGTGCCATAAACCACTCCCGTATAAGACCGGAAAGTTAACGGATAAATGCTGTGTGTGTTCTAACTGTTCTACCAACCAGCCAGGCCTTGTCTCTCTCCCTCGGCTTGGACCTCCCCATTCCCCGAGATGCAAAAATATTGAAATTAGGCCAGTTAATAACCCTACAATAGCCTCTAGGTGTTCAAGTGAAAAGGAAGAGTTGCACGGGTCTCACTTTAGATCAAAAGCTAGAAATGATTAAGCGTAGGGGAGGGCATGTCAAAAGCTGAAGTAGGCCAAAGGCTAAGCTTCTTGAGCCAAACAGTTAACCAAGTTGTGCATGCAGCAGAGAAGTTCTTGAAGGAAATTAAACGTGCTTCCCGTGAACACAGGAATGATAAGAAAGCGAAGCAGCTTTATTGCTGATGTGGAGAAAGTCGGAGTGGTCTGGAGAGAAGATCAAACCAGCCATGACATTCCCTGAAGCCAAAGCCTCATCCAGAGCGAGGCCCTGACTCTCTTCCATTCTATGAAGGCTGAGAGAGGTGAGGAAGCTGCAGGAGAAAAATCAGAGGCTGGCAGCGGTTGGTTCCCAAGGTGCAAGGAAAGAGGCCGTGTCCGTAACACAAAAGTGCAAGGTGAAGCGGCAAGTGCTGATGTGGAAGCTGCAGCGAATTATCCAGGAGACGTAGCAAAGACAGATCATTAATGAAGGTGGCTACGCTCCATAACAGATTTCCAATATAGAAAATATAGCCTTAGCCTGGAAGAAGATGCCACCCAGGACTTTCATAGCTAGAGAGGAGAAGTCAAAGCCTGACTTCAAAGCTTCAAAGGACAGGCTGACTCTCTAGTCAGGGGCTAAGGCAGCTGGTGACTTCATGCGGAAGCCGATGCTCACCATTCTGAAAATCCTAGGGTCCTTAAGAACTGTGCTAAATCTACTCTGCCTGTGCTCTATAAGTGGAACTACAAAGCCTGGATGATTGTATATCTATTTATGACATGGTTTCCTGAATATTTTTAAGCCAACTGTTGAATCTACTGCTTGGAAAATAAAGATTCCTTTCAAAATATGGCTGCTTTGTGACAATGCCCCCCGGTCATCCCAGGGCTCTGATGGACACGTACAATGTGATGAATGTTGTTTTCATGCCTGCTGACACAACATCTATTCCGCAGCCTGCGGATCAGGTAGTCATTTCAACTTTCAAGGCTTATTATTTAAGAAATACACTTCATAAATCCCTAGCTGCCATAGATAATGATTCCTCTGATAGATCTGGGCAAAATCAATTGAAAGCCTCCCGGAAAGGACCGACCATGCTGGATGCCATTAGGAACGTTCGTGATTCAGGAGAAGAGGTCAAAATATCGAGGTAAACAGGACTTCGGAAGAAGTTGGTTCTAACCCCCAGGGATGATGTTGAGGGGCTCAAGACTTGAGTGGAGGAAGTGACGGCAGATAGGGCAGAAACAGCAGGACAGCTAGAATTAGAAGCGGAGCCTGAAAATGGCACTGAATTGCTGCAATCTCATGACGAAACTTTAACGGATGAGTAGCTGCTTCTTATGGATGAGCCAAGAAAGTGATCTCCTGAGATGGGATCTACACCCGGTGAGGATGCTGTGAAGGTTGTCGAAGCGGTAACAAAAGATTTGGAATATCACATAAACTTAGTTAATAAAGCAGGGACAGTGTTTGAGAGGACTGAGTCCAATTTTGAAAGAAGTTCTCTAGTGTGGTTCAAATGCTATCAAACAGCACCGCATGCTACGGAGAAGTCGCTTGTGAAAGGAAGAGTCTATTGACGTGGCAAACCTCATCGTTGTCTGCTTTTAAGAAATCACCACAGCCACCCCAGCCTTCGGCGACCGCCACCCTGATCGGTCAGCAGCCACCAGCAAAGAGATTATGACTCTTAAAGCTCAGATGATGGTCAACATTTTTTAACAATAGTTTTCAAGAGAGACAGAGACAGCACCAGAAGAGTAGGGGCGGAGACGGGGAGAGAGCGAGAATCTCAAGCAGGCTCTGCACCGTCAGCGCAGAGCCTGATGGGGGGCCTGAGCTCAAGAAACATGAGATCATGACCTGAGCCAAAACCAGGAGTTGGACACTTAACTGACTGAGCCACACAGATGTCCCAACAATAAAGTATTTTTAAATTAAGGTATGCACATTGTTTTCTTAGACACAATGCTATTGTATACATAATAGGCTGCAGTATAATGTAAACATAATTTTATCTGCGCTGGGAAAGCAAAAAAATTCATTTGACTGACTTTGTTGTGATATCCGCTTTATTGCAGTGCCCTGGAAACCGCAGCATGTCTAGAGTATGCCTTAGAAATGATATTGGCCACATTCTCAAGTCACCCTGCAGTAAAGCCAGAATTAATAAGTTTGAAGAAAACACATGTAACCTGATGGCTAAAACAACAACAACAACAACAACAACAAAACCCACAAATGTTCCTAAGTAGCATTTGGTCCATAATACAAACAACAGACTATTGATGAAATACGTGAAGAGAGAAAATTAATGTGTAGAAATCTCCATGGTATGCAGCCAAAACTGTTCTCATGATTAAATTCCTTAATGGTCTTCATAAACCAAAAAGGAAAATAAAAAGACATAGAGTATTCGGCTTAAGAGATTAGAAAAAAAGAACATAAAACAGAGCCAAGGAAAGAGCCGAGATCCCACAGTTGGGCTGGAATCCACCCTCACCGGCTGCTCAATTTTCAGGAATTTGGTGAGGCGGTGGTTAAATAGCCATTATTAAAATATCTCATTATATGAACTTAAAGAAATCGAACTAAAAACAAAAATGAGAGGCGGCGGGGTAGATCAGTCGGTTAAGCGTCCGACTCTTGGTTTCGGTTCAGGTCATGATCTTTCGGTTCGTGAGTTCAAGCCCCGTATCGGGCTCTGTGCTGGCAGCTTGGGTCTCTCTCTCTCTCTCTCTCTCTTTCAAATAAATGAACTTTAAAAAAATGATACTCAAGTCATTACTTCTTAACTAATTTAGTTCATTTCACTCTTACACGTGCTCTTGAGTTTATACATGTCGATTGCATGTGTCTAGTGGAAATACCAAGTAATGGCATACTACTGAGCATCCACTTGCAATTCTATCTAATCCATCTGCTTTCGCCAATGTCACAGTGACAGCTGGAAATCAGCCATGGTGGGGGTATTTACACCATGCCATTTGGCAGTGCTACAAATTAGAGCCATTGTCTCCCACCTCCTCGTCTTCAGCTCCTTCTCCTCCTCCTCTTCTACAGAACTGTTGTTAACAAGCATACCGTTGACCATTGTTCCATTGGCCATTGACCATTAGTAAATAATCTTTTTTTTTTTTTAAGTGTATTTATTTACTTTGACAGAGAGAGAGGTAGGGGGGTGGGGAGGGACAGAGAGAGAGGGAGAGAAAGAGAATCTCAAGCACTGTCAACACAGAGCCCAACCTGGGGCTTGAACCCATGAACGGTGAGATTGTGACCTGAGCCCAAATCAAGAGTCAGATACTTGACCGACTGAGCCACCCAGGTGCCCCAGTAAATAATTTTTTTTTAAGGGATTTGAATTTTCCAAGTTGAGATTAGAATTTTTAAAAAGCTTTAAAATGCTTCATAAAGTCCAGGGGCACCTGGGTGGCTCAGTCGGTTAAGCTGCTGACTTCGGCTCAGGTCACGATCTTGCATTCCGTGAGTTCGAGCCCCACATCTGGCTCTGTGGTGACAGCTCAGAGCCTGGAGGCTGCTTCAGATTCTGTGTCTTCTTCTCTCTCTGCCCCTCTGCCTCTCATGCTCTCTCTCTGTCTCTCTCAAAAATAAATAAACATTAAAACAATTTTTTAAAAAGATGCTTTATAAAGTCCAAACATATTTCAGTGTGGTGGAATTCTTCAAATTTCTGGGATACAGGTCTTTGGTTGGGAGGCATGCAGTTAAATCATTTCTAATTAATACAAGATGGACCTTAGCACTTAAGAGTGAATGAGATCTCACAATGTTTCTTTAGATTGGTAATGTGCAAGGATTGGGCTATAGAGAAGTTTTCTGGCCAAGTCTCTGGATGCTTCTAGGTTATCTGAAATCTAGAAATGGGGGGACATGTATTACACTGTGTGTGTGTGTGTGTGTGTGTGTGTGTGTGTGTGTATAGTCAAATGAAATATACTTTACACATGTTTTTTGATAAAACATGAGAAAAATTTAAGTAGGTTGGTGAGTTTTAAGAAAATAATGAATAACAACAGTGACAAAAAGTGCTTTTGCATGGTGGGGGTTATTTCCTTTGGATTTGAAATAATTCTTAGTAAAAAATTCTTCGTAGCAATTTGTGTGAAAGGCATGTTAAACTGTGAGCTTAGACATACAATAGAGAATGCATTTTGAAGGAAGAGAAATTGCAGTGTTATGAAAGTTTGCTGACACGGTTTTCTCCTTTATGCCCAAGCTGTGTTGTGACCCTGTGAGGTAAAGCAAATATATCAAAGCAATTTACCCCTATGTCAGAGAGTATCCTATTTGAGAGGTCCATGCCTCAATTTTTAAGAATGCTTAATTTGTGCCCCAGGTTCTTATGCTATATAGAATATATTCCACCTTTTTATTTCTTCATTTGATTTTTTTTTAAAGAGTTAGCATTAGGCTTTAGCTTTTTTTTTCTAGACCTTTCCTTATTATTTTTACAAATTCTCTTGAAATAATGGTAAGACTTCTTTTCTGTTTTAAAATTTTTTCAGTTTCTTCTTGTTTTCTTTTTTTCTTTCTTTCTTTCTTTCTTTTTTCTTTTTTTTTTTTTTTGAGAGAGACAGAGTCCAAGTGGGGAGGGGCAGAGAGATAGGGGGAGACACAGAATCCGAAGCAGGCTCCAGGCTCCCAGCTGTCAGCACAGAGCCCGACGCGGGGTTCAAACTCACAAACCGTGAGATCATGACCTGAGCTGAAGTTGGACGCTTAACCGACTGAGCCACCCAGGCACCCTGGTAAGATTCATTTTCAAGTCAGAAAATTTTCAACTTGAAAACAAACCATTTCCAAAGATCTCTTTGAACTAAGTCTGACATCTGAACTTTCTTTTTAATTTGTTCTTGGCATTGTTAGCTCTTATGAATTCCCTGGGCTTATTAGAGCATGTGAAGCTCTTACGGCTTTCAGTTAATACAATAAAACCTGTTAATGTAAATTTATCTTGGTGTTCTGCACGTGTTTGCTGATTCTGTACACGTGAGTCATTCAGATCTAGATATAAAAGATCATATTTTGAAAGCAAGGAACTAAATGATCCTTTCTAATTATGTTAAAATATTTAAACATTTGGACTTAGATTAAAGATCTCTGGGAAATATGACTCTACATTTTTTTTTCATTTGCCTTTGAGAGATAACCTAGTTGGTTTATAGCATACACGGAAGTGGATTTTCCGGCTGAATAGGCTATCGTGAGATTTGGGCTCCTCCAATACGCAAGATGAGATGAAGGATAGATATCGTGGACCATACCTCTTACTGGGTCATGAAACTGTATCCCTGGCCTATGTAAGTAAATACTCACTTTGAGCCTTTAAGCATGATTTGAAGAGTCTACTCTTAGAACCCTGATAGCTCCTTTGCCTGCCTGACCCCATGTAAATAAATATTTGTTGAGTAAGTGATGGGTAAGAAAATCATAATCTAGAAAAGTAGCCCGTGTTTTCCAACCGATTTTATGTCTTTATTTGCAATGCCCTACCTTTCTAAAAAGTAACAATCTGGATTTCGGCATTCGTGGTAAAATCGAGGGCTTTATCTGCAGTCTATTTTTGTATCATGATAATTCATCCATTGGAAGCACGTTTGACATCTTAAAGATGAAAGCAGTGTCTTCTAATAAGGATTCCCAGAATAGAATCAGCATATTAATAAACCTGCCCATCACCCAAGTGAAATCCATTAACTGAGTGATGTTTGTTAACTAGTCACAGATCATACCGGTATGACACTTCTCAGTCTTTAAATTTCACTCATTCCTGGCTATTGTGTTCATTAGGTGTTGTTACTAGAACAAAAGGGTGGTGAGCTTCCCCAAATGGTCAACAATGGTTGTTTACTTACATTCCAAAGGAGAGCCTTTAAAAAATATGTTTTGTATGAATTTTAAAGACACTCCAGGGGCACCTGGGTTGCTCAGTTGGTAAAGCATCCGACTTAGCCTCGGGTCATGATCTCACGGGTTTGGGTTTGTGAGTTCGAACCCCACATCGGGCTCACTGCTGTCAGCACAGAACCCATTTTGTCCTCCATTCTCTCTGCCCCTCCCTCTCTCTCTCTCCCTCAAAAATAAAGACATTTAAAAAAAGACCCTCCAGTTGATATAGTGATTAATTAACAATCAAATCTGTCATCACCAGAACAGCTACTGCTACTTGATTGATTTTAACTAATAGATACGAGGCCACACTGATGACCCTTAGTACAAATAGGATGACCCTATAGAATATACTGTTTGGCTACCATAGTATAGATATTATTGTAAGATTTTGTCTTATTAGTTGTCAACCAAAAAGGTAAAAGTAAAAGTCTCTCACAAAATACCTACGAAGGTAGGGTTGGAGTCAAGCTGAACTTTCTTTTTTTCTTGCTTTTTCTTTTTGTGAGAGAGTAAGCTTTATCTCCACTTTCAAACTCTGACGCCTTTGCATTTAACATTCCCCCCGGGGGAAGGGAGGTCACACTACACACTTTCGGAGACATCCCAAGGGTTGTCTGGCACTTTGGTACAGAGAGGATTTGGTCCAATCTCTTGCTGGCTCAGCATACTAAAAGGCATATAAATCAAGTTGGTTGCTCAACCCCTCTGGGCTGGGGTGGGGTGGAAGGGGGACAGGGAGGTGGTCTGGGACAGATGGGCAGAGCATGGGCGTGGGCTCAGTTTCTTAGGACAGAGGTAGTTGATCCTGATTGGCTGTTGAGGCGGCTGAGGGCAGCCTGACTGTTCTGGTGGCCTTAGCTGCTTCTCTGGTGGCTTTCCAGTCCACCAGCTCACAGCCCTGGAACCATAGCTGGCTCTCCCTCTGGGCCCCCTCCACGGAGTCACTGGTGTGGATGACGTTCCTGCTGATGCGGACCCCGAAGTCCTCCCTATTGGTGATGGGACAGCCTCAGCTGAATCGGTGTGTCCTTCCAGGGCTTTGAGGTGCAGGCCACACTGGGGCCTTTCCAGACCACGGCCATCATGGGGCTGGAGCTCACGTGGCTGATGATGTAGCTGATGAGGGCTGGGTGGAAGGGCTTCCCCTGCAGGCCCTGGTAGTGCTCGGTGAGGGCGCTTTGGTACCTGCACCCCCACCAGTATGAAGCTCCTCCCCTCAAAGTGCTGGGTCGCATCTCCAAGAAGCCACCACGACACCCCGTCTGGCGTCACTGCGACGCGGGGCTGCTTCCAGGTGCAGGAAGGTCCCCCCGAGCTGGGGCGCGAGAGTGGGTTTGGCCAGGGGCCTGGGGCCCGCGGGTTGCTCTGCACCCCGAGAAGCCTCCGTGACCCCCACCTGTGGGCCACTGGCTCCGAGCTTTCTTTTCAGGAACACGGCAGAGATAAAACTGGTAATAGACGTGTTCACCTGTAACATTTAGCAAGTAGTTTCTGTCTGAGTGAATACACGACAATAAGTTTGTTATGTTCTAGCACTATGATTTTTGTGCAGGTGGCATAGGTCGGGAAATTTAAGAAAAAGTGTCACTCATCCATTGACTCAACAGACATTTATGTACTGACGTCCTAGATGAGGTTGGAGACAGGGGCAGGGGCCAGGCCTCGGAGTGCCTTGTAGGCGATGGTGAGGAGTTTGGACTTTGTTCTACAGAAACTGGAAAGAAATGGAAGGATCTTAAACAGGCGCGTAAACAAACCAACAAACAAAATATTTGATTTACTGTCTAAAAATCTCTCTGTGTTGACTAGAGAAAAAAACTGCAGTAATCAAGAGTTGAGGGGTTACTGCAATAGTCAAGGCCAGAAAGGATGACAGAGTAAATTGGGGAGGGGTCAAGGGCAATGGAGAGAAGTTGGTAGACTCAGGTTGAAGGTCTAGAAACTAGTGGCTGGGCAAACAGAGAATTAATTAATTAATTATTTTTTAAAGTCTATTTTTGAGAAAGAGGAAGAAAGAGAGAGAGAGAATGAGCAAGGGAGGGGCATAGAGAGAGGAGACAGAGAATCCCAAGCAGGCTCTGTGCTGTTAGTGAAGGGCCCAATGCGAGGCTCAAACTTATGAGCCATGAGGTCATGACCTCATGACCTGAGCAGAAATCAAGAGTCAGACATTAACCAACTGAGCCACCCAGGCACCCTGAGCAAACAGAATTTAAACTCCCCCTAACACCCAGACCTTCCTTTCTTAGATGAAAGATGATGTTTACTCTCTATTTGTTTCTCAGTCAGAAGTTCCGGAAAAAGATCTACAAATCATGCCATCTCATCCACTCGATAGTTAAGTTTCTGGACAGAACTGTTATTACTGGGCATGCAAACCAGAAAACAGAACCACACAGACCCTTAAATATTTACAAATGACGTCCTGACAGAATTTTTACAGTTCCAGGTGAGCGGTTTTCAATGGAGGGAGCAAGGTAAAGCTTCTCCCCTGTTGAATGATCCAAGATAATTGTTGGTAAGAACACAGCTCCTAGATCGCTGAAGTCAAGTGACTACAGAGTGGAGAGGTGTCACGCAAGGAAGTCGCACGGGGTGTGGGATCCCCAACAACGAGGGATGTTGAGATGGTCTAAGCAGTAGTCCAACATTCAGGCGATGTCACCAAACGGTTTGCGACTCTGATATAAATTCTGAAGAGTCACTTTGGTTCAAGAGCTTTTTGATTTGAAGCTTTCAGCAGCCGATTTAGAGAGGTTGGCTTGACCAATGAGAGAAGCAATCGCTTCATTTTATGTCGTTCCAACCGAGTGCCCAGCACAGCGCCAGTACAAGGAAGCACTCCGTGTTTTCTGCGAACATGTTTTTCATCTATTTGAGGAGATAACAGGTAAACATGCAGAGCAATGAACATAACAGCTTGCACGCTGAGTGTCCCAATATGGTGGAGAGAGCACAGAGTCTGAAGTCAGAGTAGCTCCGATCCTGCTTCTTTCTCCTACGAGCCGCACGATTTCAGGCAAATTACTAACCTCATCATCTGTCTGTTTTTTCAGTTTTATCTGAAGAAAAAAAAAAAATAGAGGTATGGATGTCTCTCCCCCGCCCCCTTCCAGTTTGTTAGGATCACACAAACAAACAAAAACCTGAATGGATTCTTTTTTTTTTTTTTTAAAGGAAGAAAAAGGAAAACCGTGAAGAATAGTGGTAGGTGCTTCATGCATGTTTTGAGTTTCAAGAAAGAGAGTCCGAATTACAGAGCAAAAAAAAAAAAAAAAAAAAAAAAAAAGGCATATTCACGCTGAAGGTGTTGGAATAATTGTTGATGAGAAAAATGGTTGGCGTTCCCATTTGCGGTAATCGTCTCAAGGTTTGAGATGAATGGAAGTGTTAGCTTTTGTGCTGTGGACTAATCAGAGACCAGAGAAGCCTAAAATGTGAAGATTGTGACATACAGGCAAGTGTAAAAGGAATTGGAAAGGGAAAGATGAGTATAGGCTTTTAGTAAACTGGAAACTATTAGTCTCTGGGAAGCTGCTCAGAGTGGGTAAGTGTGTGGGAGAAGGGTGTGACAGGAGACGGGATATATCTATTACCTTTGTCTTCTGCCCCGAAATTCTCTTCCCTGGCCAGCCTCCGGTGCCAGGTGGGCCAGCCAAACCAGATGAGCTTTCTGTTTTCCTTTTCCTGGTTCAATTTCTGCGGGACTCTGACTCTCAGCCAGAGCTACTCAAAAGGTCTCTGCTTTCAAAGCCGGTTTACTGCCAACTTCTGTCTCCACATCTTCAGATCAAGGTAGGCGCTGACGCTGCCCAGGGCACTGGGACAAAAAGCGGAATGGCTCTGATTTCTTAGAAACAACAACACGTCTGGAGCCCCTCTGTAAGGCAACGAACCTAACGATGTGCTTTGCGAAAGAAAGAGATCTGCAAACGGGTGCTTCATCTCAAGGCAGGCGTTGGAGAATTCAGAATCTTCCCTGAGAGAGGGTGGATACGTGAAATGAGATTGCCCTGAGATTCAAGTGGGAATAGCCACCCACCACGGATTGGTGAAGAGGGGCAGGTAGTCTGTGAAAAGAAGACCACACTGTAGGCCGTTGTGGTTAGGAGTCAATGAGCAAACGTGGAAGCTCTTAGAACGGTGCCCTGCACACCCGTGGATGTGTTATTGTCTCCAGGCAGTGTTTCCTAATTTCCCTAGTGGTAAAAACCGCTTGGAGAGACTTGTTGAATTGAAAGATTTCCAGGCACCTCACAGAAGATACTATTTCAACGGGCTTCAAGAGGGTAAGGGAAGTAGAACTTGTATGCTTAGCCCATGTCCCAGAATTCCAAAGCAAGTGAAGGGTCTTAGGGCGCCTGTTGGCTCATTCTTGCTTCTAGGCTTCCAGACCTGCCCTTCTCTGGGGCTGCCTACACCCGTCAGCCCCGAAAAAGGAAACTGCCAAACAGGGCATCACTGAGGCTTTCTTCTAGGTGGGCCCAAGGAGTCTCTTTGCAGGTGCCCTCTGTTGGGGATTTACCCAGGGCTTTATAGCCTGTTCCCATTGGCCTTGGCCTGGGGTGCAGTTCCTATATTCCCTCATCTCTATCACTAACCTTGTCTCATCCCTCACTGCCCCAAACATCTTCCCTCATCCAACTGCCCTTCCACAAGCCTGCCAGCCCTTCCGGTGCTTTCCAGAGCTCCTGTTCCGTGAGCAACGAGCACATCCCCTTCTGCCTCCAACTGTCTTGTACTGTTTTCTTCACTTTCTTGACTCCACTGAGACCCTCTCTAGTCGGGGCTATTTATCTCCTCTTTCCCTAAGTATGTCATAGTCAGAATGAGGGGAACAGTGTCCTTTGTGGTCCTCTCCAACGCCTTTTCAAGGTCGTGGGTCCACAGGAGGAAAAACAATCCATCTTTCTCCTGGTCCTTACCTATCGCCTCCAATCCCGATTGTCTTAGAAGATGGCAGGGATCACCTCACGACACATCCAGCTCCTTTATGGTGGGAATGATGTCGTATGTGTCTGAGCACATTGGTGTCCCTAATATGTCCAATAGGAGAACAGAAGTAGCCTGAGACAGGGGGATTATTAGGCCAGGTTGGATGAACAGTACTGAAAAATGTACAGTGGGGTATAAGGAGGCCTGCCTGAAACATTTCCTCGGGGTTACTTATTTATACCAAAGAGCAAGCAGGTGGGGTACCTGGGTGGCCCGGTTGGTTAGGCATCTGACTCTTGATTTTGTCTCAGGTCATGATCTCGCAGTTCGTGGGTTCGAGCCCCACAACAGGCTCTGCACTGGCAGTGTGAATTCTGCTTGGGATTCTCTCTCCCTCTCTCTGCCCCTCCCCTGCTCAGGCTCGCTCTTTCTCTCTCTCTCTCAAAAAAAAAAAAAAAAAAAAAAGAAAAAAGATCAAGCAGGCATTAGTACCTCGTAATCACCTTATGAATTACCATAAAATTGTGAAAAGCCGTTAAGTTGTTGTGAAAGAAGTTAAGTTCTTTAGATACGAGTAATCTTCAAAGTGATGTCCCAAGGGAGAAAAGGTGAGGGTGGTCAGCTCTGGATGCAGGCAATAAAGGGGTACCCTGATGTAGAGAATTCAAAAACAATCATCAAAGTGACGAAGAATCGATGTGATTCTTTTAAAAAAACTCATCGTGTGCTGGCACTTGTAAGCAATATTAGTAATAAAATGTGCCTCTCCCCCCAAATCAGTTTTGAGCAATTGCTGTGGTTCCTGTTGAGTCTGTTGTGCGCGATCTTCAAATGAACACATTTTTCGTTTCGTATCCTTCAATCAACACTGTATCGTAGCTGGAAGTTAATTTGGAGAGCCTCCGGTTATTCAGCGGGCTCTCCATGGGTTTTCATTCAGAGAATAAATTCATGGAGGCTTAGCATCTCTGGAACTAACTTGAAAGGCCTTTTCCAAGCCCTGTGATGTTCCACATTCCTCATTTAACGGTATGCTTGAAATCCACGACGATAGCACAGGCATTGTGAGGACAAGAAATGAGCTCTCCTCACAATCAGATCCTTCACATCTGTCATTCTCTGTGAGCCTGTAGTGTTCCTACTCGCATTAAGATTTTAAAATCGTGGAAAAGAGCATGAAGTGACGAGGTGAAATATTTTGAGTAAGTGTGTGTTTTAGTTCACACATGAAACACTTTATTGAATTTGAATGACATCTTTTTTTTTAATGTTTATTTATTTTTGACACAGAGAGAGAGAGACAGAGCATGAGGAGGGGAAGGGCAGAGAGAGAGGGAGACACAGAATCCGAAGCAGGCTCCAGGCTCTGAGCTGTCCGCACAGAGCCCGACGCGGGGCTTGAACCCACAGACCGAGAGATCATGACCTGAGCCGAAGTCGGATGCTCAACCGACTGAGTCACCCAGGCGCCCCTGAATGACATCTTTTTAAATTTGAAATTAAAAATATTTCATCGTAAGTTATTTATTTGAAAACTAAAGAACAAATCAAGAAAATAATGCTTATTACTGATTATTGCATGATTATTACTTTTTGACATATAGAAGAAGGGAATGTTAAAAAGGATGCACTCTGATTGTCCAATCTGGACAATATACTAGATATACCTGATGGGCCACTGGTTCCTCAAAATGCCATTGTTGTTTTCAATTAAAATATAATTAAAACATGTTAAACAGGATAGAGAGAAAATGGACCTTAGACCAACTTTTTGTCTCCCTCCTCTCCCATAATAATTCAAGAAAAAACAAAGGACCAATGAAGATGTCCATGCATGCTTTTATTTGGGAACTATGAGTGTGTTTCTCACACCAAAGGAGTTTGTTTCTTGACTGGTATTCCAAAATTTGCATAGGTCTGTACGATGGTAATTTCCGAAGTTGCCTTTTATTATTCTTTTCAAGTTTATTTGTTTGAGAGAGTGAGCAAGCAGAGTAGGGGCAGAGAGAGGGGAGAGAGAGAGAATCCCGAGCAGGTTCCACACGCTCAGCACAGAGCCTGATGCAAGGCTCAAACTCATGAACTGTGACATCATGACCTAAGCTGAAATTCAGACTCGGACGCTTAACCGACTGAGCCACCCGGGCTCCCAGAGAAGTTGCCTTTTAAATATGGCATTCACAGTCAAAGGGTATTTTAAATTTGTTGATTATCTATCATCTGGTGGCAAAATACTTCCTGATAATTTAAAAATAGGCGTACGATTTTGGCATTGAGTGGTACCATTTAGAAAGTAGTGTAAAATATTGCCCCCAAGTTGAATTTAAACAGCGAAGTGTTTTGCATGTTCTGACGGTGACACTTAGTGAAAGTTACCTTTGGAAAACTAAGTTCTTCAATGATCTATTTGTGAATCCCTAGATGTCCTGGCGGTCAGGAGTATTGCCTCAGATGGGTCAAGTTCTTGCTCCTTAGGTGCCATTTCACCTCGGGCACACACTCATGCAGCCACTGGGAGTGATCACTTGTGCTACTTAAATCGCTCTCTTTCTCCTCATCCTTCTCCCCCTTCCTCTTCTCCTTGCCACCCATTTGCTCTTGTGTCCTTCTCTTCCCATTTGTGCCCCATACCAAAGGCTTCTAGTTAAATTCCCTGGATACAGTCACATAAATTAATTTGAGTATAATGAAACTCCACGGTATTTGGCAAGTCATGGTATTTTTGGCTTCTGGTTTCATTTCACTTGCATTAACACAATTCAAGAAGCACACAATGTGGGATGAAGATCAATGCATGCATCGATTACGTGTATGCTTTGGCAGAGTAATCCGACCTCTAAACATATTTGCTTTAGACCTTGCCAAGAGCATACTTTCAATTCTCTAGGGTGAGCAATGAGTAGAGCTTTCAGGGCACCAAAAGTCGATGATTAGTCAAAAGGTTTTTCTACTAGCCCCTTGGTTTTCTGCCCCAAACCGTGTTAAGCAATATCTAGATATTACTCTCATTGGTTTTGAGCATTTATAAATGAGATATTTCCTCATAAAGTCTTGGGACAATCCTCCACTCTTACTTACTTGGGCGAAAGCGGATACAAAGGAATTTGCCTGCAATACCAGCTGGGGTCTATGACCCTGAGTGCGTTTCTATTCCAAAGGGCAACAGTGCTCTGCCCTTACCACCTCCTGTAGATAAAAAATGTCATTGAGAAAACATTTAGCCCGGCTCTCTCCCCATTGGAGGCATGTCCACGGGGCAGATTGTCTCTAAAAACTACCCTAACTGGCAAGGGCGAACACATTTTAGAATGAGAGAAAATTCTTATAGGTATTTTGCAAACATAAGATATTCTTCCCTTGCTGCAATATTTGTCTTTTGGGAAACAGGTTGCAGAGCCTTGTGGTAAGTTGCTCAATAGCAGTCATAGCCTGTTAATTCCATTTTTTTCTCTCCCTAAGAGAGACGGGAAAGAACTGTCTGGTGAATATCAGGGTCCCTGGGCTCATATGCGGGCATTGGACCAAAGGTCTCCCAGAACTGCAGTGTTTTACTCTAAAATAAAAAGATTGGCTTACCAAAACAGGGACCTTGACCGGAATCCCTGGCAATTTAGGGACCAGAGTCCAACAGGCATCTTTGGCTGAACTGCAGGATTCTGGAGATCCCTCTAAAAGAAGGCTGCACAATGTTTTTTTGTATGTACATTTCATCAGGTTTTGAAAAGCTTCTCTGACTTTCTAAAATGATCTTCTGCAGCACTCCAGAAGCTAAGGTTTGTTTCTCAAATTACATTAAAGTTCATTCTTAATCGGTGTGCCATTGCCTAGTTCCATTTTTTTGCGATGGGATCTTTTAGGACACTCATGTATCTATCCCCCAGCATTGGCAATCATTAACATGTGGCCAGCCTGCTTCCCCTCTTATCCTGTACCTTCTGCCCCATCTCTGTTCTAAAGCAAGTCCCAGACATCACGTTATTTTATTGAAAGGAATATTTAAAGAAAGAAGAACAGGGGCACCTGGGTGGCTCAGTCCATTAAGCAACTGACTTTTGATTTCCACTCAGGTCATGATCTCCTCGTTCATGAGTTCACGCCCCACATCAGTCTCCACTCTAACAACATGGAGCTTGCTTGGGATTTTTTCTTTCCCTCTCTCTATCCCTCTGTGGCTCAAGCTCATATGCTCTCTCAAACGAAATAAATAAACTTAAACAATTAAAAAAAAATAAAGAACAATACACTCATCTGGATGAGGATTATGATCCCATGTTAGATACATAGTAACGGTATCTTGGGATTTTTAAAAAGCACATTCATGTGTGCTCTCTCATTTAATTCTCATCGTAATCTTTGAAGTGCAAATTGTTATTCCCACGTTGGAAATGAGAACACCGTGGTTTTAAGGGAGATCGTTGTTTCTACCCAGTGATAAAACAAATAATGGGACAGGGATGGGACTGGAATTTAGGTTGTCAGATTCACAGCCTTAGCCTCTTTCCGGCACACCACTACCCCCTCACAGACTGGTAGCTGCGAATGAACTTCAGCCACATCTCTTCGTGAGGGAGAGAAAGGAAATTTAAAGCAGTTCATGAATTTGACAACCTAATCTTCCATTAGCTTGGAGATTTCTGGGGTTCATCATCCTTGGATCAGTAATTGCATTTAGTGCTGTGTTGTGAACTTGGACTATCAGGACCTTGTAGGAAATTATTCTTAGTATGAACAAGACACTAGGTTTGAGTCAAGTAAATAAGTAATTAGCACATTCTCTGTCCTAGGGAAGTTGGTTCACTTGTCTGTACTACAGATAGAATTGATACTCTAACAGTCCCTAAATGTCATGTTTATACATTTGTTTTGTGGTTAAACTTGCTATTTTTTTTTAATTTTTTTTTCAACGTTTATTTATTTTTGGGACAGAGAGAGACAGAGCATGAACGGGGGAGGGGCAGAGAGAGAGGGAGACACAGAATCGGAAACAGGCTCCAGGCTCTGAGCCATCAGCCCAGAGCCCGACGTGGGGCTCGAACTCACGGACCGCGAGATCGTGACCTGGCTGAAGTCGGACGCTTAACCGACTGCGCCACCCAGGCGCCCCAGAACTTGCTATTTTTTAAAAGTTTATTTATTTTGAGAGAGAGAGCACGTGCATGTGAGTGGGGGAGGGACAGAGAGAGAGAGAGAGAGAGAGAGAGACGGAGAGAATCCCAAGCAGGCTCTGTGCTGTGAGTGTGCAGTCCGACATGGGGCTCAATCTCACAAACCATAAGATCATGACCTGAACTGAAACCAAGAGTCAGATGCCTAACTAACTGAGCCACCCAGGCACCCCTAAACTTGCTTTGTTTTAAGGGGACGCCAGGATGAGCAAAGCAGATCCTGACCTCAGGAAACTTACAATCTAATGGTAGGGGGAAAATACACATTAAGATTTGTAATACTTGTCAACAACAATTATAGGTAAATTTAGAAGTCCAGAAGATAAGAAAACTATTCACTGTTTATGAATGACTTCTGTTAGGAAATAGGGACATGTGTTGTTTAATGCTTCAACACACACATTTGAAGGCAAATATTATTAACCCCAGCTACAGGAGACGAAGTTGAGGTTTGTATGTCTGGGGATCCGGGCATCTCAGGTGAAGGGAGTAGCCTCAGAGAAGCAAGGCGTCTGGGAAGCAGAGAAAATTCTCAGGTTCAGGGATCAGGAAACAGTGGATGAAAAGCTCAAAAGCATCTTTAAGGCCTCTAGCCCGTAACGAGAAGACAAGTGGATATGTGTTGTGAAGTGTAGGCTGAACAGGGAAAGTGTGGTTTCAGTGAAGTGTCTACTGATCAGTGAAGTTTCCCATGGGTCCTCTGAGTGATGTATTTTGGGGAGACCATGGCCTTAGAAGACACTAAACTCTGATTTGTACTTCTGATTTTCACCCGTGGTTTGTTCTTTTTTTTTTTTTTTTTTTTTTTTTCATTCTATACAGTCTGTGGTCAGCTTTACACGGACCAATTGGCTAGCAGCTGAACTTTAGTTAAGACCTTGTAACCCCCCTCCCCCTTATACAATTATGTTACCTACAAAGAATAATTTGGTAGTGAGTTAAGCAAACAGACATTTTTTTTTTATATATCGTTTAACCATCTCTGTTCCATGTGGCAGTGACCTAAGCAATTTGTTTTTATCATTCAAGTGTCTCTTCAATTAATTAAATTTGATTCGTAGCTTTTCTAACCTAAGAACTAGTCAAAATTCAGGCAGCGAAAGAAACTATTTTGTATAATGCTAGCGCAGTGGGCCCGAGTCATTATATATTTGTCAAGATCCGTAGAATGTATAACACCAAGGATGAACACTATTGCAAACTATGGACTTTGGGAGATGCTGATGTGTCAGTGTAGGTTCATTTGTTGTAACAAACATAACACCCTGGGGTAGGATGCCCGTAGTGGGGGAGGGGGTGCATGGATGGAGAAGGAAAATCTCGGTAGTTTCTGCTCAATTTTTGTGTGAGCCTGAAACTGCTGTAAAAAATAAAGGCTATTAAAAAAAAAATAATACAAGTAGAGAGCCAACAGACGCCAGAAGCCTTCAATCTAGGTAGCTTCACACGGGAGTTCAGAGGTTGGAGGTACAGGTGGGGGTACCATGTCTCAGCACAACTGGGGGCAGCAAGGAGCTGGGGTTCTCCCAGCTGCACCAGGGATGGCAAGAGCTTCTTCAAATTAACAAATTCTCTTGTGGCGTGAGTGGAGCCAGCCAAGAACAACACCACAGAGGAGAGATCTTAGAGTCAGAAAGAATGTTCCAGAATTCTAGAAGTGCAACATTCGTTGTCCTGTTCTGTTCAGAACGGATACAGCGTGAACCAGTCTACACTATCCCTTGCATTCCAAAACACCCTGTGGCGATGTCTTCCCTTAAGAATGCATCTTTAAAAAAATTTTTTTTTAGTGTTTATTTATTTTTGAGAAAGAGAGAGAGAGAGAGAGAGAGTCAAAGCTGGGGAGGGGCAGAGAGAGAGGGAGACGCAGAATCCGAAGCAGGCTCCGGGCTCTGAGCTGTCCGCACAGAGCCCGACGCGGGGCTCGAACTCACAAACCTTGAGATCATGACCTGAGCCGAAGTTGAACACTTAACTGACTGAGCCACCCAGGCGCCTCTTTCCCCCGCCCCAGGCCATTTTTAATTTTTACCTTAAATTTCAAAACACAGGGCACCTGGATGGCTCAGTTGGTTAAGTGTCAGACTCTTGGTTTTGTCTCAGGTCGTGATCTCGTGGTTCGTGGGATCGGGCTCCGCGTCAGGCTCCATGCTGATGGCCACCTCCCTGCTGGCTCTCTCTCTCTCTTGAAAATAAAGAAATGAACTTAAGAAAAAACCAAGTTCTTTTGGGATGAGCACTGGGTGTTGTATGGAAACCAATTTGACAATAAACTTCATATATTGAAAAAAAAAAGAAAAAAACAAGTTCAAAACACGTGTATATCTAATCTAATCCGATCTAATCTGTCAGATTCTACCAAGTATCTCTCCATATTTTATTAGAAACTCATGGCAGCTAAATATGTTTCTATCCCTGGCATATACGTGCCCTTTTGCTCTCCCATGACTGTTTGACAAAAGTACTCTCTACAATCCCTTATTCTTCCATCTCTGAACTCATTTGTTTCGAGTTGGCTTTTTTATTTTTACTTAATACTTTCTTTTGACTCTTTTTAATATTAAACGCTATAACACACACACACACACACACACACACACACACACACACACTCAATCTTGAAAAAAAGCAAGAACACTATATCAAGAGTAGCAACCGAGTTTCTTTGGTATTCCTATATCACTGGGGTGAGGATCTGTTCTGGATCTTGTATATCTTCATTAGCCACAACATATACTTACATTTGTTTGGGGTCCCAGTTCCCGGGCTAATCGTTTCATTTCTTTAAAGAACTGTGATGTGCAGTTACAGGAAGGGACTAAGCGAGCCAGGAAATGGGGATTCCCGATCAATCCTTCACTCGCTTCACTGTAGTGTTGGTGAAGTCAGTGAAATCTTTTCATAATTCTAAATCTGGAGTACCCAGATCAATCTCATTGAGTACTCAAGAAAGAAAAACTGGTATGGTGATCCTGTTGGAGGGGGCAAAATAATTAAGTAGGTTGGATTCAGCTATTGTACTTTTGTGCAATTGTATTGCATGTTGAAATTTACTGTCTCTTAAGAGAAGTAGAGCTTCCGGATTTTTTTCTTTTTTTTTTAAATTTTTTTTAAATTTTTTAATTTACACCCAAGTTAACATTGAGTGCAACAATGATTTCAGGAGTAGATTCCAGTGATTCATCCCCTATGTATAACAGCCAGTGCTCATCCCGACAAGTGTCTCCCTTAATGCCCCTTACCCATTAAACCCATCCCCCCCACCCAGCAACCCTCAGTGTGTTCTCTATATTTAAGAGCCTCTTATGTTTTGTCCCCCTCCCTGTTTTTGTATTATTTCTGCTTCCCTTCCCTTATGTTCATCCGTTTTGTATCTTACATTCCACATATGAGTGAAGTCATATGATATTTGTCTTTCTCTAATTTTGCTTAGCATAATACCCTCTAGTTCCAGAGCGCCTGGGTGGCTCAAGTGGTTAAAGCATCCGACTTGGGCTCCGGTCATCATCTTACGGTTTGTGGGTTTGAGCCCCGCATCGGGCTCTGTACTGACAGCTCAGAGCCTGCAACCTGCTTCAGATCTGTGTCCCCCTCTCTCACTGCCCCTCTCCTGCTTGCACTCTGTCTCTCTCCCTCTCTCAAAAGTAAATAAACGTTAAAAAAAAAAATACCCTCGGTTCCATCCACGTTGTTACAAATGGCAAGATTTCATTCTTTTGGTTGCAGAGTAATGCTCCATTGTATACATATACCACATCTTCTTTATCCCCGAGTTTTTTTCTTGCATCTGAATCTGCCAGTCACAGAGGCATTTAGTAAATGCCTAAGAAACTAGGTATGGTCACCTGTGCCCTTGAACTTTTTTATTTCCACCATAATATTTTATTAATTTTTTTCCGTGGCCCATAAAATATCTATGAGTCTATGTCGTGGCTTTTTTGTGTCCCACAGTTGTATGATTTCTAACGGGTGCTCTCTTGTTAATCCATTGGCAAATGTTTACTCTATTCTGTTTAAGTGGAACATCCTGGAATTACTTGATACATCAAAATCTCACATATTTCTTTGGCTGTTTAAACGATTGTTATATATCTCTAAAAGTATTGTTTATAATTTCATCTTTCGATTAGTCTTGCTTTTTAAATAAGAAAGTAAAGCTATTTTCCTCAAAAGATAAATATTTTTAGGAAATCAGCGGCGTGCCCCATGAGTGTTCAACACGTACGTCAGTACCGTTACCTAGTTCCCTCAGTTATTTGCAGGGGTAATATTCAACCCACTTAACAATTTGTAGGGTATGAGTACCAAGAGACAACAGGGCACTGGTCTCAGAGCTACTGAAAACTGCCGGATATCAAAGAGGGGGCTCCCAGGGTAGTTGATGCAGCTGTACCAGGAAAACCCGACTAGCCATCCCTCCTATCGTTGAAGAACTGTGATTCTAGATTCTAGATTCCATCTTGGTAGAGGCCGCCTGAGTGATTGATTTACCACACATTCTAATAAAGCAGCACGACACTGAGGAAAGACTTCAAAGTCAGAAAGCCCAAGTTTGGATTCTGTCTATTATTATTATTATTATTTAAAAAAATTTTAAATGTTTTTATTTTTGAAAGAGAGAGAGAGAGAGAGCACAAGTTGGGGGGGGGGGATGCAGAGAGAGAGAGGGAAACACAGAATCAGAAACAGGCTCCAGGCTCTGAGCTAGCCAGAGCCTGATGTGGGGCTTGAACTTGTGAACTGTAAGATCATGACCTGAGCCCAAGTTGAACGCTTAACCGAGTGAGCCACCCAGGTGCCCTTGGCTTCTGCCTTTATGGCTTGCGTGACTCTGGGGAAACTTCTTATCTTCTGGGTGTAACAAGTTGCCTTCTTTTTTTTAATGTTTTTTTTTTTTTTTTGGTTTATTTATTTTTGAGAGGGAGAGAGAGCACGTGGGTGCACAAGTGGGAGAGGGGCAGAGAGAGAGAGAGAGAGAGAGAGGGAGACACAGAATCCAAAGCAGGCTCCAGGCTCTGAGCTGTCAGCAAGGGCTTGAGCTCACGAACCATGAGATCGTGACCTGAGCCAAAGTCCAATGCTTAACCCACTTAACCCACCCAGATACCCCACAAGTTCTTTCTAAAGGCGCATGGTCATGTCGTCCATGTAGGGTTGCCGGGTTGCCAAATGGGGTGAAACGCAGCAGCTGGCCCACAGGGAGTGTGTGGTCGCGGAGAGGGACTGCCATCATCCCCCTCATTTCTGTGGCCCCATTCTTCTGGGTTGCTCTTTCCTTCTTGGAAAGCTTTTCCTCGGGCTCTTCGTCTTCTGTTCACGCCTTTTGTTCCCTGCACATTCTCTCCAACTATCTCATCTACAACAGTGACTTTTGCTCTCACCTCAGCAACAACTTCATAGCCTGACCCTCTCTTCAGCATTTCTCCTGGGCTCCAAATCCAACTTTTTGCTAGTAATCTCTGCTTGACGGTCCCCTAGCGACCTCAGCGACTCCACAGGTCTGCAACCAAACAACCCATCTTTCTTGTCACACGGTAACTTGTTGCCTCTCCTACCTGGGTAGCACCATTCACTAACTCTCTTAAGCCAGAAACCTGAGGGTCATCTTTAAACATTCGCTCCCATTTTTGTACCCTGTCACCTACTCCTGTCAGTTCTGCCTCTTGAATATCTTCTCACCTCTACTGTCCCAGTTCGGGTCCCCATTCTTTTCCTACTATTAACTAGCCATTCCCCCTTTGCAGCATCAACTCTCTCCAGACTAAGGCAAGATCCTATACAAAGCCAAGAGAATATTTTTCTTCTTGATACTTTCTTTTCACATTTTTATTACACCCAAAATGGCTTGTAGAAATATCATAAAATAGAGATGTGTAAAAAAAAAAAAAAAAAAGAAAGAAAGAAAAGCTACCTGTGATCCACTAGCCAGACGAAACCACTACTAAAATTTGGCATCCATTCTCCACACTCTTTTAAGCTTTTAAATAGTAGACTATGCTGTAAGGTTGAACCCCAGGAGTTTTGGAATCCTAGATGTGGTGAGATTGAAAAACAAACAGCCAAGATCTGCAGTCTGATATACACTGGATAACTAATGGTCCGTACACTGTGCTGATATAATGGAGTCTGACCCTTGCTTGGTGATTGATTCTTGGTCGATTTCATTTTAAAGGACATATGGCCAAATCGCATACCTTTGTTGAGGTTATGGTTTCTCCTGAAAGAAATAGATGTCATCCAAGGAGTGGCCAATCCTGGGTAAGCTGAGGTGTGGTAAAAGTCTTTTATTTCTCTCTCTCTTTTTTTTAATTATTATTTTTTTTTAATGTTTATTTATTTTTGAGAGAGAGACAGACCATGAGCAGGGGAGGGTCAGAGACAGAGGGAGACACAGAATCCAAAGCAGCCTCCAGGCTCTGTCTGAGCTGTCCACACAGAGCCCAATGCAAGTCTTGAACTCATGACCGGGAGATCATGACCTGAACCAAAGTTGGATGATTAACTGGCTGAGCTACCCAGGCGCCCCAAGCTTTTATCTCTCTAATACCAGGATTTCCTTTGAGGATTTTAGGATATTTCCAGTGCATTAACAGCAATGGCTACACAGGGAAATTGGGAGCAAACTAACCTTCTTAAAGACCAAGGATACGTTCTGGGCATGTGCAGTAGGAATTCTGAGGTATTCAGCACGTGGTTCTTCCTTCCCAGTGTTCCCAAAATGACAGTGAGACTCCGCGAAGTTGTAACCCTGCTTCCTGCTGAACTGTGGAAACAAGGGAAAGGGTCCATTTGATACTTGAGACAAAATTACATGACTACACGGGGGCCTGCGTGGGTCAGTCAGTTGAGCCATCCGGCTTTGGCTAAAGTCATGATTTCTAGGTTCATGGTTTTGAGCCTCGTGTCAGGAGGCTCTGTGCTGACCGTTCAGAGCCTGGAGCCTGCTTCGGATTCTTGTTTCTCCCTCTCTCTCTGCCCCTCCCCTGCTTGCATTCTGTCTCTCTCAAAAATAAATAACCATTAAAAAAAAAAATTACTTGACTACATACCTAAATGCAACCAGTAAGTAAATGTTGTTGAAATATATTCAGCATCTGCTCAGTAGTAATAGAAGGCGAGTAAATTGGAGGCAGACAAGAGGCACCTTTTCAGCCCTGATGGGTGTTAATTTACTCGTACTACATGTCTTACAATCCTGTGTGTAGAAATAACTTAACCTGAATGACCTTAAAAAGGTAAAATCTTCTCTACCCGCTTGATTTTTAGCTAGATGGTAATCCTTTGAGAAACCAAGCCTTCATAAACAACGGGTGGTCATGTTTCTTTGTTTGATTTCATTGTTCTGAAACCCTTCGTTGTTGACTGTCATTCACAGGTTATGTGGATGCTGGGGCAGTTTCTGTGGTTAGCAGTCACCCTCCCTCCCACCCCCTCAATATTTCCAGGGTGCCTTTGGTGGTGATGTTGCCTTGCCCCTTGCTGTATGATCCATTATCTTGTGAAGGAACTTGTACCTCTCCAATTTAAATCTATCTTGTTAATGCGTCCTTGTTCTGCTAGTTGGAAAGTAGAGCTGAGATTTCCTGAGTCTCTAAAGGCATTTTTATGTACCAATTATTTTAACCTAATCTCTTTGGAGACAGCAATTAACACAGTATATTTAAATAGCTAAGTTCTTCCTCTGCATATCCTGGCCTCTGAAATGTCACCGATCATGTGTATCGCATGCTATTTAGATCATGGGGAGGAGGAGTTTCACATTAAAGTAAAAACAAATTCAGCCTTTCCATTCCTAAAGGTAGTTTTACTTTGTTGTTGTATAAGAGGTTCAAGTGGGAATCTGCTTCTGTAAGTTACCTTTTGTTTCTTGCAAATACTCTTCTCGCAGAGCTAAGCTAGGTACGTTTTCAGTCTTTCTTTAAATAGTTTGCATTTATGGATAGGAAATGGAAATATTTTTGGTCTCATAGCACCAAGATTACATCTGAATTTTTTATAATGGAATAAAATAGACCAAGATAATGTCTGTTTTACGGGTTGTTATACAATTATAAATTGTTGTATACTGACCGAATTAAAGTACACTAATGTTTAAATATTCATGGACTGTATGCAATATTTAAATATTTGTTTTCGGCTAAAGCCCAGGATAGTGGGTTGTTTATACCACTAGATCTCCAACTTTAGTTTGTACCCTGATTACCTGGAAAATACTGGGTCCCATTCTGAGTAACTGATCCTGTGGATCTGAGGAGGGCCAAGAATTCACCTTTCCAACAAGTTTTTAGGTGATGCTGTTGCTTCTGGCCTGGGGACCCCACTTGGAAAACCACTGGTTTAAACACTCAGAAGGACACATTCATAAGGCTTGCCTGGGTGCTGGAATGTTTCTGTGGCTGATAGTCACAGACAGGGTGATGTTCCAATTCTAAGTAAGTCCTTTGTTCTTACATCTCCATTAATTTCATTATCGTTAGACTTCTGGCCCAGGGGATAGGAAGAGGGCTGATGCCATTAGCCCCAAATCAGCTATGGGAGAGTAAGCAAGAGTAGAAGAATGTATTAGCTTAGGTTTGTACAAGTTGAGTTGGAAGTCCAGGTGGAGGTGTGCCAAAGGCGAATGGAAATTATGGGCCGGCACTCAGCGGCAAGAACAAGGCTGTAGAGAGAGGAAAAACTAATCACTTACAGATGACCTAGTGGTCGGTGCCTTCATCGCCTTATTTCATTTAATCCACACGAATCTCCTGAGGGTAGGCAAAAAATATTCTTATTTTTGTAAGTGAAGAAAGCAACTGAGATTCAGGAAGTAAGTAACTTGTAATTGTCTACGACTCAAATTGGAACCCCAATTGGTTTGTTTCTGAACTTCCTATTATATTTGTGGATGAGAGAGTTTGAGAAAGGAAGGTAGGCTTCCCTACAAAGGGATCAAGGACGGTGAAGTCTGAAGAAGGCCATTTAGATTTGCTGTCTGAAAAGAAAGCCTCCAGAATCTTGGCTGATGGTGTAAGTCCCTCAACTGCAGAGGGCCAGGAAGGAGAGGCAATGAGCAAAGATTCACTTTTTGAAGATTGGTTTTAAAAGGAAAAAGACAAAAGAATGATTTTTTAAGAATTCGGGTCTTCCCTAATATAGGCACCTATTATGGACTGAATGTTTGTGTCCCACTCAAGTTCATAAGTTGTGGTCCTAACCCCCATGGGATGCTATTTGGAGGTGGGACCTTCAGTAGGTAATTGGGCTTTGATTAGGTTATAAATATGGGACCACCATGATGGAATTCGTGCCCTTGTAAGAAGAGGGAGAGAGATGTCTCTATTTCTCCATGTATGGGGATTCCATGATGGAATATGGCACCTCCATGATGGAATTAGTACCTTTGTAAGAAGAGGAAGAGAGAGAGAGATGTCTCTGCTTCTCTGTGTGCATGCACCCTTTAAGGCCACGTGAGCACACAACAAGGAGGCAACCATCTACAAGCCAGGAGGAAGACCCTCACCAGAACTGGACCATATGGACTCCCTGTCCTCAGACTTCCAGCTTCCAGAACTGTGAGGAGGTAAGTGTCTGTTGTGCAAGCCACCCAGACGATAGTGTTTTACTGTGGCCGCCTGGGCTAAGACAGCACCCATGCAAATTGGTGGGGTGTTTATTCAGACACGGCCCATTAAAAGGCTGCTCCGAGGGTTTTCAATACGTGGAACTGGTGTCTCTTGATGTCTGTTCCCATCCCTACTTCAGTGGGAACACTTACAAACAAGCAGGGTCCTCCAGTCTTGTTAGGCATCTCTTGCCAAATATACTTAATTATGCAACTGGGTGAGGTGTGCGGTGCCTCTTACATAAGAACCGGTTTTTCTGTCATTTATCAACCTGGCCTGGGCTACCTCTCTGTTGCTTGTGTGCAGGGGACACGTGAGGTGGTGAGCCAGTGTTAAAAGCGTGACTCAAATGGCTTTCCGTTTTAGTTTGAGCTTCAGGGCTGAGGTCCTTACCACTTCACACTAAGGAAATCAGCTCTGTAATATCCAGGTCTCTGAAGTGTGTCGAGAGCTGTCCGAAATGAATGAAATATCAACTTGTTGGTTCCTACGGGCCAGTCCATTCACGTACGAGAGAGCGTAACATGTTGTTTCATTTCCGCTCTGACTTCATTTCATCTTTTGATTTTGAAGTTACAGTGGAGATGACTTATAAACAGCTACAGGGTTGGTTCCCCCCCCCTCCCCCCCGCAGCACGACTGAAAAGATTCTTAGCTGATGTATTACTGAGCTCCCAAATAGGTAACAGGTAGAGCCGAGAGAACGAGCATGGTAAGCATGCTCATGGGCCTGAAATTCTTCTTCTATCAGGCAGAATATACAATCGCGAATACATTACAAAGATACGAATTAGTATCGAAGAGAAAATGATGTTGCAGATATCACGCGGTTTTATGAATTGAAGTACATTTTGGAAATGATTTATGGGTTTTTCTTTTGGCTGAAGCAGATTCTAGCTCAGAGTTTTGAAAGTGCTAGGAATTCTCCCTGCGGGTAAATACGAAGAGTGTGTGAAGCTGTGCTTCTCTCATTCTGCAGCCATATGTCTCAAGAGCAGACAGACCTTCGAACTTCCACAAAGTCGACCACGTGTGTAGGTGAAATTTAACAGGTATCCACGCAAGATTTGAGAACCACGAGCAGCTTCCAATACAGATATGGAGAGAGATAAAGTGTTTTACAGGCCAACGTTGGCACTATTTTTCTTCTAAGTCACCTGAAAAAAAAAATCACAAATATTAGAACACTGCTTTGGGTTACACATGGATTGAACAGGTGAATTACCTGGGTCCTGAATGTGTATATATATATATATATGTATATATATATATATATATAGTACATTCTACACTATATAGAATGTACTGGGCCACCTGAATGTACTATATATATAAAACCATCCCCTTTTGGTGTCTCATCTGTACAATGGGGATAATAGTAATATCCACTTTATAGAGTTATGATGAAGGTTAAATATTAATGCATGTAAAGCCCTTAGAACTATACCTGCCATAGAGTAAGCCCCTAATTAAAGTAAGACATTTATTACCTAGAAGGGAAAATGGAATAAGCCCTCTTCTTGCAACTGTCAGCAACAAGTGAAAAAAAAAAAAAGGTGGCGACAACTCAGCCAGGTAAAATTGGCGGTGAAGGGGCAGATGATGTGGAGGGGCACATCACAAAGGAGATCTATCCTGCTTGCTTGGGAAGGCACTTCTTGTGGGGATGGTGTCTCCCAGTGGGGTGGCCAGGGTGGGCAGGGGCAACCCTCTTAATTCCCTTTACTCAAACTAGGTGTTTGCTTTTGGACTTTTGGCATCTCTGAGCACAAGCTCTAACTCGGGCAGCCTTTGAAGGAAGCTACTTTCTCCCGCTCGAGACTCAGGGTCCACCTACAAGTAGAAGGGACTCTACTTGTCACCCGTGCTCTCAGCTCTTGCCTTCCTTTGGGAAAACAGCACGTTGTTTGCCTCTTTAAGCGTGTATGGACAGATACTTTTCTTAACGGACCTCTCTAATCAAAGAATCACAGAGCCTCCTCCAGATGTATATTTAGAAATGTTGCCATGGTCACTGTTTCCTGTTTGGGCTTCTGTCATCTGGCTCCTGCAGCCTGAAGGTGAGACTCTTCCAATAGCTCATCGCACACGTCTGTGCCAGCATGGTGGGGGGACAAGGACGGGGGAAGGACCCGTTTTTGCTATCAGCAGCCCTGCTAATTGCTTTCCAATTTTACTGTAATTGGGCAAGTCACCTGGCCTCCATTCTCTCCTTAGGTAAAATGAGGGTATTGGGTGAGCCTGTAAACTCCTTCAAGGTGTGCTGTCATATTTGATAGATGTAACCCCAGCACAAAGAAGTTGACTGACTTTGGGCCGCTAACGTATTTCTTACATACCGATCACAAAAGTGATTTGACCAAACCCCCTTCGACTCAATAACCATCTCAAGGAGATTGGATCTAGTGACCCGGAAGCCACTATTATAGTTGACTTCCCCTTGGGCTCCATGCTGTCTCGTCTGACCTCCCCACACCCTCACTTTACTTGACCAGGCTTTGTTGTTATTTGCTTCTTGAAGGCTCCCAAAGTTCAAACCAGTTCATCAGAAAGATTCCTGGGCTCACAAGCCTTCATGGAAATGAAAGCTTTTCACTCCAGCCTGGGCAGGATCAGACTGACCCGGGTGAGACTGTTCTGAGTAAGTATCCTGTGGGACTCTTCTGTCATTGGCGATTGCTGATGTAAAAACTGTTCCATAATACTTTGAATAGGGTCATTTTCCAGACGTGATCATGACAACGTCTTTCTAGGTGGCTAGCAACTGTGGAGAGAGGGCATGCAAAGAAAATGCCTAAGCGGACTATGAAGTTGCTGTGAAATTGCAAAACTGTGTTTTCTAATGTATTTTAAGGATCACAAAATGATCAGCAAGAAAGGTTAATGCTGACTCTGTCAGTGGCTGGGACACTCTGGGGTGAGCATAAATGGGCCCATGGATATTATATCTGATGATGATGAGATTTACTCTCTATGTATTTGCATCAGCCAGCCATTTAAGTGTGCAGATAGTCTATAAAATGTAGAATATGGACTTGGAATGTTTGGATCAAAGGTTTTGTAGATTATTTCATAAACTTCTCGTGGGTAGGCATTGTGTAATATGTGTTTCCTGATCCCAAGCACCTGACTTTATTACACTCAGAATAAAGGTCTAGGTGCTTCCAATGCGTTTTGAAATGAAGAGAGGAGACACCTATATATGTATCAATAAATTTCATAGTGCGTTATAGAAATATTTTAAATAAAAATGTGGCCCTCTTGCCTGTGAGAGAACCCCATAGATACTCCTGAGCAAATTACTTCTTTAAAATGTTCTAGTTTCATTTTATCATTCTGGTTTGGGGACCTGGAAGATTTAAGCCATATCAGAATGCATAAAACAAGAAATTTTCTTGGGGGAGCCTGGGTGGCTCAGTCAACTGAGCCTCCGAGTCCTGATGTGGGCTCAGGTCATGATCTCACGGTTCGTGAGCCCCGCATTGCGGTCTGTGCTGACAGCGTGGAATCTGCTTGGGGTTCTGTCTCTCCCTCTTCTGCCCCTCCCCTGCCTTCTCACTTGCGCCCTCTCTCAAAATAAATAAACTTTAAAAAAAAGAAAAAAAGAAATTTTCTTAGTGCAGTTAGTATCTCTCCCTGCCCCCCACGCCCGACCCCGGTTTCTTAGGCTTGAATGCTCTCATGGAGCTTCCAATGGGGATGCTAAAATCTAAAATGTTTCATGAAGCAGATAAAATGATTTAAAGTAGTAAGTTCCTTTACTCATAAGCCAAGTGGCTGCAGACATGCTTTCTTCATTTTTCCCAAGAGCATCGCAAGGCCCAAGAGTACACATCAGCTCATTCATCATGATTCAGAAATTGTTTCAAGGTTTCTCCATGAAGGGTGAGGGTATTTGCATCTCTTTTGAGTTATTTTTTCTAAGTGATGAACTGTCGTAGACCTATAAAAAGTATAAATGACAGTATGATGAACACTCAACGTACTGGCCGCCTGGATTAAGAAGAAGATTGCAAAGACAGTGGGTGTCCCCATGAAACCCTGTCACCCCTCCTCAGTTTTCATACTTTTACTCTATACATATACAGCCTTAAAATTATGATCTTTTTGGCATACCTTTAAATTTACATGGGTCATACCACATATGTCCTTCTTCAAAAACTTTTTTTGTAGGGCGCCTGGGTGACTCAGTCGGTTGAGCATCCAACTTCGTCTCACGGCATGATCTGACATTTGTGAGTTCGAGCCCCGGAACACGGTTCTCTTTGCTGTCAGGGTGGAGCCTGCTTCAGATCCTGTCTCCCTCTCTCTCCGCCCCTCCCCTGCTCATTCTCTCTCTCCCTCCCTCTCTCTCTCTCAAACACAAACATTAAAAAAATTTTGTTTGTTTCTTTAATCATATATTTGTGACATTTAACCATGTTGGCAGAGGTAAGCTCACTTTCACTGATGTTTGGCATTTTATGAGGTGAACAGACCAAACATTTTCTTTTTCAGCTGTTCTCCTGTTGTTCAGTTGTTTCAAATTTTTCTCAGTTTCAAAAGCCATCAGGTTAAACATTCTCTGACATTTCTCCAAATCTCTTATGCAAGAATCTCTTAGGGATAAATATGTAGGAGTGGAATCGCTCCTACATAAGGTAGGCACATCTTTACTAAGACCAGCTATGACCAAATTGTTCCTTAACGTGGTTGTGCCCATTTTCCATGGTCTTCTACTGCTCTGCATTCTCACTGACAGTTACCAGAACTTTTTATTTTGACCAATCTGATGAGTGTGAAATAATATACCTTATTGTTTAATAGATATTTCCCTGATTGGTACTGAAGTTAAAAACCTTCGTATATGTTTATTGGCCGTTCAGGTTTCCTGTTCTGAGAATTACATTATTATATCATTTTGCTTATTTTTACTTTATCATTATTTTTTAAAATGTTTATTTATTTTTGAGAGAGAAAGAGACAGAGCGTGAGTGGGGGAGGGGCAGAGAGAGGGAGACACAGAATCAGAAGCAGGCTCCAGGCTCTGAGCTGTCGGCACAGAGCCCGACGCAGGGCTCGAACTCACGGACCACGAGATCATGACCTGAGCCGAAGTTGGCTGCTTAACCGACTGAGCCACCCAGGCTTCCCACATTTTGCTTATTTTTAAAAATTGTTTATCTTCTTAGTGGTTTATAGGAGTTCCTTATAATATTTTGCCACTAATATTTTTTCCCCCAGGCTGTGGTTTCTTGTTTTTTAAATGTTATCTTTTAATTAGCAAATAATTTGGTAACTCTTTTAAAAGTTTTCTCTTTATTATTATTATTTTTTTAATGTTTATTTGTTTTGAGAGAGCATGAGCTGGAGGGGGTCGGGGGGGGACAGAGGATCTGAAGTGGGCTCTGTGCTGAATTTCTCTCTTTTTAAAAATTTTTACTTTTTTGTATTTTGACAGAGGGGAGGGAGGGAGGGTCAGAGACAGAGGGAGAGAATCCCAAGCCGGGGCTTGAACCCACAACCCGTGAGATCATGACCTGAGCTGAAGTCAGAGGCTTAACCAACTGAGCCACCCAGGTGCCCCTAATTTTTTCTTTAATAAAGCTTTTCATATCTTGGGGTCATAAAGCTATTTCCCCCAATTTTGTCTCCTAAATGCTTTAAAATATTTCTCCCCACCCCCATTTAGCTCTTAATTTATCTATACTTGAATTTATAAATGGTGTAGGATAAGGATCTAATTTTATTTTATTTTTTCACTGAATGGAATTTTCTATGCTAGGAAAAGGTGCATTTTTATTAATCCCATTTGGGTTTGTTTTTCTTCTAGAAACTAAGGGATTAGATTATTATCAATTTTGGTAAAACAGAAGACATTATCTCTTTGAATATTTTCTTTCCTGCATTCTCTTTATTTTCATTTTCTGGAACTCATGTTAGAACTATATTTGAACTTCTATCTTCCATGTTTCTTGACCTCTTTTTCCTGTTTTTCACATCCTTGATTCCCTGTCTTGCTTTCTGTGCAATTTCCTCACAGTTAACTTCTTTCTTACTAATCTTTTCTTCAGCAGTGTCTAATATGCTGCTTCACATTTCTAAGTTTTTAATTTCAATGATTATATTTTTCATATGTATGACTTGTATTTTATTTTTTTCAAATCTATCTTATCTTTTTAAACAGTGTTATTCTTTTCTCATGTCCAAGTTCTCTTTTGCTTTTGATTTTGGCATACGTGTTCTATGTCTCTGATAATTTTGTTATCTGAAGTTCTTCCACTATGTGTTGATGTTATGATGATTTTCAGTATGGTTTCTTTGACTATTTGTAAATTTTGGATTGTGAAATCATCTCAAGTGGGACTTCTTGGTGGGAATCTGGCACAACTTCCAGAGTGACTTCTAATCTCCTGCTGCCGAGGATATTTCTAGATTGGTAAGACTTTTGTTTGTTTCTTTATTTGGTACCTTTTTGGCTCAGACATCTCTAGACAATGGAATAGGTGCATGACTACATATTTTGGGGGGAGATAATTATTTTTTCCAACTGAAGCCAAGATAAACAGTCTTCTTTTCTTGGGTGGCTTTTTAAAATTTTTTTAATTTTTAATTTTTACCTTTTACAGAGGGGGTGAAACCTTCTGGAAGCTCTTTTGATTCAAGTTTTTTAGTTCTACCTCCCTTTCTTCAGAAAGTCTCCAGGCATTATCTGTTGCTCATGTGGTGATTGAGAACCTAAAGTTTTGGTTCCAAAGACATGCAAAACCCTGTAGAACTGTTTAGTATTATCAGTTTATTCTTTCCAGTTTAAGTGTTTCAGTCATTTTTGGCCACTGTAAATTTCTCTTGTGTAATTAATTATCTTTGGTTTTATAGCAGGGGCATTTTCAACTCCCAGACCTCCAGAAAGCAAAGTCTGTGTGTTTAACTCTTGCAGCTTAAGCTATTCAAATAACAGTCTTGGGGTCAGAAGAAAATGATTTAACCAGTAACAGAGCCAAATGATCACAGAGTCTAATATAAATGTGTTTATTTTTTTATTTTTTATTATTTTTTTAAAATGTGTACTTTAAAAATTGGTATCGTGCTTTTTGCCTGCATTAGACTGTATCTTCAGGAGAATAAGTTGCTCTTGACTAAAAATGTTTTTCTTCTTTCAACAGGTGAGTGGTACGTGTCTATGATCTGCCTGACAGCGTGGGATGTACTTCAGATTTCAGTGCAGTGACTACTGACCTATTTCTCGCTTGGCCAAGAGTTACACAAGCCCATGTGTGCATTGGAAACATGACAATCAACGTAGCGCAGATCTTCTATGTGGAAAAGGTCTCCTTAGAACAAAACAGAAGCAAGATTAAGTGGTGCTGGAATTTTGACAATGTTGTCATGAACTGCTGCCAATTAAAAGCAATTAGCTCATTGTTCTTTATTAACTGGACATGCCGATTAATGGGGCTCCAAGGGCTCATGGTCTGAATCTGATTTGATCTCTTTTTACGAGTAATTATGACTCAAGGGAAGACTCAATAGATGTATCTACAAGTATACGTATGTGTATGTCCATATTTTTCTCTGAGAAACAGTATCCTGTAATTTGTACCAATTTTCTCAAAAATGAACTTTTCCAGTTGGGCAAGCTTGGTTTAGTTGGCAAGAGAATGCATAAAAGCACTCACGTACCTCTACCGATTTGGTGGACACATAAAGAGTACGGTCACGCAGTTCATTTACGTATGCCTCTCCTGAAAGGTTGCTGCAGGGGATCTTGAAACTAAGTGTTCTTTTGAGAAGGAAAGAATCAAAATTAAAAACTAATTTTACTATTTTTATTACCTTATTAAGAAAAAATTTTAAATTATTATTTTATCTTACGGCTACTCCAGAAAGTTTCTCTGCCTTTCCACGGCCGAGGGTATAAGGATCAAGTAACAATAACTACTTCTTGGGCAAAAGAGATCATAGGAAGTCTGTTCCAAGGTCACTGTGACCTTAAAGCAAGCCAGAGCACAAGCAATCTCCACATTGCTCTTTCCATGGTCCCAAGCTCAGAAACCACAAATGACATCCCTTGAGTACAAAGCCAGAAGGGAAAAATATCCATTACTGCATCGTTATGACTTCTTTGACATTTCTCTCACCGATGCCTGAGAGGTCCACAGGATCCCAATCCATGGGATCCCAACAGCTAAGGGTGATAGAAAAGTCTGTGGGGCTACTTTGCTTCTCTCAGAGTTGATGTGACTAGCAGGACTCCAAAGCTGCCTAAAATTGAATTTGTGATTTCTTCGACTCCATAAATCATCAATGAATGAATGAGTGATTTAAAACACACTTAGTGAGAGTCTACCAGGTGTTTGGGTGGAAGCGACAGAGGCAGTTAAGAACGAGTTCTTGCCCGGAAGGAATTCACAGGGTGGTGATGGAGGTCAATGCAATAGATGGCTGTCATGTGGATGAAGCAGGAGCACAGGTCCAGTTGTGGGAATGTGGAGGAGAGGCTCAGGGAGGGACCTTGGGTGAGGGACCTCTGACTTGAATAAAAAGGGAATTGCAATGTGCAGCTAAGGCTACGATGGTAATGTTGCAATATTTAAGTGTATCACATCAACACATTGTATACCTTAAACCTACACAACGTTACATGTCGTTTTTACCTCAATTAACAAAAGAAGGGAATTGCCCATGTGTTAGTCAAGTGAAGTATTCTCAATCATCAGAGAAAAGCAAAACTTAGGAATACAGCAGGCATGGCTGTTTTTTGTAGTGAACTGTTCCATTTGATTATCCTCGTTTTTGTTTAATTTTTGTTAAGATTTTATTTTTCAAGTAGTGTCTACACTCAGTGTGGGGCATCAACCCACAACCCCAAGATCAAGAGTCTCACCCTCCATGGACTGAGCCAGCCAGGTGCCCCTGTTTAATTTTTCTTACCTTGACAACATAGCCTCTACTATTATGTACAGTGTTGTTTTTAGAAGCAAAAGCATCTCACCATGTGAATAGCTTAGATGTTGTAGGTCATAATGTACACCTAGTAAGTGCTTGCTCTGTCATCCACTCCTGGACTGGGCCTGACTTGCCAGGAAGAGATGCCATGGGGGGGTTATGAGAAATAAGCCCACTGACCCAATCAAAGAAAGGATGCAGAGACTTGGAGCACAGTGAGGCGAGGCTTTAATCAATGTTTTTGCAAGAGTGGGTGTCTGATGGACAGGCACACTGGGGCAGTTACAGCAGACCATTTATCTCCTAGTGTGCAAGTCCCTCCCCTGGTCCCTCATTGGCTGGGCACTACAGAGGTAAGTCCCTCCCCTGGTCCCTCATTGGCTGAACGCTACAGAGGTTACATACAGCCTTACCTGGATGTCGCCTGTGCCCATGTAAGGCAAAAAGTAGTCTGATTGGAACAAGTGTACATTTCCGGAGGTGAGGCAAAGACTTTCAGTGTTCTGTGTTCTTTGGTGCCTGCTTATTGCAAAGCCTGCAAAAATAAGGCCACAAATTGGAGAGGGGAAGAAGAAATAGGAAGTGAAGTGTCTAAGGGTTTGGGACTTCATTGTGGTGGTGGTGGGGGGGAAGGGGGTTCTCACATATTTTCAATAGGTTGTAAACCTATTAATTAGATAGCACAGCCTTTATTTGGTATTTCTGAAAAAGAATCATCTCCCTTACTTCTCACAGGGTGACAATGGACACTTCCTGTGCTCAGGAAGCACATCAGCTGGGAGACTCGGAGTGGCCATAGCCCTGAATTTCAGCGTGGAGTCAGCATGAAACCAAATGTACATTACGGCTGCGGTGATGAGAGCGAAGCTTTTACCATTTGTTTTGGACTCCCGCGCTGGTAAATAGTAGACGGCCGACAGTCGATTGACAGGAAGGAGGGTAGCTTTAGGATGAAGACATGGAAAATGGTGGCAAACTCTCAGAGATTCCCAGGACAAAGCGTTCTCCCTCCCCATTCCAACGAACTGACAATTTCCTATAAAAAATTTAGGAAATTTTTAAAATGTTTATTGATTTTTTATTTATTTGGGGAGAAAGAGAGAGCGTGCACGCACAGGTGAGCAGGGGAGGGGCAGAGAGGGAGGGAGAGAGAATCCCAAGCAGGCTCCGTGCTCTCATTGCAGAGCCCCACACGGGGCTCAATCCCACCAATGGTGAGATCGCGACCTGAGCTGAAATCAGGAATCGGACGCTTTACTGACTGGGCCGTCCAGGTGCCCCGGAAATTCTTTATTATTGAAAGGAAATAATGTAATTCAACACAAATTCATTGAGTGCTAGCTTTTGGACAGCTACTGTAATGAGTTGTGGGTTTACAACGGTGGAAAAAGACTTGTTTCTACCTCAAGTTGCTCACAATGTAGACAGACTCTTAGACAGGTGACCATGCCCACTGATTCCCCGACCAGACTGATCAAGTGCAGGCCCTGATTTTCCATCCCAGATCTACCCGGAACTGCCTGTCATGCCATCATTTTGTTTGCATTTCCTACCTCCAGATCCCAGTCGTAATTAATACTTTATCGATTTACCTTGCCACGTTCGTGGAATTGCTCAGCTACATGCAACCCCGGTTCTTTAATTTATAGAATCAGGCTCAGTCTCTAAACTACCTCTGTCCCTGAACCCCCACTCCTGCTCAGTATCTCTCCCCCTCCCCATGTTAACCTTGGCCCCTATTTATCCTCAGTCTTTGGTCTTGTCCTCATCCCCTACCACACCCTGCCCATCCAAAATCTCATTTACTCAAATGACTTACGTATATCCTGCCATTTTTGAACCCCTGTGGACTTCAGCAACATGGAGCTAAAATAAAAAAATGGAAAATCACTCATAAGAGTTGCATCCTGGGGGTCGTAACCCATTACATTTTTTTTTTTTTGATGTTTATTTATTTTTGAGAGAGACAGAGACAGAATGCGAGTGGGTTAGGGGCAGAGAGAGGGGGAGGCACAGAATCCAAAGCAGGCTCCAGGCTCCGAGCTGTCAGCACAGAGCCCGACGCGGGGCTGGAACTCACAAGCTGTGAGATCATGACCTGAGCCAAAGTCGGATGCTCAACCCACTGAACCACCCAGGCGCCCCACGGTGTAACCCATTAGTGGCCAATTGCAAAAAATCAAGTGAGGACGCTGAAAGAACTGAAGGGGGCAGTAGAGGAACAAGCATCCTTTCTGGTTCTGGTGCTGGAAGAAAAACCAATACAGGAATCCCAGCTTCATCCAATTTTCTCTCACCTTTGTGCTATTTTTCTTCATGTTTTCATTTCTCCCCCTTTTATCCCTAATTCATCTGTTTCTCTCTCTTTCTCATTTCCTTTTTGAGTCTTCCCAATTGCTTCTGAAGGCTTTGTGCAAGCAGAGACATAATTTCTAGTTGTTTTTTTTTTCCCCTATCCATCCCGAAATATTAAATTTGCCATCCTTTGCCTCTTTTTTTTTTTTATCCATTTTAAATCTTACGAAATAAATGGGCTCTAGGGAGTGTTAAAAAGCAAAAACAAAGGGCCCCAAATGGCATCACTCAGGTTACGGCTTAAGTCAGTAACCCAGGGCTTAAGGCTTAACCTAATTGCAGTTTCAACCCATCCCAGAAATGTAAGTCTTAACGGGTCAGTCAGGAATTTTCTGATACTCACCAGAGAGGTTTCTGTTTGTAGGCCTTCTCTGTCCCCCAGAGGAAGAGGAGATTATTTGCATACTAAGACCCTCTGCCCTTCCTCCTAAGGGAAGTGATCTTGCCGTAAACAATTCTTTCTTGTCTTTAGCTAATAACTCTCTTGCCTGACCCTCCTTCCTATAAAAACCTTCCATTTTTTTAAAGTTTATTTATTTATTTTTGAGAGAGAGCGAGAGAGAGCACAAGCATGTGTGTTTAAGGGGAAGAGAGAGAGGGAGAGAGAGAGAATCCCAGTCAGGCTCTGCACTGTCAGCATGGAACCCAATATGGGGCTTGAACTCACGAACTGTGAGGTCATGACCTGAGCTGAAATCAAGAGTCGGTCACTTAACTGATGGAGCCACCCAAACCTTCCATGTTGTACAGCTTCTCAGGGCTCCCCTCTGATTTGATATAAGGGATGCTGCCCTATTCATGAATTATTTAATAGAACCAATTAGGTCTTCAGAATTTTGCAGCTGAATTTTGTTTTTCAACAGAACTATTGCAATAAAGTATGTTCTGTATCGTCTTTAATACAAAACTTACAAAAATAATACTGGCTGTGTAAAATTAACAAATGTGATTTTAAGCAATTGCCTTTAGAACTTCTAGCCATTGGTTACATTACTTAAAGCGCTTTCTCAGGAGTATCCATCCACCTGTCCCTGAGGGTCAAACCTATTCTGCTACTTGTTTTTGTAAAGTTTTATTGGAACATTGCCATGCTCATTTGTTTACCTAGAATCTATGAACGCTTTTGCATGGCAACAGCAAAGTTGAGTGGCCCTGACGGACTGTAGGTCCTGCAGAACCTAAAATATTTACTTTCTGGTTTTTACAGTTTGTAGACCCTGCTCTAGGTGTCTGTATTAATTCACTGAGGCTAAATTATGCAGCAGTGGCAGATGGTTGGAAACCTCTATGGCTTACAGGGGCACCTGGGTGGTTCAGCTGGTTAAGCCTCCGATTTCGGCTCAGGTCATGATCTCACAGTCTGTGAGTTCGAGTCCCACATCCGGCTCTGTGCTGACAGCTCAAAGCCTGGAGCCTGCTTCAGATTCTGTGTCTCCCTCTCTGCCCCTCCCTCATTCTCTTTCTCTCTCTCTCTCTCAAGTAAAATAAACATTAAAAAAAAAACTTAAAAAAAAATTTCAGTGGTTTACAACAAAGGGCTAGTTTTTACTCACATGATGCAATCTTTGAAGGTGAGCTTTGATGTTTCACTCTGGGATTTGGGCTGAAGGAGCAACTCCCATATGGAATAGTGTTGACTTAGGAGAAAGGGAACAGAAAGAAAGTGTGGAATCATGATAGCTCCTAAAACTGATGCCGTAGCCTGGGTCTGAGGACCCAAAGAGGATCCTATGGGACCAACCAAGAAGGTCCTTGGCTTCACACAGGATAGAGATCAAATGTGAGCCAGCGGGAGGTGAGAGCAGAGTTTATTGAGGATGTAGAGAGAGTACAGATACAGATGGACCATCCAGGAGACTCAGAAAGGAAAAGGAGCATGAGTCTCATCTTTGCTTGGGGTCTTGGGTTTTTACTGGTGACTGTGGTCTGGTGCACCTGTCCACTCAGGCATCCAAGAACTGATCCGAACATGGACAGGGGCCAGGTGTCCTTCAGAGCTCACTCAACACCTGAAGCCGGGGGTGGGGGGGTGGGGTGGGGGTGGGGGGTGGGGGGCGGTTTTGATGTCAAGGTGTTTGCAGTCAGTGGTCTTGGAGAACGTTTATGGAGACCCTGCATAATCACTACCTAGATGTTATCTATCCTGCTGGAAGACTCCAAAGAAATCATTAACTCCTTGGCCATGTTTTACAAGGAGGACATACATTAAGGCCCACATGGACAAGCAGGGAAGGGACAGAGAGAGAGGGAGAGAGAGAGAATCCCAAACAGGCTCCATGCTGTCTGCGCAGAGCCAGACTCAGGGCTGGAACTCATGAACTCATGAGATCGTGACCTGAGCTGAAATCAAGAGTTGGAGGCTTAACCGACTGAGCCACCCAGGCGCTCCTACTTCAAGCACCCTCAAAAGGGACATGACTCAGGGTGTCCAGGCTTTCCTCGATCCCTGAGTTCTCTTCTCCATTCAGTTCTGAACATACCCTCTTTTGTCCCAGCTCTAACGGAACTAAACATGAGTTCACTCCCTGGTGAGTTACAGACAGACTGCACCAGGTGGGGTTGTCACACAAAGGAAACTTTATCTGTAGAAGATAAGGAGGTCATGGGGAATAACTTCCAAAGCCATGACTCCTAGAGTGGGTGTGACTGGGTTTCTTTCATTTTGGGTTAGGAGGAATATTCAGGAAGGGGAGTTTTGACATCACATATGAAGGCGGGCATAAGGTTGCACAGGTGTACTTAAAAAACATGCCTCTACTCATATCATATGTTATGTCAGAGAAGCTTGTGCTCCTGCGTGGGTGGAGATTGTAACACTATAATGAGGTAGAGGTCGCTGTCCGACAACCTGTGGTCTATCTGGCAGGTATGAGTCAGTGGTTGAGCTCAACCTGGTGTAGCAACTCCAGAGCTCTTCCTGTTTGCATCTAAAAGATAAGGTTCAGGGTACCTGGGTGGCTCAGTCAGTTAAGCGTCCAACTTGGGCTCAGGTCACGATCTTGTAGGTTGTGAGTTCAAGCCCGCATGGGGCTCTCTACTGTCCTTGCAGGCCTGCTTGGAATTCTCCATCTCCCTCGCTCTCTGCCCCTCCCCCACTCGCTCGCTCACTCTCCCTCAAAAATAAGTAAACATAAAAAAAAATTTTTTTTTTAAGTTAAAGTTAACATTCCCGTGAAGAAGGCAGGTCAGTGATGGTCTTGCTGGTGGACAGCTTTAACCTCATCAACCCTGTGGGGCACGATTTCACAATCACCTACCTCTCCCCAATCCCTGACACTCCAACTGTGCTCTTTGAAATTCACTCTGTTCACTTCTCTATCTCTGCAAATTCTTCTCTAAACCATCCCCTTCATCTTCTTGCTCTGAATGAAACCTAGCTCTTCCCTGAGGCCACTGCTGCCTCAGCAGATCTTTCAAAGGACGTGCTTTTCTTGCCTACACCCTGGCTCCCTTTGGACACAGCGGGTGGAAGGATATCCTCCTTTTCCCCACACTGCCACTTCCAGGCCTTTCTCCTCCCCTCCGCCTTAATACTTTCAGCCCCGAATCTCCTATCAAGAGACATTGCCAGGGGGCTTGGGTGGCTCAGTCGGTTAACCATCTATCTGACTTTGGCTCGGGTCATGATCTCGCGGTTGTTGAGTTTGAGCCCCACATAGGGCTCTGTACTGTCAGCACAGAGCCGGCTTCAGATCCTCTATCCCCCTCTCTCTGCCCTTCCCTCACTCACTCTCTCTCTCTCTCAAAAATAAACAAACAAAAAAAATTATCAAAAAAAAAAAAAAAAAAAAAGACAGACATTGCCACCCACTGCCGCTCCTTGTTGCAGACCGTGGGTCATTCCTGCTCATTCCTTGAGGACATTAGCTCCTGACACACTAACTCCTTTAAGGACAGTCCTGTCATCATTCTTGTGACATAAATGTCTATGCTTTTAACTCCTTGATCTCCCAGTTTGTTACCTCCCCTCATGGAATGGCCTTGGGTCCAACCCTTCCTCATCACGTTCCCCTTGTTCATTGTCTTGATCTTCTTGTTACCAGTGATAACATTCCAAAGTTCCCATTGTAAGCAGCCCCACTCTCTAACCATCATCTTGTATCTGTCTAACTCATTTCCTCTGGGATTCTTTTTTTTTTTTTTAATGTTTATTTTTGAGAGACAGAACGTGAGCAGGGGAGGGGCAGAGAGAGAGAATCCAAAGTAGGGCTCCAGTCCTGAGCTGTCAGTCCAGAGCCTGACGTGGGACTCTTGAACCCACAGACCGCAAGGTGATGACCTGAGCTGAAGTCAGACGCTTAACTGAATGAGCCACCCAGGCGCCCCAAGGTTTTGGGATTCTAACTCCAATAATGGTTGGACCCCATTGGGACCTCCAATACCACTTTTGCTCTGTCCCACTCTGCCCGGCTGAGGATCTGTGGTCCATCATGCACACAACATCCATTGCATTGTTCCCCCTGGTGAAAAGTTCAACTCTTCACCCATTGCAGCTGGACAGGGCTTGAGAAAAACATGCTTGTTAAATTCATGGACTATTTTAGTCCATTCTAGCTGCTAAAACAAAATACCACAGACGGGGTGGCATATAAACAACAGAAATTTATTTTTTACAGTTCTAGAGGCTGGAGGGTCTGAGATCAAGGCACCAACATGGTCATTCTGGTGAGAGCCCTCTCCCTGGCTCATACCTGGTGCCTTCTGGCTGTATCCTCACATGGTAGAAGGAGACCAGGAGCTCTCTGGGGTCTCTTTTATAAGACTGCTAAGTCCGTGAGAGCTCCGCCCCCATTACCTAAGCACTTCTCCAAAGCCCCACATCCTAATACTATCACATCAGACACTGGGATTTCAACCTATGAATTTTGGGGACATTTATACATGGCATGAATCTTAAGTGAGGTCCTAGAGCTATAGGTCATGACTACCATAATTATGTAGTCTGTTTCCTTTCCAGCTGTTCTAGATAAATCTTCCACACTTTCTCCTTTCCCTTCAAACTCTCAACATCTTCTCCCTCTCAGCTGGATGACATAGTATTTTACTGAGTAAATGGGAGCAAAGAGAAGATTCTTTCCACACGTTCCCCCTTCCATCTGATCCCTTGTAGTCCTCTTGGTCCTGTGGAAGAACTGACTTCGTTTCTATCTCAAGTCACATCTCACGCCCCCCTCTGGTGTAGTAGATCCTTTCCTTCCTACCTAATTAAGGACTCTGTTCCAATATCTGTCTGGATTCTTGTTTAATATATTAATACTATCAGCAAACAAACATGCTGTTGTTTTTTCCATCTTAAAGTGCCTCTCTTGACCCCACGTATCCTTCCGGGTACTGCCACATTCTTCTGTACCTCTCAGAAGAGTTGTCTCTAGTCATTCCCTCCTTTTCCTGTCCTTCACCCCTCTGCAATTCGGCTTCCATTCCTCTCCCCCACCAACTCACTAACAAGGCTTTCACATTGTATTCCAATGGCCTGTTGTGTGTCTTCATCTGAATTTACTTCCCAGCAGCATTTGATAAGCCGATCTCTTTCTCCTTAAAGTATATTATTTCACCTTCCAAGACACTGTAGGTTCCTTGTTTTCTTTCTACCTTGTTGGCTGGTGCTTCTCAGTCTTCTTCGCTTGTCCCTCCCCTCCCTCCGGGTTGCTATTACAGTACTTCTGCGATTCTCCATCATTCATTTTCTCTTCTCTAACTAACTATGCTTCTTCCTGAGGGAGACTATTCAGTCCCATGAGTTTAAATGCCCCAATTATGTCCACACCCTGGACCTCTGCCTTGTTTTCCAGACTTATAATCCAGTTGTCCACTTGAGGTTTCCATTTGGATGTCTCACAGGCAGCTCAAACTTAGTACGTCCGACATCAGACTCTTGATAATAGCTGGCATGTGGCTGTTTTGAAAATCAAGTGAAACAATACATATACTGCATTTGGATTTTTACCTATTATTATAATTGCATGGAATAGGTATTCAATAAATATTTGTTAAATAAATAAATATTACAGTAAATCACCAGGGTAATAATATGCTGTCTTAAGGAGTCAGCAATAATAAGTATATGTTGATGATAAAGAGAATGAGTAATACTGTTTATTTTAGTGTCTACTATGTACCAGGCACAGTTATAGGCACTGAGACTATAACAGGGAAAAATACAGACAAAATTATTTTTCTTTCAAAGTTTACAATCTAGAGGGTGAAAGGGGAAGGAGACAAATAGACGAACAAACATACATACTATGTCAGATGGTGATAAATGCAATGGAAAAAAATAAGGTAGAGGAGAGAGATTAAGAGTGCTCAGGTTTGGTAGGGGAGGCTCTTTCAGGCAGCACTGTGTATTAGTAAATTATTGCTATTGCCATGCAACAAACCTCTCCTAGACTTGAAACAGTAATATACTCTTCGCTCACACGGTTTCTGTGGGTAAGGAATTTCAGAGCACCTTAGCCTGGTGGTTCTGGCTCAGAGCCTCTTATAAGTGGGCAGTCAAGATGTCGGCTGAGGCTTCAGCCATCTGAAAGTGTGAGTAGGTCTGGAGCTGGTTCCATCACAGGCTGGTGAGCTGATTCTGGCCTTTGGCAGGAGGCCTCAGTTCCTTGCCGTGCGGACCTTTCCATCGGGGTGCTTCATGGCCTCAGCACATGGCAGTTTGCTTCCCTTGGAGATGATCCCAAACACATCAAAGTATCAGCTCAATGTTTTTTATAAGCTGGTGTCCAAATCATGCATGTAGTTTCCACAATATTCTGTTGGTCACACAGGTCAGTCAGGTTCAGTGTGGGAGGGGACCACACAAGGGTATTAGTACTAGGAGGTGAGGCTCACGGGCAGCCATCACAGAGGCTGGCTACCACAGGGCTGCATGGTCTCTCACTCTCCTTCATGCTCATTTCATCTCCAGAATTATAAGGGATAATAGTAATGTGTGTAAATCACCAATTTGGGGACAGTTCCCACAGCAGATGATGGGAAGTCAGGGACAGATACTCTGAAAAGATAACATTCCACCAGGGGGTTGGCCATGTGAGGGAAGGGGTGTCCAGGCAACAGAAAAGAAATAATTGAGAGGCCCCGAAATAGGAGCATGCTTGGCGAATTGGAAGAATAGCAAGGTGGGTGGTGATGAATCGAAGGAAGAGAGCCAGGGCAATGTCGGTGATGAAGGCAGAGAGGTGGGGCCAGATAATGTTGGGGTTTAGAAATAATCATAACAACTTCCAATTTGGGGCACCTGGATGGCTTAGTCGGTCAAGCATCTGACTCTTGATCTCAACTCAGGTCTTGCTCTCAAGGTTGTGAGTTGAAGCCCCATGTTGGGCTCCATGCTGGGCATGAGGCCTACCTCAAACAAACAAACAAACCAACCCAAGAAAGTTTCCACTGTACTTTGAGACTTACCTTGAGAAGTCATTGAAAGGACTTATCTAACCATTGGAATGACATAATTTATTAGACTTATATTTGAAATGTCTCAGTCTGGTTGTTCTGTGGAGAAAAAAAAAAAAAAACTGTAGGGAGGCATGAGTGGAAGAAAAAGAGCAGTGAAGAGATTGCTTTTATATAGTCCAGGGGATAAACTGGGGGTGATAGAGACTGATAGAATTCTAGAAATGGATTGAAACTACAGTCACCAAGATCTACTTATAGATTGGATGTGAGCTGCAATGACGGCAAAAAATACACTGAGAACGATTTGTAAGGCTTGGCCCAAACAACGAAATGAGCCAAGTTGGTATTTACTAAGATGGGGAGGAGAATGAGGAGGATTCGTGGCTTGTTTTGGGGGGAGGGCTAATGTTCTGTTTGGAAAGCTTAAGTTAATTTCCAAGGGGAAATGTAGGTTAGATAGGTATGTCTGGGGTTCAGAGTTTGACTAGACGTATAAATCGATGAGCCATGAACATTTAGATGGTATTTAGAGCCAGCAGGCTGAGATCATCACAGGACTGATAGGTAGAGGGGTATCTAGGTGGGTCAGTCAGCTAAACGTGCGACTCGTAATTTCAGCTCAGGTCATGATCTCACCATTTGTGAGACGGAGCCCTGTGTTGGGCTCTGTGCTGACAGCATGAAGCCTGCTTGGGATTTTCTCTCTCCCTCTCTCTCTGCCCCTCCCCTGCCCATGCTCTCTTTCTCTCAAAATAAATAAACACTAAAAAAACAAAAAGGGGTGGGACACCTGGGTGGCTCAGTCATTTGGGCATCCAACTTCAGCTCAGGTCATGATCTCACGGCTCATGGGTTCGAGTCCCGCATCAGGCTCTGTGCTGATGGCTCAGAGCCTGAACCCTGCTTCAGATTATGTGTCTCCTCTCTCTGCCCCTCCCTTGCTCTCTCTTTCTCTCTCTCTCTCTCTCTCTCTCCCTCTCTCAAAAATAAATAAACATTAAAAAAAAGTGGTAGGTAGAGAAGAGGTTCAAGAAGAAAGCCCTAGGACATTGTAGCATTTGTAAGTTGGCAAGAAGAGGATCCATCAAAGAGGCTGAGACTAAGGGGCCAAGGATGAAGACGGAGAGCAAGAGTGTGTTGTCCAGAAACCGAGAGAAGAAATATTTCAAGGAGGAAATGAGGTTATATGTGTCAAATCCTGCTGATAATGAAGAGAAAGAATAAAAACTGATGACTGGATTTGATCATTTAGAAGTCATGGGTGACTTTGAGGGAAGCAGAGAAGTGGTATAGTACCTAGACAGAAATGTGGGGACCACAGAGACATTTTAAGATGGAAGCATGTGTAAATGCTGATGGAGAAGATTCTGTAGAGAAAGAAAAGTTGACGACGCAGGAGAAAGGAGATATTTGCAGAACTGAAATTGTTGAGTAGGAAAGAGGGGGTGAGATCTAATGCACAAGGACCAAGTTCATTGTTTCAAAAGCGAAGACAAGGAATATGGCTACAGCTACAAAAAGTTAGTAGATTTGTGGACAGGGATCGCATTTTGTCTCATTGAAATAAGAAGCACTCAGCTGATCTTGCAGAGGGTAAGGGGTTTGGGAGGTTTGAGAAGACAGAAGGTGTGGAATAATTGTTTAGGAGAGCACACTTGCTAAAAGCGCACAACTGGCAGGCAGTGTTGAGGGTCAACCTGTCGCTTGTGGTCGTGATTTTGCAGAAAGAGCAGTCGGCATGACTGTGTCTTCCTTAGTTGCACAGGTGCAGGTGAGGAGTGGAGAGAGAGAGAGTCAGATGTGGTCAAGGATGGAGTTTTTCAGGTAGTTATGAGTGAAGGAGTAATGAATATGGTGTTGGGGGTGTTTGGCAAGGGGCGCTTACCATGTCGATCACGGAATTTGAGCCGAGTGTGAAGAAAAGTGAGGCTGTGAGAGGGGGAACGAACAATGGAAATGATGTGCCAATAGAGTCAAACACTGCTGGAGTTGGGGTGTGGGAGAGCGAGCCGGTGGGAGGTAGGTGGGGTGTCTGAAAGTGGGGTTTTAGATGAGATGCCCTTGTTGGTAGTGATTGGGACTAGGGGCCGAGCACGGAGAGGGTTGTGGCCGAGGTGAGCTGGAACCAGATCCTTGCTGGTGACGAGTCAAAGCTTCGTAGGCTGATGAGTTAAATGTAACTTCCATATGGAGTATCCCCAAGAATCCCCAAGAATCCCCAAGAATGCTCTTGTTGACGGCTCTAAAACCTTGAGTAAATGGAAGGCAGTGACTATGAGTTCTGTGACAACAATAATTAAAGGTTGCCAGGTACCTTCTAATGCTAATTTTATGAGCTTGGCTATTTCATTCAATCAGTATAGGTCTCAGTATACTTGTGCAAAAATAGGAAAGTCGGTCTATGTCATCTCCAAATTCCCCCTGTTCTAGGATTCAACAACAGATTTTAAAAACGTATGTAACCATCTTGGAAGACTCTTCTGTTAACTGGAGAACAGCTGACCTGTATTTCCAGCTTTCCGACCATATAAGGAAATCTATTTACTTCAGGTTGTAATGTATGATCTTGCTAATTTGCAAGGGCATTTTCTTATGGCTAGCAAGTTAAACAAGGGTCTTGTTAGGTTGAAAGAGGTAGAAGGTCAGGGAGGGAGGGAGAGACAAAATTCAATTCTACAAGTGTTTATTAAGTACCAACCCGGCGAATTTGGAATTAACGTTGTTGGAGGTTTTACCATTAGAGAGAAAATTGCATGACTGTTAGTTTATGAAATGAGTCAACAGGGAGTCTTCGGCCCCAGAAATCTAATTGAGTGAACATCCCCACGTATTATCAGAGAGGATTCCCTCACTCCTCAGTTCTCCCTTGACCTTGCCGTCATCCTGCTATTAAAGCACTTTCTCATCGCAAAGTCGTAATTTGGTTTCTTCTCTATCATCCTGTCTGGAATTGGAAGTCCGGGAGGGAAGGATTGTTTGTTATCTTAAAAGCTTAGAATCGCAGTGCCTGATACACTGATCACTTGATAAATGGCTCATCAATTCAGGATTGAATGATAGATTGAGTGTATGAATGGAAGCAGGAGCCATGCATTTATTTGCTTCAGTGTCTGTTAAAAAATGACCATCTGACAGGTTGTTGTTCACCGTACAGCTTAGGAGTTTGTTGTAGATATTTAAAGTATGCATCGGGGGGCACCTGGGTGGCTCAGTCGGTTGAGTGCCCAACTCTGGATTGTGGCTCAGGTCATGGTCTCACAGTTTGTGAGTTCAAGCCCCATGTCAGGCTTTGTGCTGACAGCATGGAGCCTGCTTGGGATTCTCTCTCTCTCTCTCTCTCTCTCTCTGCCCCTCCCCTGCTCTTATTCTCTCTCTCTCTCTCAATAAATAAATAAATAAACATTTACAAAAAAGTATACGCTGGAACGAGAATGTGAGGAATCACATGACGAGGCTGAGAGGGTGGTTGGCTTTTGCTAAATGGCATCCCTTTTTCACTCTGGGATTTTGATGAATCTCATACGTGTGTCTGGCAATATCTTCCTTCCTCGTTCACACGCCTTCTGATTTCAACTTGCGTTACCCCATCAAAGCATTTCTAATAATCTAGGTCTTTTAGAAACTCTGGAGCCCAGAATCCTCGAAAGACCTAAAGGAAGAGTTTTGAGAAACTAGGCTCTCTCTTGGCCTTTTCTTTCTCTGTAGGGGGCTCTGGCCATGATCTCCTGCAACGGACTTTGGTGAGTCAGGGCACACGGGGAATGGGGGGAGACTCACTGTTTCCTTATTTCTAACGGATAAAGTGTTATTTTTTTTTATTGTATCGTATTTCTTTTTTTAAAAAAAAATGTTTATTTTTGAGAGAGAGAGAGAGGGAGATTGAGAGTGCATGAGTGGGGGAAATGGAGAGAGAGAGTGGGACAGAGGATCCAAATCGGGCTGCATGCAGACAGCAGTGAGCCGGATTCGGGGCTCGAGCGCACGAACCCTGAGATCACACCCTGAGCTGAATGCAGTTGGACGGTCAACCGACGGAGCCACCCAGGGGCCCCAATTTTATTGCATTTCTAACTGGACGCTGAGCCATTTGCCCTAGCCCCGGAAATGATCAGTGAAACTCCGACGTGAACTCTGAGCTGGCGCTTGGTTTTTCAAGAAGGCTCTCTGCTGACAAGCCAGGCCTGTCCTCCATGCCCGGGATGGGTGAGGTGGCCTCTGTTACATGGAGTTGGGATTCACCCCGGGATGAAATCATTCATGGTCTCGCCTTTGCCTGTAGTCAGCTAAGAGACTCTGGCAAGTGGCTTCCCTCTGGGGACCTCGTTCTCTCTTCTCACCTGTAAGATCAAGGGTTGACTCAAGAGGACCGGGATGATCTTTTGCAATTCTCACTTCCGGAATGCTGTGGACTTTTTCTTTTCCCCCCACACCGGTCGTGGTTGTTGGCTCTGAGGGACCTCTGCCTAGACACTCCCTTCTTGAGATCACGTTTCAGTTGTAAATCTTCTCCAGGCTCCACTTCAGTCCTCCCATTTGTATCTCTCACGTCATTGTTTTCTCGGTCACATCTACTCTGGGTTGGTTTGCAAGCCTTCTGGCAAAATTGAACTCCACTCGGCATACGCTTATTGAGGTATTAATCCGAGCCACGCACCGGGGACCCAGAACAGGACCAGCTCTGTCCCCCCCCCCCCCCCCCCGGGCTCTCACAGCTTGGCAGAAATAATGCCAGTTAGCTTCTGTGCTGTGGGTTCCATTTTAAAGATCTTAGGTGCTCACGAACATTACCTGTCTCCCCTGCCCTGCAAATTTTATTCATGAATTGCCAAAAGGCTATCAAGAAGTTACCCGGAGTATCAGTGAATGCAAATGGCGGTGAACATTTTTCTCTGCTCTTTTGGAGCAAAGGCAATATGCACCTTCCACCTGGTGTTAATTTAGCTGGACTATTCCGCCCCGCAGGACTGTTACCTTACTATGACTCTAGTTTTTAACAAAGGGAAAACATTCAGTAAAGAGGACAGTGTTTACAATTCTGAGGGCTTGGGGTTGAAAGGAAAGCAGTGGCTGCGAGCTGTGTGGAGCCCTGGGGCCCACCCGGCCTTGAGGGAGGGAGGTCACCCCCGCGAGCGAGAGGCGCAGTAGCTCCCCCTAAGGGTGATGCTACTGAGTTGCTTTGCTGACATACTGTTTGCCCATTAAGGGTGTTTAAAACGCAAACTCTTAGCTCCAGTTTTGCTCCAAGAGAATAAACTCTTTAGGACCAAGGGAATCTGTCCATTCCCACCCTCGGCAAGAGCTGGGCCAGACTCGAGGCCCGGAAATGGCAACTTCCTAAGTTTCCACGGTGAGGGTCGTTTTGTGACGTCACAGTCACAGAGTCTCCAATTGTCACATACTTCCTGTAAGCACGATTATACTTCCAAGGAAAGAGTCCAGTGAGTTTTGAACGTCCTCACCTCTGCTTGCTCCTCTCCATTTTCTTTAATATTAGGGAATGGAGAACATTGTATTTTATACACTTTATAGCTGAAATTTGGTTACTCCTTGTTGATTTTTGGTAGGTTTATTGTCTGATTATTAATTACTGTTGACATTTCTCATTAATGAATGGCTATCCGGAAAAAAATTATATCAGTTTCGTATAGGATTTGTAAAACACTAAAAAACATGCTTGTTCTTAAAGGCTATTTAATTAGAAAAAACAATGCATTATGGGGTGCCTGGGTGGCTCAGTTGGTTAAGCCTCTGACTCTTGATTTCGGCTCAGGTCATGATCTTAGGGATCTGTGGGTTCAAGCCCCGAATCTGGCTCTGTGCTGACAGTATGGAGCCTGCTTAGGATTCTCTCTCTCTCTCTCTCTCTGTCCCTCTCCTGCTTGTGCTCTCTCTCTCTCAAAGCAAATAAATAAACTTTAAAAAAATTAAAAAAGAAGAGAATGCATTTTAGGAAACACATCTTTTTAATGTAATTTATCCCTTCTTTTACTACAATTTCTACCCTCTTATTTCCTCTCCTGAGTTGTTAGCTCTTTGAAGTAGAACATTATTTGGTTCACTTTTGTGTTCTTTCTAATTCTAAATGCCTATCACAAAGGAAGAATATGATGAATCTCGGTGAAATGTCATGGATTTTATTACTTATTTACTCCTTTTAAAGAGAGAGAGGGCACAAGTGAGTGAGGGGCAGAGAGAGAGAGAGGGAGGGAGGGAGAGAGGGAGAGAGAAAGAGAGAGAGAGAGAAGCGGGGCTCACCCAGGGCTCGTGTTTTTACCCGAAGCTGGGCTGGTGCTCACCCGATGTGGGACTTGAACTCACCACTGTGAGATCATAACTTGAGCCGAAGTCAGATGCTTATCGACTGAGCCACCCGGGCTCCCTAATGTCGTGGATTTTAGAAAAACGCCGATATGAGCGATGAAGCACATCACTGACCCATTTGTTACCTGACAAGAGAAGACAAGCGACTTGCCCACGGTCATGCAGCTAACAAGCAGGAGGGCCTGGATTCAAACTTAAGCAATTTGGTTCCAGAGTTCCCCATATACAGTCAGGTCTATGAAATAGTGTATATCCCTTCCGCCCTCCTGCTGCAGCTGATACTGTCTTCCTTCCCTTCAAGAGCCCTGGGTTTTACACGGGTGTCCGTACCTCCTGCATGCAGCTCATTTACTAGGGGGCAGTTGATTTCACTTCCGGTTACTGAGATGGGGCATGTAGCTTGGGCCTAAAGTGACAATTGGGGTCCCCTTCTGTGGCCTGACTTACTGCATCAGGGGTGGGCAGTAAGCCTGCAGACCATGTCTGCTGAGGCATTTCTGGGAGGGAAGTGTCCTCTGTCTTCTGGAAGAATTTTGGATGACCATTTTTTTTCTCTTTCCTTAGATATGAATGGGAGCAGGCAGCTGTGGATGGCCAAAGCAGGGCCACTGGAAGTAAAGCTGGCATTGACAAGGGCAGACAGGTGCAGAAGGAAACCTGGTTTTGGATGACATTGGTGAGTAACTGAGTCAAACCACCCTTGAAGCCAACCCTACCTCTAAGCAGTCAGTCATGATAGCCATTCATCTCTTACTGTTTCAGCTACTTTGAGTTTTTTGTTTGTTTGTTCTGTTTTTTGTTTGCTTGTTTTTGGGTTTTTTTGACAGAGAGAGAGAAAGAGAGAGAGAGAGAGCAAGCATGGGGGGTGGCAGAGAGAGAGGGAGAGAGAAAGAATCCCAAGCTGACAGCATGGAGCCAGATGTGGGGCTCCAACCCATGAACCGTGAGATCATGACCTGAGCCGAAGTCAAGGGTCTGATGCTCCACTGACTGACTGAGCCACCCAGGCATCTAAACACAATTTTTTTTTTTAATCACTCAGTGGAAACTATTCATGGCCATAATTTGGGAAGGTAAGATTTCGTGCCTTTCTCAAGAAGCTAACTGTTCAGAACCTTGACCAAGTAGAGTTGTTAAACTTGGAAAGAAGTAATTAGATCTCAGTATTTAAGAGCTGTGTGATAACTAGTTCATGTTATATTTACAACTCTATATTCGAATACAACCTAAATGTCAGGTGCCTGAGTACGAATATAAAAATATCAGAACCTGCTGTTACTGCAGCTGAACCTAAATTATCTCCTTTAGGGAAAATCAATACTTCTCTTTTAAGCCAAGCTCAGATTCCCACATGTACTTCCAAATGACAAGTAATAAATGGCCAAGGAAAATATTTTTTAAAAATACCTCTACAGAGGTAAAAATTATGAAAAAATGCTACTTGCCTCTTATGAGAATTAGGAAAATCCTCCCTTAACTCCTCTCATACGGAGGATTTTACTTCTCCCCTAAAGTAGAGTCCACTAAATAACTTCTGGAATGGAAGTTTTGATTGTTGGTGAATATAAGGACAAGTAATTCAAGGAAAAAGACAAATAATCTAAAGATAAAACCAGTATCTTGAAAGAACGTTTCTTTAAAATTTCAGTGGTTCTAAATTTTAAAATATTTTTGTAATGTTTACTTATTTGTCTGTGTGTGTGTGTGTGTGTGTGAGAGAGAGAGAGAGAGAGAGAGAGAGAAAGAGAGAGAGGCAGACCAGGCTCTGAGCTGTCAGCACGGAGGCTGATATGAGGCTTGACCTCACGAACCGCGAGATCATGACCTGAGCTGAAGTCAGACACTTAACTGACTGAGCCACCCAGGCACCTCTCAGTGGTTCTAAATTTTAAACTAGAAGGGAAGGGCTTCTGTTGGTACTAAGCTAGCCTAGAGAACTATCTTTAAGAATAAATACCGATTTGGGGCGCCTGGGTGGCGCAGTCGGTTAAGCGTCCGACTTCAGCCAGGTCACGATCTCGCGGTCCATGAGTTC
>NW_024412434.1:12120538-12311895 GCF_014898765.1 Herpailurus yagouaroundi | reverse complement strand
TAAAAAAAAAAAAAAGAATAAATACCGATTCTTCTTGGTTAAGAAATTTATAAGGGCCTCCTATTCTAAGGTCCCTGTTCTGTTTTCCCTTCTTTGGCAGAATCTACAGGCTTAATACTTTCCTTTCCAGCTTGGTAGACCACCTCCTCTTTCTTGACCTCCTGGCACTGTATCTTGAACAAACAGAATTATAAGATGTTTATTAAAGTTGGGGGAAAAGTAACCATTTTCTGCTCTTTTTTGTGTATCAGAAAGAGCAGGGGGTCCCAAGGTATCTGATATAATGGATGCAGTATTTGGAGCCCTGTATTTTAATAACTATTAAGGAAAAATGGTTTGATTTCAAGGTCCCTGGACTGTAGAGAGCTCAAGCCCTGGCTGCAAATCGTTTGCCTTGAAGAGACATAAATGAGAACCACAACTGCCAGAAAATAAGGTAATCTCTAGAAATGCCTTGATAAATTAAAATGAAAGATAGCCCAAGACGTCAGCCCTTCATACCCATTGAATGCTGTGCTCTCAGTCAGCTGATAAGATTTTAATTTATTTTATTATTACATTTTTTGTGACAAAATGTAACACAACTCATTCATTTTGTCCACTAATCCTCTCTCTCCTTCATATAAATGGCATACATGATGATGACCTATGTTAAAGTTATTGCCCACTGTGTGCAGCGTTACAGAGATAATCTACAAATAGTATAAAAATTGGTAGAAAATTAAACTATAAAGCATATAACTGCAGAAAGAGATATAAATCTTTAAATATTTGGGTTTCTTTCCCCTGCACATCTGTTATTTTAGCCACTTGAGCCACCTAGTGGTAATATCTGTGAAATATGATTTCTTATACTGAAAAGGAATATAAAAGCTTTTAACTTGTTGGGATGAGCACTGGGTGTTATATAACTTACATATATATACTATATACATAATATATATACACTATATATGCATATATGCATATATGTATATATGTACATACATATATACATAATATATACATACTATTATATATATACATATATAATATATACATACTATATATGCATATATGTATATATGTATATACATATATACATAATATATACATACTATTAGGTATACTATATACATAATATATAATATTACATATTATATAACTTACATATAACTGGGTGTTATATGTAAGTAATGAATCACCGGATTCTACTCCTTTAACCGATACTACACTGTATGTTAACTAACTTGAATTTTAAAAAATTAATTGAAAAAAGAAATAAAAGTGGTAGTATGGACTGAAAAAAAAAACTTTTTAGCTGTTTCCAACTTAACAGGACTGAAGTAAGGAAAATGAATTGTAACCATTGTATACATTCAGATTTCCAAATTAGTGTTTATTAATAAATAAATTACAATTAACTAACAAAGTAAGTAAAGCATTATGTTTTTATAATTTGTTTTATAATATTCAATCTTCTACCAATTTAACATTAATATTTATTAATGAATTCATTTATTATTAATTTATAAATAAAAAAGTATAAAAACGTAACTCTTTGCTTATCTTGTTTCCTCTAGTAAAGTCCACATAGCCAAGAAAATAAAAATTATAGGAAATAGTAATTGATGGGAGGGAAATTTTCAATATGTATAACAAAGAAATAGCTATCAAATATTTAGTGAACTAAAAATGACTAATACATTTTAGAACTTGTTGTATTCACATGGAATCTTGGTCCTGGGTAGAGCCATATTTTCCAAATCTGTCTTCCGACACATCATCAGTCTCATTTCTTCTTACATTCAAAGAACAAAAATTAATTACCGATCTGCTTAGCGGTCCATTAGAAATACTCCACACCCAGATTACACGGTGACTAATCTGAGATTTCTTTCACTGGGAATTGTAGCTCAAACTAAGTTTCCATGTTGGCTCTGTTCCGGTGTAATAACCTCCAGCAGAGCCAAATCACAAAATACTTACTAACTTCACGTGTTAGAATCCACATTCGTCTTTGCCTTGTTAACTTTTAAGGAGCTTTTTATTTGTTGTTCCAAGAATGTCAGGTTCTTTGGTTTCCTGCTGTCTTAAATTGCCATATGTCTCTAAAGACATTTGTGCGTGTTTATGTGTTTTTAAAAATCAGAATTAGCACAAAGGAGTGATAAATTTGTTTTCTTTGAATTCACCAAGCTTCCTGCTTGGTAGGATTGCAAAGCCATAGTGTGAAACCAGCAGGGCAAATGTTCTCTCTTTTGGCTGATCCAGTGTTACGTAAACTCTGACCTCCCCGCATCTCATCTGGTTTGCATTAGGTGAGCAGAAGACAGGTTGATTTCACGAGGGGTCCTGGAAGCAAAGGTGTCTATGGAAGGGTAGAGGAGTGAAGCTTGTCAGCCTGAGAGCCGATAAGATCTTTAAGGGACGATTGAGCAGAATGAACATGAAATAGGCTCTAAAAGAGGAGAAGCTTCCCTGATGTATAAGGCATCCAGGCAGATCTGGTGGGGGGAACGAGGTAACAAAGGGAGGATTGTGCTCTAAGCGAGGGGGTGAAGGCCTATTCTTTTGCCTTCCCTTCAGGGGATACCATCTTTCTGGGCAGAATGTGTGCTTGGGAATAGACATGTTGCCTTGGCTGGGCAGCCAGAGAATTTCCTCAGGCATTTTGAACTTGGGGCCGGTGAGAATGAGTCTGACTTGTTCTTTGGGGTGAGTCTCGGGAGTTGTGTGGTACTGCTTGCTGCTCTGTGGAGAAAATCAGCCTCAGAGAGGAGAGATAGAAGCCAAGATGCAGACATACAGGACAGGGAGAGAGTCTGAACCAAGCTTCTTGGAATGCACTTCTCCTTTTGCATCAATTAATTTGACCCCCACTCTTACTTAGCTCCTTAGACCAATTCAGATTGGAAGATGTAGTGTTCGTGAAATAACACAAGTCCCAAAATGAACTTTAGAACAGTAAATAAAGCCATCCAGAGAATATGGAGGAATAAGACTTTCCTTTGTTCTGCATTTTTCATGTAGAAGGGTGGACATTATTAGCTAAAGCTACGGTCTGCTGGTGTTCGGTCCGGTCTTGATTCCCCGCCCTGTTCTCATTCTTCATAGGATCCTCCAATGAACTTCTTTTCTCTCATGATTTTAGCTCTCACCAATGTGCTTGCTAATGGCTCCTGAATTTTTTTTATATTAAATATAATTTATTGTCAAATTGGTTTCCATACAACATCCAGTGCTCATCCTAACAGGCGTCGTCCTCAACGAATGGCTCCTGAATTTGTAACTCTATGAACTCAAGGGCTATCTATCTAATTGTGTATTGGGCATTTCCTCTTAGTTCTATGGAAACCTCCAAGTCAGTGCATCTAACAAATAAACTCTTCCTGAATTCTTCGTATTCCTTGGGGCAGAGAGTGGTATCACTATCTACCTGGGTGCTTAAGTTGGAAACATATGAATGAATCATTGGTGACTCCTTCATTTTTGACCCCTACATCTTATCGGTCAGTATGATTTTTCCACAAATCTCATTATTATTCCTCAAATGCATCTCTTTCTCTCCACCTTCACCATTAGGTCCTTAGTCAAGAGCCTTAGTATTTCTTGTGTGGCTTATTTTAATAGCCTCTTCCCTTTTGTCCCAGCCTTGAGTTATTCACCACTTGATATTCTTCTTTCTGGAGTTAACTTTCTCAACTGAAAATCTCGTAGTGTCATTTAAAAAAATCTTTCATGACATCCCTCTCCCTACCGCTCCCCCCCACCCCATGCCAGCCAAAGATCTGTAAGTTCTTCCATACGGTTTTTCCTCTTCCTCCAACATGATCTTTAGCCAGTCCCTTCCTGCCATTCTACTTCCTAGCCATGTGCGTTTCTCCCCGAATGGGCTGTGCCCCTGCGTGTCTCAGTGAGTAGACTGCTCCCTCTGTAGAGACTGATTGCACAGCTTCTGTCTGCATGGCTTCCCAGTTCAGCCCAGCCACTCCCCTCTTCAGAAAGGCTTTCTTAACCTCTCTACTCTGTGGATAGTTCTGCTACAACACTTATCACAGCCTCTTGCTATCATCTGCTTACTCCCTTGTCTTCCCAAATGTGCTGTGAAACTCCTTGAAGCTAAAACAAGCACCTGGATATCTAATGAGTAAACAAATAGAGTCTTTTATCCAACCGATGAATTCAAAGATGAACACAGCCATGAACCATTTACCAATTACTCTGCTTGGAGTTTACACTCTGGGCAGCATCACTTCTGAAGCAATAAATAAGAAAAATGAAGGTGGCAGTGGTATGTTAGTATTGTTAAAAGACTGCAAAGGAGGAGCCTCCTGCCGTTATCTGCCCACTTCTAGCAGAACAGATTGGTGGGTGAGAATATGAAATATGGTAACTTGAACTGCCATAAGTGAGGGTGGGAGGAAGGCAGTCATTTCATTCTGATAGAAGAAAACCTACATAGAGACTCTGCTCCACTGTTAACTTAAAAAAAAATTTTTTTTTATGTTTATTTGTTTTTTTTTTTTTTTTAATTTTTTTTTTCAACGTTTATTTATTTTTGGGACAGAGAGAGACAGAGCATGAACGGGGGAGGGGCAGAGAGAGAGGGAGACACAGAATCGGAAACAGGCTCCAGGCTCCGAGCCATCAGCCCAGAGCCCGACGCGGGGCTCGAACTCACGGACCGCGAGATCGTGACCTGGCTGAAGTCGGACGCTTAACCGACTGCGCCACCCAGGCGCCCCTGTTTATTTGTTTTTGAGAGAGACAGAGACAGAGGGTAAGTGGGGGAGGGGTAGAGAGAGAGAGAGAGAAGAATCTGAAGCAGGCTCCGGGCTCCATGCTGTCAGCACAGAGCCTGACACGGGGCCCAAACCCATGAACCATGAGATCATGACCTGGGCCACCCAGGTGCCCCTCCACTGTTAACTTTTTATTTTTTTTATTATTTTTTTTAAACATTTTTTTTCCAACGTTTATTTATTTTTGGGACAGAGAGAGACAGAGCATGAACGGGGGAGGGGCAGAGAGAGAGGGAGACACAGAATCGGAAACAGGCTCCAGGCTCTGAGCCATCAGCCCAGAGCCTGATGCGGGGCTCGAACTCACGGACCGCGAGATCGTGACCTGGCTGAAGTCGGACGCTTAACCGACTGCGCCACCCAGGCGCCCCAACTGTTAACTTTTTAAACGGCTCTAATGAACATTGGCAGGTATCTGAATGAACAACCTTGAAAGCTTTTGATTGCCCAACAAGAGACTGGAAAAGGCCTTTCTAGAAGCAAGAGAGAAGAGGAGCTATGTGGGATCCTATGAAGGCTCACACAGAAGCGTAGATACCAGCGTCCAACTCAAAGGAGTTGGCCAGGTAGTTGTTTCCAGTCTGTTTCCTGTTGTTGGCTCTGTTTAGGATTTTTCTGTCTTGGTAACATTTCGCAAAAGAGCATTTGCCTTTCTTTGTAGGTCAGCTGAAGTGGTTGTGGGATTTTTGCTCCTTTTCTCCTGGGACCCCAAGCCAGCTGCACCACCTGTCGGAGATCCCATGGTCTTTACCCTCCACAAAGGGGAGCTAGAGTCACACTTGAGGGACATAAAACAAGGGATCTATCAAACCATCAAACAGAAAATTCCAGGAACATTTGTTTAATACCAACTCAGAAGTTGCTTCAGAATCTCCATAAGAAAGGGGATGGGGGGCACAATTTATTAGTAAAGGGGAGTGGAAAGGGGTTGAAGGAGACATGGAGATTATGGATTGGTAGGGTCAAGCTAAATCCCTCCAGAGCCCCCTGTTTGTGTTACTATGGTAATGGTTCTCTCACTAAATCGTGCTGGACATTGTGGGAAATTAGAACAACAAACAAAGCAAACCACTTGATTAAAATGAACCCTGCCCTGAAGGAAATTGGAGTCCAGCCGGGAGAGACAGAAAAACTAACAGGTTTAAGAGACTATTAAGTCAGGGGTGCCTGGCTGGCTCAATCCAGAGAGCATGTGACTCTGATCTCCGAGTTGTGAGTTCAAGCTCCATGTTGGGTATGGAGCCTACTTAAAAAAAAAATAACTAAGAAAAAAAATTAAAAATAAAAAGACACTATTAATCAACCCAAAACAGTTTCCTGGAGACCAGTCTGTGCAACTGATTGACCAGGAGTTCTAGTCTTGCCGACACCATTAATCTTTCCTGGTCCCAGGTGCCATTTGATATCACTTGGTGGTCATTGTGTCTGCTCTGTGGTTAAACATCAGTAGGGATGATTCTGGGTTGTGGGCATGGCTGGGCTTTCAGGGCAGCAGTGGGGATTCCAGAAATCTCTGGGTCACTGAAAGCCCCTTTCTTCAGCCCAGTGTGGGGAAACTGGGCTGAGAGATTACTGGGGATATGGACACCCTCCCTTCACATCCCTATTTCCTGAAACAGGGTTTTACAGTCTCTCCAACCAGTCTTACCTCCTCATCTCATGTGTTTTCCTCTCAGAAAATGAGAGCTTTGCTTGTTTTGCTCTGTTTGAGACCTGAGAGTGGGCACAGATGAAGACACTTGCCAATTTTCAATTGCATTATATCTGAATTTACATTATCCTGGGGCATGATTATCAAGGGAATTTTCTATAATAATGTTCTCTTTGAGTTGAAAGAAATCAGAGTACTGCCCTGAGGAGAAAGAATTAATATATAATTATTGTATAAGGTGGATGTATGAGGATAATAATAACCAAGGATCATTGATTCTTTACTATATGCCAGGCGTCGTTTTCAATTATTTATTTGTGTTATCTCATTTATTCCTCACAGTGGCCCAGGGAAGACTGCCCTGTTATTATCTCCACTTTAGGACGTGGAGATTTGGGTATAGAAAGGTAAAGTGATTTGCCCAAGAGCACGTAGCTACTCAGTGGCAAAGTTGGAGGTGGAAACTCAGCCAGTCTTACTCTGGATACCATGTTTTTAACCACAATGTTATTTTGAAGTGGAGCAGTATAGGTTGTCTTTTGTTTGGTGATGGGGAGGGGGTTGCTGTAAAACTAGCTCAGATTCACAGCTTAACCCAACTTCAAAGCTGGACGGTAATAACTAAAATCTGAGTAGCTAGCTTTGTTATAAATGAGAAGAGTGCCATTGGGGTAGGAAAACCCTGCAGACACTTGGAATTTTGATTTCTCATTTCCAAAAAAATTCCAATTTGATTTTTAAATATTTATTTTATTTTTGAGACAGAGAGAGACAGAGCATGAGTGGGGGAGGGGCAGAGAGCGAGAGAGAGAGACACACACACACACACACACACACACACAGAATCCGGACCAGGCTCCAGGCTCCGAGCCATCAGCACAGAGCCCAATGCAGGGCTCGAACTCGTCAACCGCAAGATCATGATCTGAGGACTGAGCCACCCAGGTGTCCCCCGATTTGATTTTTCAACCTAGCCTCTTCTGTCTTCACAGAAGTATTTTGCAACTTTACTTGTTTTTTCTTTCCTTAAACATTTCAGTTTTTCTCTCTTAATTTTTTCTTCTTTCCAAAATTTGGGTATGCCCATGACTACTGCATCATGGGGGAAAACCAGAGTGAACTACCTTTGGCTGCACCTGCTTCCTCAAGGTTTTTATTTTATTAAAAAAAAATTTATTTTTTATTTTTTATTTCTAAGAGAGAGAGAGAGAGAGAGAGAGAGAGAGGGAGAGAGAGCATGTGAGTGGGGGAGAAGAGTAGAAGATGGGAGAGAGAGAATCCCAAGCAGGCTCCATGCTCAGCATGGAGCAGACTAGGGTCTTGACCCCATAACCTTGGGATCATGACCTGAGCCCAAATCAAGAGTTGGTGGCTCAACCGACTGAGCCACCCAGGCCCCCCTCCAATAGCTTTTTAGAAAGACTTATTTCTTTCTTCAAATTCCACTGCCTCAAGATTTGTCTCCCCAAGCTCCAGGTAATCTCTTTTCGAAGTTCAAAGGCATCTGTCATTTTCATTGCTTCTGGCTCTTTTAGCTTCTGTGTTACCGTAAGATCCCTCTCTTCTGCTTCTCTTTTTCCTTTTTTTCGCCTCTCATCTTCCTCCTACCCACTCACTGTGGGCTTGTCCAGGATGTATTTCTGAGAACATTGCTGCTCTTTTGATGCATCCTTCCCTTTGAAAAGGTCATCCATTTTCAAAGTTTCCCCTTTCCCTTTCACACAGGTTACTCTGTATCTATCTTTGTCTTAGTAATTTCCTCTTGCCCAAATGTACTTACTTCCAAGCGCTTCCGGGAAATTTCCACCTAAGGATTCTACCGCCACCATTTGGCTCAAAGTGAACAAGATTTGGTTCATCATCAATTATTTCCCACGTGAGTTCTCCTGAGAACAGTAAATAGAACACACTTATGCAGCATGTACAGTAAGTCTGGAACCATTCCAGTTATCCTCTTTATTTCACGAGATGAAGGAGCTCAGGCCTAGGGATGCAAAGCATTGTGCCCCCAGTTGACATGACGCAGCTACCAAGTGGAGAAGCCAGGGTTCACCCTAGGCAGTTCTGAGAATCTTTACTCCCAGCCAGCCCTTGATATTTCTATGCCATGTTTTCTGATTTCCCACAGTCAAAATTGTATTCATCAATGTTCCTTTTCTTCCAGTCCAATTCACAGCTCTTTACTTTTCTTTCAAGACGTTTTTGTGGTCTGTATAAGTCAGGCTCTGCAAGGCACAAATGGCCCATTCAAAACCAAACAGACAAAACCCAGTGGTATGGTTAAGGAAACGAGCAAGGGCTGGGGGACCTCCCTGGGGCTAACACATTGGTAAACAATGCTATGGGAGTCCAGAGAAAGCTGGGTCTATGGAAGTAGGACCACCTACCAGTAAGGTATGGGGAGGTGGCAGGGAGGGGAGTGGAGAGAACAAATACCCCAACTCTCTCTCCTCATGGCTTCTACTTGTGCTTCATTACCTCATGCCTGGATCATTGTTGCTCCCTCCTCAGTGATCTAACTTCGTTTCTCTCCACTTTATCGCGCTGCCCTATCGCTAGACCAGTCTCTCTAAGGTGCCACATTCACTGTGTGATTTTTCTTCTCACAACCTTCAAAGGCTTGTCATTGCCTGCCAGTCTAATATGGACAGTGCTCCAAATCCTGAGTCTAATCCCTCTTTCAAATGTTGTGTTCTGTTACTCTCCTAGCACTTTGCTCCAATTGGCTTCCTCATTGCTGCCCCCCTTTCTATAAACATACCCCTCTTCAACCTGCCTCCCGTGCTGTGGCTCATATCCTTCCTTAGGCCTGAAATGCCTTCTTCGGTCTTCTATCCAAATGCTATATATCCTTCAAGACTCATCTCTCTGTAAACATTTCTCAGACCGCTCCTATATACACGGGTCCTTCTATCTTTCCAAGTTTCCGCTGAATTGTGGGAAACACCTTACCAATTAAGTCTTTTCTAGATGTTTTGTAAACATGTGCCTTGTCTCTCCTAACTGATGGATAAAGATCCCCAAATCAAGAATATGGTCAATGGTTCATCAGTGTGACTCTTATTTTCTACGCTATAATAGTTTGAAGGGGTACAGTTAAAACAGTGTGGGGATGGTTAACATGCCAACAAAAAGTAATTTATGCTCTAAGCCCCTTGCTGTACAATCAGGGTGACCCCGGCTTTTAAGTCCCTCCCTCTCCTGGCAGGGTCCCCAGTGATCCCCTTTGCTGCTAGAAGCACTTGAGATTAAGTGCCCGGGGGTATCTCTGCTGTGTCCACTCTTTGCTTTTGGAGGCTGCAGGCCTACAGACCAATAAAATCGATCCGTGCTCTGTATGCATCCTTCAGCTTTCCTTCTGGAGACTGTTCATTTCACACGGTTGTCATTCTTCTTAATCCTTTTTGGTATAAACCATCCTGTTTGCCAGCAGTTGCCTGTTGGTAGGATTATTTGGTTCATACACCGAGAGAACTCCAATGTACTGACCCCTAGCTGGTATTTCTGACCAAAATTGGTCCATATCAACTTTTCCATCATGTAGGTCAATGCCTGGAAGATGATCTTCACTTCTGTTCTTTGCTCAGGAAATCTCAGTGCTGGAGTTTTCTGTGAGCTCTTCTCAGACAAAAGCCCTCCTTGGAACACTGTGACATGCTAGGACATGAGTTCCCTTAATGACCATTAACAATTTATTCTCAAAGGACCTTAACATTCATCTGTCATCTACTGTGATATCTACAATATTGATTTTTTTCTCTTTGCGTTTCCAATCTCATACTGTAAGGCTCTAGGATTTCCTTTACCACTTCTAGGAAAGCTTAAAACTCGACCTTTTAATAGTTACGTAGAAACAGCATAAATTAGTGAATATAAATGGACTTCTTCCATTGGTCATTTGGATGGATTCTCTGACCTTATCTCTAGAAGGCTTTCTTATCTTAAAATTTTTTTCTATCCTGTCTCTTTCAATGAACGTTCCCCAAGATGATAGGTTCTTTGATAGCTTAATCAGAACTAGAGTTATTTGAAAAACCAATCCTAAGAAACGCCAAAGTATTTCAGAGGGAAGAAGAATTTGTGTAGTGAAATATTTTCACAAGGGATATATTGGGTTCTTCCGAGTGACATATGTACAGTTAAAAAAAAAAAAATTCGTTGTGCCCATTACTTTTGGAGCAAAGAAATGCAACTTTTCTAATCTACTGTGGTTTGTAATTAGGTGATGAAAAGCAGTCTTCTCCAGATTCAGCAGCTGTTAGCTATCTAGATGTTTCTTTCTATCAAGTAAAAGCTATATTGCTTTTTTAGAGATGATCACAGAAATGAAAACCATCACCAGACTAGCTAAATCAAGACAGAGGGAAGGGGTGGGGTGGAGAATCATTTAAAAAAGCAATTGTGTCCATACAGGGCATTCCTTCTGAAGATTTTGACATCCTGAGGAACTTCTCTGTCTACCTCACCTCTTATAAAATCATGCGATGTGAAAGGGAAGCCAGAGCTAGATGGGAACAGAGGAGGAGGTCTGGGCCATTTCCTTTGGTAAACACAAAGACCTCCTTTTGCTAGAAAAAACCCAGAAGCTGAACTTGGTGGGTTTGAGGGCTCGCAAATGCAACCAGCTGAAACTTTGTAAACATTTAGCATAAAACTCATTTTTAATCTCATAAACTTAATTTTTTCCCCTAGCATATGGGATGCATAAAAAGGAAATAAAACTTTAGTAAATTGAGCCTTACTTGTGCTTTATAAAAAAGAAATTGAATTGCTCTAATGGCAGCTGCAGCTGGCATTCAGCTTCCAAAAACCAGTGTAAATCTAGTTTTTAGTGCTTGATTTAGTAAACACTCAGCTGCAAACAGGCTTCAAAAACAACTCTGAATGCAGGGTTTTCCGTAAAGGCAGTTATGTAACCTCTGTGTGTTATGCCTTTAAAATATGTGAAGTCTAGCAGAAACCCTGATTGAGACGTCTTACAATTATCCTTTGCTCTATATTTAAATCTGCATAGAGTTTGCTATCTGTTGCACACAGAGCTCACACAAATGGATTCTAATAGGCTGCAAATCTAAATGGATGTGTTGTGGTCATTCATGCTATAAAAAAAGTAGAGTCCGCCTCGGATGCCAGAGTTGAGTTTGACCCATCGTTTGGTTATCTTATCTCCAAGTGATAGTCGCAGCCTGTGTTTGATTCTGCCCTGCTCTGGGCCTTGTCAGACTCCCGCACATTGAGGACCCAGAAGAAACCCCGTTTCGCATTCTGTTCAGCAAAGGCTGCACGTGCCCAGCTTGCAATGTTTGCTAAAAATAGAGAGAAAATCTTGTCCCTGACAAACAAGATGAAACGTCCAACTGCTTTAGAATCGACGCACAAATAACTGTTAGGTTTCTAAATGCCAGTTTAGCTTAAATCTTTCTTAGTGAACTGGGTTTAGTGGAGATTTTTGTGTTTCGGTTGTTGGCTTTCCAATCACTATATATTCACCGGTAGACAAAAGGAAGGTGGGCACCTCATGGCGTTTCTGCTCAAGGAATCTTTTCTAATAATTCTGGCTCGGATGGGCAAGGTTAGTCCTGTGAACAATTTGGAATTAGGATAAATTGGTGCCTCTTTCTTCCTCCCTTAACTGCCTTACAGTATCTCAGGCTTATTTTTAGCTGGTTGCCAACCACCCCTGTCTGAGGATTTCTCTACTTCTCCGGGGCATTTCCAATTTTTAAAAGAGACCCTCGAATGTGGAAGAATCCCAAGACCCCAAATTTGTGTTGTTTGCAAGCCAGGATCTGGGGTTAATCTTCTGGGCAGAGGGCAGATTGTTGTAAGGCTGGCTCTCGGCAGAGTGGCTGGGCTTTAGAGAAGGAAATTCACATACACCCTCTTTCTTTTTCCCACCATCTGGTCTTTTGGCTGCCAGCGACTGGAGCTATTAAACAAATGGAGACTTTATGAAATTTGAAAACAAGACTGCTGCACAGCGTGGTAGGTGGAGAGAGTCACGAGTTGATGGTTCTACTCATGACTCTGCTGTTACCAGCTGAGTGACCTTAGGGAAGTCACTCAAACTCTCTGAGCTTCTGTCCTTCCTACCTTTCAGGACTGTGGCAGGGCTGAATACAGACATGAGAAAGTAGTTTGAAAAGTCCAGAGTACTACACAATTCTGAGGGACTTTGATTATTCAAGGCAGTGAGGCTTACGTACACAGCGAGGAGTATCTTCTTCTTCCCCAAAAAAGGGTAACCATTGCCTGCACCATCCTGTTTTAGAGAAATTATGTGAGCATGTAGTAGATCCTGTTATGCCTGTGGATGACCTTTCTGGAGAAGATCTGATCCCTGACTACTGAAACAATTAAAAAGGATAAAAGCGCTTCAGAAGTCACATGAAAATTAAGGTGAAAACAGATGAGCTATCCTGGATGTAATCTATATTATACCTCTCCCCAGCCAGGAGAGATATTCAAATAATATTATAATATTATAATATATAATATAATATAATATAATATAATATAATATAATATATAATATTTCTTTCTTTCTTTTTCTCTTTTTTTACATACATCTTTTTTTTTTTTAACGTTTATTTATTTTTGAGACAGAGAGAGACAGAGTATGAATGGGGGAGGGTCAGAGAGAGAAGGAGACACAGAATCCGAAACAGGCTCCAGGCTCTGGGCTGTCAGCGCAGATGTGGGGCTCGAACTCACGGACCGCGAGATCATGACCTGAGCCGCAGTCGTACGCTCAACCTACTGAGCCACCCAGGCGCCCCTACATACATCTTTTAATATTTTATTTATTTTTGAGGTGGGGAGAGGGACAGAGAAAAAGGGAGACAGAGGATCCAAAGTGGGCTCTGTGCTGACAGCAGAGAGACCTGACGTGGGGCTGGAACTCACGAACCGCTAGATCATGACCTGAGCTGAAGTCGGACACTCAACCGACTGAGCCACCCAGGCACCCCTTAGTTTCTTTTTAATATTCAAAATTAGTCGCCTGAAAGCCTACCTGTTTATGTTAGAAATCCAGAATTTATTTTTATTTTTATTTTTGAATTACAAATCAATAATTTATAGGCATATAGTTTAAACAGTTGAATAGTTTTACGGTTTGCTTCCCTCCCTCTCTGTTTGTAACTTTTTTTTTTTTTTTTGAGACTCTTAAATACACAGAACAAACTGAGGGTTCATGACGGGGGCGGGGGAGAGGGGAAAATGAGTGATGGGCATTGAGGAGGGCACTTGTTAGGATGAGCACTGGGTGTTGCATGTAAACGATGAGTCACGGGAATCTACCCCCCAAACCAAGAGCACACTGTATACACTGTATGTTAGCCAAATTGACAACAAATTACATTAAAAATAAAATTAAGGGGCGCCTGGGTGGCGCAGTCGGTTAAGCGTCCGACTTCAGCCAGGTCATGATCTCGCGGTCCGTGAGTTCGAGCCCCGCGTCGGGCTCTGGGCTGATGGCTCGGAGCCTGGAGCCTGTTTCCGATTCTGTGTCTCCCTCTCTCTCTGCCCCTCCCCCGTTCATGCTCTGTCTCTCTCTGTCCCAAAAATAAATAAACGTTGAAAAAAAAAATAAATAAATAAAATTAAGATTAAAATAAAATAAAATAAAATAACAAAAAAGCAACAAAACAAAACAAAACAAAACCCAAAGTTGAATAGTAATAAAAGAGCCATTACGAAATTTAGTTTCCTGACTTGCCCCTTCTCACTTCCCTTGTCCCCTTCCTCAAAGGCAACAGCTTTCAACCCTTTTAAAAGCTCCTCCTGACCTTTACAACTTTCCCAAGTTCTAAGAACGATGCATATATTGCTATGTCTTTAATTGTCAATTTTAGCATGGAAAATGGAGCTAACTCTGTATTTGGATGTCATTTTGCTTCCTTTCTCATCTTCGCAGTATAATCCTATTACAAGTTGGGTTAAATTAGTATTAGGATTATCCTCATATTCTTTATAACTGAGCATTGTCACATACCATGATTATTCTTCCTTCCTTTGTTTATATTTTTCATAGAGTTAAGGGGCGCCTGGGTGGCGCAGTCGGTTAAGTGTCCGACTTCAGCCGGGTCACGATCTCGCGGTCCGTGAGTTCGAGCCCCGCGTCGGGCTCTGGGCTGATGGCTCAGAGCCTGGAGCCTGTTTCCCATTCTGTGTCTCCCTCTCTCTCTGCCCCTCCCCCATTCATGCTCTGTCTCTCTCTGTCCCAAAAATAAATAAACATTGAAAAAAAAAATTTTATTTTTCATAGAGTTAAAAATGCTGGTCTTTTCATTCACTGAGTTTTCTTTGTATGTTTTAAATTATTTCCATTTCTTCTAATGGCCTTTTAGTAAAGCTCTCCCCTAAGGTCAATCACAACAGCTAACCTCTCAGTTCCTGTATGTATTTTCTGAGACACTGCTCCTTGGCTCCTGCAATCTGGCTGGACTGTGGTCACCTTTGGATTACTTTTGCTCCCATTCCAGGCCTGGGTGGCCTTTCTGATCTCATATCTTGCTCTTCCTCCTCTCCCTTTTCTTTTTTATTAAAGAACATTCTCCAGGAGTTTCATCTAGTAGATGTTATAGTAGTAAAGGGAATCAGGATAGCAGTCTTGGCCATGCCAGTCTCTGCCTCTCTCTGCTTCATTCATACTTTACACTTGTGCCCAGTTATCATTAGAAATCTCTGTACCATCGGGGCACCTGGGTGGCTTATTTGGTTAAGCATCTGATTCTTGGTTTCAGCTCAGGTCATGATCTCATGGTTCGGAAGTTCGAGCCCTGTGTCGAGCTCCATGCTGACGTTGAGGAGCCTGCTTGGGATTCTGTCTCCCTCTCTCTATGGTCTTCTCAAAAGTAAAGAAACATTAAAAAAGAAAAGAAAAGGAAAAAAAAAAGAAAAGAAAATAAAAGAAAAGAAAAGAAAAAGAAAAAAGAAAAGAAAAGAAAAAAGAGAAAAGAGAAAAGAAATCTCTCTACCATCATCTTGAAATTTGTCCTTTTTCTTTCTCCTGTTTTGTTTTTGTTTTTGAGAGAGAGGGCACAAGTGAGTGAGAGGCAGAGAGGAAGAGAGAGAGAGAGAGAGAGAGAGAGAGAGAGAACCAAGGCTCACCTGAAGCGGAGCTAGAGCTCACCTGATTTGGGACTTGGACTCATGAACTGTGAGATCATGACCTGAGCCAAAGTTAGATGCTTCACCGACTGAGCCACCCAGATGCCCTCTCCTGTTTTGAATTGACTCTTTCTCCTATCATATATATTCTTCCTCTGTGTACTCCTTCACACGGGTGAGGGCATCTTCAATTGTTTCCTGAGCAAGTGTGTATTTCAAATTTTTTGAAGTCTTAGATTTCTAAAACTGTTCTAATTTTACCTCATCTATAATTTATGTCTGAGTATGGAATTCTAAGCTGGAAGTTATTTTCCTTCAGAAGTTTGAAGGCCTTGCTCCATGGTCTTCTGGAATTCGACGTTGGTATTGGGAAGCACAGAGTCATGCAGTGGCTTTTCTTAGTCCACAGTGTTCTGAACTGATATGCCTTGCAGTCAGTCTGTTTCTGCCCCTATGCTGGGTACTTAGTGGGCCCCTCGGTCTGGAAACTGATGTCTTTAGTTCTAGGAAATTTTGCTTCTAATTTCCTCTGTTTTCTCTGTTCTTTTTGTTCATCTGATCGTTCTGATGTTGGAGTTCCTGGAATTGTTTTCTAATTGTCTTGTGTCTCTAGGTGTCCTCCTCTTTATCTTTCCCCCTGTTTTCTAACTCGTTTAGCTTTTTTTTTTCTTTCTGTTTTTATGTTTTTAGTTCTCAAGAATGCTGCTTGTTCTCCCAATGCCCCTTTCCACAGGATTCTGTTCTTGCTTCAGGAACTCATGATCTTTTCTTGTGTTTCTGAGGATACGAGTTGCACTTTTGGTTCTTGGATGGTTTCGGTTGCTCTTTTCTGTTTGCTCTGATCTTTATCTTCCACATTCGAGGGTTTTCTCATGTGTCTGCCCTTGTTTATGTGCTTGTGATCAAGATGCAGGAACTAAAACTCTGATCGGAATCTCCGCAAATGTGTTTGGGGCTTGTCAACTTTGAGCACCACTGTGGGATCATCTTCCCTTGGGTCATTTGTAGGGGAGCTCTCATTTTAAAGTTTTCTCCTTTTCTTATGTACTATGTTGCTAGTCATAATGATTTTTCTGCTGAAATTTCTAGCTCTACATAGCAGCTTGCACTGCAGTATCTTATTATAATGCTGTGCCTTTGAATAACTTTTGTTCTTAACTAAGACACTGTGAATCTTGGGGCACCTGGGTAGCTCAGTTGGTTAAGTGTTTGACTTCAGGTCAGGTCATGATCTCACAGTTCGTGGGTTCAAGCCCCGTGTCAGGTACTATGCTGACAGCTAGGGGCTATGAGGCTGCTTCAGATTCTGTATCTCCCTTTCTCTCTGTCCCCCCCCCCTCCCCCAGCCTCATGAACTGTGAGATCATGACCTGAGCCAAAATTGAGAGTTGGACTCTTAATTGACTGAGCCACCCAGGTGCCCCTGTGTCCATTTTTTTTTTAATTAAAAATTCTGGAATGGATATCCTTAGGAGGGTGCTATATATATATATATATATATATATATATATATATTCATTTTTCTATACAAGGTAAAATGAAAAAGTGAGATGACCAGGATCCTTAAAACACTCTTATTTTAATTAAATTGGTCCACTTTGAAAAAGTTGGTCATCTATACTTGAGACCAATACAAATTGTAGTTTTGACAATTTTCTCAAAATGTTTCTCCCTAACATATCACACATTCTTGTTTTCATTTATCTTTAATTATATAAGTAATACATAGTTTTTTTTGTAAAAATCTATGCAGATACAGCAAAACTACTGACCACACCAGTCCCCTTAAAAACAAACAAGTACCACTGGTTTTTACAACAGTAAATGAAACTACCGGATATAGACCTACCACAATTTAACTATCTTTCAAATTATGGACATACAAAACACTTCAAAATTTTTCACTTTGCAAGTAAGATGCCAGTTAAAATCCTTATACATGTTTGTTATGTACATGTATGACTATGTCTCTAAAACAGGTAACAAGAGTAGAGCTGCAGGGGCAAATCGTATGCACAAGTAAAGCTATAATAAAATGCTGCACAGTAACCTTCCAAGGAGTTTTACAAATCCCTACTCCTACAATAATATATGAAAATAGTCATCTCCTCACACCTTTGCTAATATTGGTATCCGTCTAAAATAATTTTGGCCAATTTGATGGGTGAAAAATGCCATTTTAAATCATATATATTTAAAACATTTTTTTAAGTTTATTTATTTTTGAGAGAGAAAGCATGAGTCAGGGAGGAGCAGAGAGAGAGAGGGAGACAGAGAATCCCAAGCAGGCTTTGCACAGCACAGAGCCCAACGCAGAGTGCAAACCCATGAACTGCGAGATCATAACCTGAGCTAAAGTCAGATGCTTAACAGACTGAGCCACCCAAGTGCCCCTAAATCATATTTTAAATTAATAATGAAATTGAATGATTTTCTAACTTCAACATCCCATCCATAGCTATTACTAATTTTCTATTGGGGTCCTTATAGACTGTAGCTTATTTTATATGTATTTTTGTATGGGTATGAAGATGAGTTCATCCATATAAGCAATTCCTGTTCTTTTATATATGTTGCAAATTTTTTTTCTAGTTTATTGTGTGATTTTTAACTTTGTTTATGTGGTCTCTTGTGTGGTTTTAAAAGTTTTATGTAGTACAATTTATTTAAAAATGTGTGAGTGAGTGTGTGTGTGTGTGTGTGTGTGTGTGTATGAATGCATTGTCTAGTGCAAGATAATAAGCACATTTTCCTTGAATTTTTTAGCTTGATGTATTTTTAATAGCTTTATTGAGATGTAAATCGCATATCGTGCAATTCTCCTATATACAGTATACCATTCACTGGTTCTCAGTATACTCGCAGAATGGTGTATCCGTTCCCATAACCAGTTTTAGAACATTTTCATCAGCCCAAAAGAAACACTGTAGCCATTTGTAGTCACTCTTTATTTTCCTTCAACACACCATTTTCCCTCCCACCCTAGGTAAGCCCTAGTTTGTTTTTTGTATCTGTAGCGTTACCTATTCTGAGCATATATAAATGCAGTCATGTTATATGTGGTCTTTCGTGACTTGCTTCTTTCATTTAACATAATGTTCTCAAATCCTCTCCATGTCGTAACTTTATGTTTTTAGAAGTAGATCTTAAATCCATCTGGAATGTATTGATTTGTATAAATTGGGTAAATAATCATATATAAGTTATTCATATTTTTAAAAATCATAGCCAGTTGTAATAATATTATTTAAGATTTGGTCCATCCTTTTCTTCTTCTTTTTAAAAAACTTTTTTAAATATTCATTTATTATTTTTGAGAGGCAGAAAGAGACAGAGGGCAAGCAGGGGAGGAGCAGGGAAAGCGGGAAACACAGAGCACCTGAAGCAGGCTCCAGGCTGTGAGGTGTCAGCAGAGAGCCCGATGCAGGGCTCGAACCCACGAACCGTGAGATCACGACCTGAGCTCAAGTCGGACGTTTAACTGACTGAGCCACGCAGGCGCCTTCCATCCTTTTCTCACCAATTAGAGTGTCTTACTAATTAAAATGCCTTGGGATGCCTGGGTGGCTCAGCTGGTCAAATGTCTGACCCTTGATTTTGGCTCAGGTCATGATCCCAGGGTCATTGGATCAAGCCTTGTGTGGGGCTCTGTGCTGAGCACAGAACTGATTAAGATTCTCTTTCTCTCTCTGCTCCTCCCCCACTCACACTTTCTCAAATAAAATAAAATAAAATAAAATAAAATAAGTCTCCCCATCCATAAGTATGGACCGATTTCTGAACTCTGTTTTAAGGACTTTAAGGCGTTAAGGACTGTAGCTGTACAGTATAGTTTTGCTACCTTGTAAGGCAAGTCTTCCCTCATTCTCCTTTTCCTAAAATTTTCTTGGCTCTTCTTCCGCCCTTTCCCTTCCCTTGAAATTGTGGCATCAGTCTGTTGCATTTCATCAAAATACTGCTGAAACTGTGATTAGAATTTCATTGAAACAGTAGACCAAGTTTTGAAGGAAGTTCATCTTTAGAAGACTGGGTTTTCCTATATTTTTATCCAGTTCACAGCCATATTTTTTTTATTCGCTAGATGGCCTGTAGATGTTCCACCTGGAATCAGCATTTTAATTTTTTTTTTTCAACGTTTATTTATTTTTTTGGGACAGAGAGAGACAGAGCATGAACGGGGGAGGGGCAGAGAGAGAGGGAGACACAGAATCGGAAACAGGCTCCAGGCTCTGAGCCATCAGCCCAGAGCCCGACGCGGGGCTCGAACTCACGGACCGCGAGATCGTGACCTGGCTGAAGTCGGACGCTTAACCGACTGCGCCACCCAGGCGCCCCAAGGAATCAGCATTTTAAATTGATGTATAGGAAGGTCACTTGCTGTGGTAGGAGCTGCAGAGGGAGGCATAGGGTTTGATGAAAAGGTAATGAGATCTGCTTCGATGCATTCTGCCTGGAAACGTTGGTGAGAAATGACGCACATGCCGAATGTTGGGCCGTTCGTTTTGGTGACTTTTTAAGAAAGGCAATAGGAAGGCGGGTGATACATGATGTCTTCTGAAGGAGAATATGGTGTTTGGACCAAAAATGTCTGAAACGATTAGACGTGAAAAGGGCAGAGCTTCTAACCTATAGTGGCGATTTTTTTTTTTTCAAATGTTTTTATTTATTTTTGAGACAGAGAGAGACAGAGCATGAGCAGGGGAGGGTCAGAGAGCGGGAGACACAGAATCTGAAGCAGGCCCCAGGCTCCCAGCTGTCGCCCAGAGCCCGACGTGGGGCTCGAACTCACGGACCGCGAGATCGTGACCTGAGCTGAAGTCGGACGCTTAACCGACTGCCCCACCCAGGCGCCCCACAAATTTCGTTTTTAATAAAGGGGAAACAAAGCACAATTAACTGTTTCATTTGGCTACGCTCGTGTTGAGAGGCTCCCGGGATAAATAATTCTTGAAGTCATGGCTGGCCATGCTGTCTAGAGCCTTCCTTTCTCCAAGGTCTGATTGCAATTGTATCCTTCCATTGTCTCAGGTTTCGGCATGGCCCGTGGTAACCTGAATTTCCTAGGCAGCCTAAGTGGTTAAAATGAAGGGAGGATAACAGGGGCCACTCTCTCTGTACACACAAACTCTTATAAAACACCTACGTTCTCAGTATGAGGCCCCCCAATACTTCAGGAAACCCCCAGGGGCATCGTGGTGTACTTCCAAGGTCAGCATTGCAGAGCCTGACATCTCTCCCTCTCCTGCTGAGTCTCTCCCATGCTGATCTGATGCAGTGTTCTCTGATGCCCACTGGAGATCTTTGACTGGTGACTCATGGCCACTTCCCATTTTGTGACCAGGACGGGGTCACGCTGCCTTTCAGTTGAGCCACACTGACTTTCAATGTGCTGAGTCAAAGATGCTGCAGCATGGGGCACCTGGGTGATTCAGTCGGTTGAGCGTCGACTGCACCTCAGGTCATGATCTCACGGGTTCATGGGTTCGAGCCCTGCGTGGGGTTCCGTGCTGACAGCTCAGAGCCTGGAGCCTGCTTCAGATTCTGTGTCTCCCTCTCTCTCTCTGCCCTTCCCCTGCTGGCCCCGTCTATCTCTTTCTCTCAAAAATAAACATTGAAAAAATTAAAAAAAAAAAAAAAAAGATGCTGCAGCAGGAGCACAAATGCCCTGCTGGATTCTCTACCAAAGTGGGGAGACTCTTCCTCTTTCTCTACCATCATGTAACGTTGATACCTGGTCAGAGGAGGGCCGTCCGGGGCTCTCAGCAAACACCTGTCTGCGTGGGATTGGGTAGCTGGATGTCCCAAGTGACCGCACTGTGTCCAACATCTCCTTCCTCTCCAGTTGTCCAACTGTGCGTGGGGCCTTGACCTTGAGCCAAGCTTGCTATCAGTGTCTTCAGTCTTGGTCCCATGCATACGCAGAACTCTGGTGTCCCACCACCGGGGCCTTCCAAATACCACCAGAAGGTCTGAATCCTAGGATGACTATGGTTTAGGTTCAAGCTGGAAGCTCTTCTGCTCAACTAAGGAAATGATTCAGAATCATGCATTAAGTTTGAATCATCCCAGTAGGCCTGTGGCCATCTGCTCATACTTGCAAGGAAAGAGACAAATTGTGGTTTTGGCATATGGCTTTTGCTACTAAGCCTTATTGTCTTCTCTTAATGGTGAAGATGACACATGGTTTAAAACTAAGGGATCATTATCGCATGTGACTAAATGTACAATGAAACGTTATAGAAGGTATATTGATAATTTGATGTTCAAACTAATGGAATAAGTGTGAAGGCATGGGGGAAAATTGTGGCCATGGACCAGATTATTTCTTGGCTTTTTTTTTTTTTTTTTTCAGGAGTGGCAGGAAGTTGTTGGAGAGGATGCTTGGATGGTCATTCCTCCTCTCAGCCAGTAGTGAGCCTTTTGGTAACTACCTCCCCTGTATTTTTTTTTTTTTAAAAGCTTATTTATTTATTTTGGGGGAGGGAGGAGCAAAGAGAGAGAGAGAGAGAGAGAGAGAGAATCCCAAGCAGGCTCTGTACTGTCAGTGCAGAGCCCAGCATGGGGCTTGGTCTCACGATTCGCAAGATCATGACCTGAGCCAAAACCAAGAGTCAGACGCTTAATCAACTGAGCCACCCAAGCACCCCAACCTCCCCTGTATTTGCCTTTCTCTTGACTTCAAAAAGATGAAGAGGTTTGTTGTCTTCAGTTGCCCAACCCCTTAGGACCTATGGTAGATGACACTCATTATGACTTCTCTGGTTTGGATTGATCTGAGCCACTGAGAACGTAAGATATAATTTTAGAGAGTACCACCTTAATGATTGGGAGTCGCACAGTATCGACTTCTGCTCGGGTCATGATCTCACGGTTTGTGGGTTCAAGCCCCACATCGGGCTCTGGCTGATAGCTCAGAGCCTGGAGCCTGCTTTGGTCTCTGTGTCTCCCTCTTTCTCTGCCCCTCCCCTATTCTCTCTGTGTGTCTCTCTCTCAAAAATGAATAAACATTAACAAAAATTTTAAAGTCACGCAATAGTAGAAGGAGCTAGAAAGATGAGTCTCAGACATAAGCTTGAGAAGCATGCTGCTCTAATTCAACCCCTGCTTTTTAGCTAGGTCTTCCAGTTGGCCGTTCATTCCAATCTCATGCATGTCTCAAAGAGGTCCTGTGGTCACATATCCCCATGCCTCACAGGCATCTTGTGTAGAAGAAGTTTTCCAACGTTTTAAACCTAAGTCATTTATTCCTATTCCATCTGTAGTAAAAATGACAAACAGTCGTTGAGTCCCTCTAGTCCCAAATTGCATGTGGAATGATATGTAAAGTAAAGGGTATAAGCTCTGATGTCAGATAGACCTGAGTTTGAATCCTGGCTTCACCACTTACCAGCTGTGTGACCTAGGGTAAGTCATTTAACCTCTCTGGATCCGGCTCTTCGTAGCTCAAAGTGGAGATCGAATGCCGATCGCAGCGGGTAGTTATATGAGTTAGATGAAATAACAGATGTGACCGTGACTGGCATGCGTTATGCGTTCAACAAATGCCCTCGACCTGTGTGTTATTTTCAGATATGCCCTATGTCCAAGTAATTAATTTGCATTGATTCTGTTGCTTGTGTAGCAGGTGACGTCAGCAAGGAAAGAGTTCATTACAATTAAGGAAGTCTTTAGAAATCGAGTTACAGCCTGAAGATTGGACTCCAGGAGATGGAATTATTTTGCAACCTAAGATTAGTTCAGTGAAAAAGATTAATGAGTCACATTATAGAATCAGCTCAAGCTAATGACAAATGAAAATGTTCTGGTTTTTAGCTAGAGTTGATTTAATAATATTTGTGCAATAACAGCATTATATTCAAAGTCTGTTCTAGCAAATTGGCCTTTACCCAGAGTTTTCCTCTCAGAGGTGAGGTCATTCTTATCATCTGACTGGCCACTTTGGGGACAGAGCCCTCGAGGGTGCAGTTTCAGGGCTGGCGAGAAGCCCTCCAGTTCTCAAACACCCTGCTCTGTTTCTTTCCTCTTGGGATGCAACGAGGTGATTGAAGCTTTCACCTACCTATTTTCCATGATTTAAGTCATCTGCGAGAATCACGGATGAAGCCAGACTCAGGCATTAATACCTTAATCGGCAGGGATTCCTCTGATTAACCCTGGCAGAAAGTACAGTCCTGGGGTAAGTAGTTTGGGGGAAGAACGAGTCAGAGTAGGAGAGGCAGAACCCTTGGGAAAAGGTGGGTGGGGTACAGGGGCTCAGCAAGTGCTGGTGAGGGGTTATTTATTACCCCAAGCTGCCAGAACACTGTTTGAGTTTCAGCTGGTATTTGGGTCAATTATGCCTCGTTCTGACATTACCGTTTTCATAGTTCTGTCATCCCCACTAGGCTATAAAATCTTCAAGGGAAAGGGGCTTCCCTTTCATATTTTTCCCTTTCCCTCCGAGTGCCGTCCTTGTGTCTAGGAGGCATTCAATAAATGCCTGTTGAATGAATAAGTAAGTCAGTGGAGGTAAAGGGGATATTCAAAGTGAAACGAGGAGGCGTTGAACAGTATCTGGTGTTTTGTTGTTTTTGAACCTAGGTCTGGATTTCGTGATTCTGTGTTCATTTGTTGCTTCAGGTAAACTACCCTCCTGTGAAGTCTTTTCTGTTTTCTGCCCAGATTTGGGTCTCCCTACCCCTTCCTTTCTATCTTCCTGCACATCACCTCCAGTATGTCTGAGCAGGCTCACCTCGCATGTGAACTCTACGGCTGTCTCTGCTTCGCTGTTTTTATTGAAATCCTGGCATCCACTCTGATGGTGTTCAGAGTGACCAAGAAATCCGCCATCTCTCTAGTATCACCTGAGCAAGAAAGAATCGGGGATCATCACGCTTACGAAGTGCTCTAGTCTGAAGTTCAAGTTACAGCGGGAAAATCAAGTCGCTAATAGAGGCAAACAAATGTTGAACACGCCCACTGTATGGCAAGACTGGAAATGGAGTTACACAAGATATGTGCTGCAGGGGACCACTGAAAGCTTTTGGGCGAATGAAAATTTTGTTGCCCTGAACAATCTCTAAAATTTGTTCCGGAATACTGGAATGGTTTTCTATTACAGAAAAATTCATTTCAGTGTTTCTTTTGTTGAAATGCATTGTGTTGGTTCTTTCCCCCTTTTTTTCCTATGGAGGACACTGTATTCAGATATTTTTTGTAATCGAAACTTTTGTCTTGAGGTAATGGTATATTCGCATGCAGTTTTTAACAAATGATACAGAGAGATCCATGTACTCTTTATGCAGTTTCCCCCCAGTGGTAACATTTTTGTAAAACCACAATGCAGGGGCGCCTGGGTGGCTCAGTCCATTGAGCATCTGACTTTGGCTCAGGTCATGATCCCACTGTTCATGGTTTGAGCCCCGTGTCAGGCTCTGGGCTGACAGCTCAGAGCCTGAAGCCTGCTTCAGAGTCTGTCTCTCTCTCTCTCTCTCTCTCTCTCTGCCCCTTCCCCATTCTTAAAAAAATAAAAACATTAAAAAAATTAAAACTACACTACAGTATCACAACAGGGTATTGACGTTGATACAGTCAAGATGCAGAACATTTCCATCCCCAACAACGTCCTTCATATTGCTATAAAAATAGCCACCCCCAGTTTCTCCCCAGTTCACCCTCTTAAAAAAATTTTTTTAATGTTTATTTATTTTTGAGAGACAGAGACAGAGCATGAGCAGTGGAGGGGCAGAGAGAGAGAGGGAGACACAGAATCGGAAGCAGGCTCCAAGCTCTGAGCTGTCAGGCAGAGCCCGAACGAAGGACTAGAAAGGCTAGAACTCACAAGCTGTGAGATCACGACCTGAGCCGAAGTGGGTCGATAAACTGACCGAGCCACCCGGGCGCCCCACCCCCTTCTTAATCCCTGGCAACTAATCTGCTCTCCGGTTCTGTAATTTTGTCCATTTCAAGATGGTTATATACATGGAATCATATAGTCTGTCACCTTTGGGGATTGGCTTTTTTCACTCCACATAAGTCTCCAGAGATTCATCCAGGTTGCTGTGTAGCTCATTCCTTTTGAGTGCTCTGGTATGGACGTATTGCGATTTGTTTCACCATCCATCCATTTCTAATTTCGGGCTACTAGACATAAATCAACTGTAAATATTTCTGTGTAGGCTTTGCTGTGAACCTACGTCTTTATTTCTCTGGGATAAATAACCAGGAATATTGATTGCTGGCCGGTATGGTAGTTACACGTTTAGGATTGTTTTGTTTTGTTTTGTTTTGTTTTGTTTTGTTTTGTTTTGTTTTAAAGAAAGTACCAAACCATTGTCCAAAATGGCTGGGCCATATTACGTTCCCACTTAACAATGTGTGAATGATCCAATTTCTTAGCTTTTGTGGCAGCATTGGTGTTGTCATTATTTTTTATTTTGGCCATTTTGATATGTGTGTAGGGCTATCTCATTATGGTTTTAATTTGCGTTTCCCTAATGGCTAATGATGTTGAACATCTTTTTATATGCTTATTTGCCATTTTTATATCTTCTTTGGTGAAGTGTCTCTTTATGTCTTTCGCTCATGATTTAATTGGATTTTTAATTTTTTTTAACTGTTGAGTTTTGAGAGTACTTAATATAGTCTAGATATTAGTCCCTTGTCACATGTTATTCGCAAATATTTTTTTTTTCCTGGTCTGTAGCTTGTCTTTTTATTTTCTTAGCAGAGTCTTTCATCGAGCAGAAGTTTTTAAATTTTATGAAGGCTCATTTATCAATTTTTACCTTGTGGGTTATGCTTTTGGTGTCACATCTAAGAAATCTTTGCCTAGGTCCTGAAGATTTTTTCCTACTTTTTTTTCTAAAAATTTCACAGTACTATATTTTACTTTTAATTTTGGGGTACACTTTTAGTTAATTTTTCGGTCAAGTGTGAGACAGATTGAAGTTTATTTTTTTGCCTGTGGATGTCCAATTGCCCCAGCACCACTGGTTTAAAAGGCTATCTTTTCTTCATTGAATCGCTTTTGCACCTTTGTCAGAAATCAGTTGGGCATATTTGTGTGGGTCTATTTCTGGGTTCGCTACTCCGTTACATTGATCTATGTATATATTCCTTCACCAGCACCATCCTGTTTTGAATACAGTATCTGTACAGTATGTCCTGAAATCAGGGAGATGGATCCCTCTTACTTTCTTCTTCTTTTTCAAAATGATGTTAGCTATTCTAGTTCCTTTGCCTTTACAGATAGCTTTCTGTATAATCTTGTGTAATGTTTGCAAAAAAATCTTGCTGGGATTTGGATAGAAATTATATTACGTCAATTTGGGGAGAATTGACACCTTTACTCTGTTGAGCCTTTCAATTCATGAACACGGAAGATCTCTGATTTCTTTCATCAGTGTTATGTAGTTGTTATCGTACAAGTCCTACACATGTTTCGTTCGATTTACACTCAATGTTGAATTTTTTGAGAGGTTGTAAACGATATCGCATTTTTGTATTGGGTATCTATGTGTTCATTGCTGGTATGTACAAATACACCTGATGTTTTCCCACCTCTATTGAGAAATAATTGAGATACATCACTGTTTTAAGGTGAAGGTGTGTGGCATGATGGTTCAATTTACATACGTTGTGAAATGACTACATAATAGGTTCTGCTAATGTCCCTCTTCTCCTATAGATGCAATAAAAAAAAAGAAAGAAAGAAAAAAGGAAAACATTTCTTCTTGGGATGAGAACTCGTACGATATACCTTCTTAATAACTTTCTTATATATCCTACAGCAGTGTTAGCTGTAGTCTTCATGTTGTAATTACATACTTACTGCTTACTCATCTTATAACTGGCCGTTTGTACTTTTTCATCACCTTCCTCTGATTTCCCCTCTTGCCACTTGCTGCCTCTGCTAAACCGTAAGTCTGATCTCTTTTTCTATAAATTAGATTTGTTGGTTTTTTAAAATGAATTTCTATGTGTTTATCTTGTATCCTGATTAGCTCTGGGAGTCTCTTGTAGATTTTTTTTGACATTTATATGTAAAAATCATGTCGTCTGCAAATATGGGCAGTTTTATTTCTTCCTTTCTTGTCTGTAATCTTTTTTTTTTTTTCCTTCATTTTTCTTGTCTGAATACCCTGGTTAGAACTTCCAGCATTATGTTGAGTAAGACTCGTGAGACTGAATATCCTTCCCTTTTTCCCAATTTTAGGAAAACAGTCAGTCTTTTACCATTAAGTACAGGCTAGCTCTGGATTATTTTTAGGTGCACTTTATCAAGTAGAAGAAGTTTCCCTCTATTCCTAGTTTTCTGAGGGCTTTTACTATGAACGTGTCTTAAATTTTATCAATGTCTTTTTCACCAGTTGATATAATCATGTAACTTTTTCTTTAGCCTGCTAATAGACTTATTTTAAAATGTTGAACCAGCCCTACCTTTCTAGAATAAGCCCCACTTGTTTCTGGTGTCTAATTCTTTTTATATATTACTATTTACTAATATTTTGCATCTATATTAATGTACTGTATTCTGTATCTTTATTCGTACTGTCTTTGATTATGGCAGTAAGGTACTACTACCTTCATAAATCAATTGGGAAGTGTTCTCCCCTTTTCTATTATCTGAAAGAGATTGTGTACAATTGGTGTTAATTCTTCTTTAAAAGTTTGGTAGAGGGGCACCTGGGTGGCGCAGTCGGTTAAGCGTCCGGCTTCAGCCAGGTCACGATCTCGCGGTCCGTGAGTTCGAGCCCCGTGTCAGGCTCTGGGCTGATGGCTCAGAGCCTGGAGCCTGTTTCCGATTCTGTGTCTCCCTCTCTCTCTGCCCCTCCCCCGTTCATGCTCTGTCTCTCTCTGTCCCCCCCCCCCCCCAAAAAAAAGGTGGAAAAAAAAAAAATAAAAGTTTGGTAGAATATTTCAGTGAGGTGCCTAGGCCTGGGAATTTCCTTTTTGGAGATTTAAAATTGCGAATTCAATTTCTTTCATTGTTAGAGGGCTGTCCAAATGATCTATATCTTGTTGGATGAGTTCTGATAGTTTGTGTTTTTCAAGGAAGGGATTCAGGTCATCTAAGCTATCAGATGTATGTGGGTAGAGTTGATGGCATCCACCTGCTGCTACTTTGCTGTCCACAGGCTCTGTAGTGATGTTCCATGTTCCATTCCTACATATATTGGTATTTTGTGTCTTTTTTTTTTTCAGTTTTGCTAAAAGTTTGTCGATATTTTTCAATGGGTTTTTGTTTTACTCCCCTCTCTCTTTCTCTCTCTGTTTTCAATTCATTGATTTCTGCTATCCTTATATTCTTTTCCTTCTGCTTGTTTTGGATTTATTTTGCTTTTTATTTTATAAAATATATATAAATATATATATATAAATATATTTATTTTATAAATCTATTTTATTTATTTTGCTTTTCTTTGTCTATGTTTTTGAGTTGGAAGCTTAGATCATTAATTTGAGACTTCTTTTTTTCTGATCTCTGTGTTTAGTACTATAGATTTCTTCCTTCACATTTTTAGTTTATTTATATTTTCAGAGAGAGAAAGAGAGAGAGAGAGAGAGAACAAGGGAGGGGCAGAGAGAGAATCCCAAGCAGGCTCTGCACTGTCAGTGCATAGCCCAACCTGGGGCTTGAACACACAAACCATGAGATGTTGACCTGAGCCGAAACAAGAGCCGTCCACTTAACTGACTGAGCCACCCAGGCACCCCTAAGCTTTCCCCTTCACATTGCTTTAGCTATGTCCTACAAATTTTGATACATTGCATTTTCATTTTTATTTAGTGCAATGTATTTTTTTTTCAACGTTTTTTATTTATTTATTTTTGGGACAGAGAGAGACAGAGCATGAACGGGGGAGGGGCAGAGAGAGAGGGAGACACAGAATCGGAAACAGGCTCCAGGCTCCGAGCCATCAGCCCAGAGCCTGACGTGGGGCTCGAACTCACGGACCGCGAGATCGTGACCTGGCTGAAGTCGGACGCTCAACCGACTGCGCCACCCAGGCGCCCCTAGTGCAATGTATTTTTAAATGTACCTTGAAACTTTCTTTTTGACCCATAGATTACTTAGAAATGCATTGCTCAGTTTTGAAGTGTTAGAGATTTTTCTATTATCTTTCTGCTATTGATTTTTAGTTTAACTTCATTGTGGTTGGAGAAAACACTACAAAACTTCAATTCTTTTAAGTTTTTTGAGGCTTGTTTTATGACCCAGAATTTGGTCTATTTTCATATCTTTCATAGGCGCTTGAAAAGAATGTACATTTGGCTGTGTTGAATGGAATGTTCTATAAATGTCTATTAGATCCTGTTGGTTGATGGTGTTGTTAAGTTCTCCAATATCCTTGCTGATTTTCTGTGTAGTTGTTCTAATGATTGTTGAGAGTGAGGTGTTGACATTTCTGACTATAAATTGAATTTATCTTTCTCCATTCAGATTTGTCCGTTTTTGCTTCACATTTTGCAGCTTTGTTGTTTGATGCATGCATATTTAGGATCACTGTGTCCTTTTGGTGGAACGACCCTTTTATCATTATATAATGTTCCTCTCTGTCTTTGGTAATTTTTTTTGTTGTTAAATCTACTTTGATATTAATGTGTATGTGACATATTTTTTCCATCCTTTTACTTTCAACTTACCTATACTGTTATATTTGAAGTGAGTTTCATATAGCCGGCAAATGTTAATTCACTCTGCCAATCTCTGTCTTTTAATTGCTTTTAAAAGACCATTTACATTTAATATAGCGATTTCTATGTTGGGGATTATTACCACTATTTTATTTTTTTGTTTTTCATTTGCTCTCTGTTTTTGATTTCTCAATTTTTCCCTATGTGGGTTACTTGAAAATTTTTTCATTTTGATTTTTCTGTTTAGTGTTTTTGAGTATATCCCCTTAGGTCATGTGTTTGCTTGTTTCTTTAAGTATTGCATTTAATAATGAGGTGTCATTGTCTCACCAGTCCAAGTGAAGTACAGAAAACTCCACCTCTCTTTACATTCCTTCACCTTACCTTGCTTAAAATGTACGGTTCATTTTCATTAATCACGGTAGTTACATTCTATAAGGTCTCTGTGAACACTGAATTAGCAAATACTAAATTACTGCTCCCAAGGGAAATACAGAGTTAAATTCCTTTGAGCCTCAGGTTTCATTTTCATCAATACATAACCTGTTTTATGCATGTTTCTGTTTAAAGATACCTTATTTAATATATATTGTTGATTCAGCAACATTGAACTCATGGCTGACAGCACTATAATTTATGCCTAAATGAAGCTTATCCAACACATGTATTTTCTCCATAAAGCACATCACAACCTTCCTGCACTTTAGAACGTGAGACAAAACTTCAGCATTACACTTGGAGGCGATTTTAAACAGCAAATTGATAAATAAAAAGCACAAAAAAATATGTCACACTAGGTAGACAAAGAGCATTTGTTTACAGTATGAGAATTAAGAGGACAGGATGTCACCTTATTTGGCCTCATCATAGAACATGTATGTCAGTGACTCAAATTTTTTGCCAGTCTGCACTTGTAAAAATGGCACGAGTATTAATTTGAGAGTTACAAATACATTTTAATGAGCTGATGAATTGGCAAATATAGAATCTGTAAACAATGAGCATAGACTATAAATGTCTTAAATGTTTTTCTACAAACATTTAGAACCATATCAGACAGTGTTATGATTTTTGCTAAAATCATAAAACAATTTGGAAACTCAAGGAGATAAGAAAAACATTGCATTACGTTATATGTTTGCTTACTTTGTTCCTTTTTTCTTTACTGATGTTCCAGATTTCCTTCTTTTATCATTTCTTTCTTATTTAGAGAATTTTTTTTCTCTCCATCCTTCGAGGGTAGTTCAGCTAGTGGCAAATTCTTTTTGTTTTCTTTAATCTGAGAATGTCTTGATCTCCTCTTCATGCTTCAGGGATATTTTTGCTGGGTGTTAGATTTGAGGTTGTCAATCTCTTCTCCCACTACCTGAAAATTGTGTCACTTCCTTCAGAGTTCCATGGGGTCTGATAAGAAACTTGCTGTCGTTCAAGTAGGTTTTTTTCTTTATAGGCAAAGAATATGCTATTTTTCTTTGGCTCTTTGCAAGATTTTTCTTTGCCTTAGTTTTTGGAAGTGTAATTATGAAATGTCTTGGCACGAATTTCTTTAAGTTTATCTCTTTTGAGGTTGGCTCAGCTTCTTGAATTTGTAGCTTTATGTTTCCTGGCAGATTTGGGAAGTTTTCAGCCATTATTTCTGCAAGGACATTTTTAGCCCAAACTTTCTCATTTCCTTCTGAGATTCAGTGATATGAATCTTGGATATTTCTTTAAATTTTTTTAAACGTTTATTTAGTTTTGAGACAGAGAGAGACAGAGCATGAATGGGGGAGGGTCAGAGAGAGAGGGAAACACAGAATCCGAAGCAGGCTTCAGGCTCTGAGCCGTCAATACAGAGCCCGATGTGGGGCTTGCACTCATGGACCATGAGATCATGACCTGAGCCGAAGTCAGTCACTTAACTGACTGAGCCACCCAGGCGCCCCAAATCTTGGATATTTCTTATAGCCCTACAGGTCTGAGTCTCTCTTCATTTTTTTTCTCTGTTGTTTAGATTGGATAATTTCTACTGTTCCGTCTTTCAGTTCACTAATTCTTTCCTCTGTCCTCTCTGTTCTGTTGTTGAGTCCATCCACTGGGCTTACTATTTAATTATTGTATAAATTTCAGTTCTAAAATTTCCATTTGGCTCTTCTTTATTGTCTTCTAATTCTTTTCTGAGACTTTCTATTTTTCTCGTTAGACTTTTGTTTTTTCATTTCGGTGTTTTCATTGTCGCTTCTTGAAGCATTTTTATCATGGTTGCTTCAAAATATTTGTTAAATAATTCCAACGTCTCTGTCACTTGGTGGTGGCTATCTTTGATTGTCGCTTTGCACTTGGTTTGTGATCTTGGTTCTTGGTATGATGGGTGGTTTTTTTTTTTTTTTTTATTGAAATGTGGACACTTTCATATAGTGTAAAGAAGTCTCCGGATCTTACTTAAATCTGGTTTTAATTGGCAGTTCTGACCATTCTCTGGAAGGAGAAAGGGAGCACTACCATATGACTACTAAGCTGGAGTTAACAGCTCGGATTCCTGTTGGGCCTCTCCCGAACAGGGAGGCTCCTTGTTACACCTGAACAGGGATGGGAGCTCTGGCTCCCCCGTGTGGACTGCACGGATACTGCAGTGGGGCTGGCTTCAGTACCCTTGGGCCACGGTGATATTTCTGACTGCCCACGACGCCTCTGATGCCCACCCCAGTGGGGTATATTCGTATGTTTAAAAATATATATTCGTTATCTCTAGAAAAAAGATAAAAGTAAGCTTCCTTAATGAACTTCTGAGCTTTCCATTTCTGGCATCTCCCTGCTGATTAATTTTTTTTTTTTTTTTTCTTTTTCAGTAAGTCTCTTTACCTGTTCGGGTCTGGCAGCTGTCCAGATGCTTTCTTCACTCATGGTGAATTTTCATATATAGCTACTGTTTTCTCCTATCTTTATTCCAGCGTTTTCTGCTTCTCTTGCTCCTCCTTTGTGCCTCGCTTCTCAGTGTTTACTCCTTTTGAATGTCTGTATCATAGGTGCTCTTTTCAGAGCGTTTCACTTTTAAAATAAACAACCACCAAAGAGGGGGTTAAGTTCAAGTGCTGAGAAGTGCAAGTCAGTGCATCCTGCCTGGAGACACCTCCCTCTGGGGGCAGGGGGGCATCTCAAGTTGACTGTGGAAGGGTCAATAGGAAAGTCTAGCCGAGGAGCTGATTTTGAAGACTGAAACCCATTTCCTCCGAGGAAAGGAAATAGTGCAAAACTATTTGAGGTCATATTTCCCTGCCTTAGCCACTTGAATGGGGGTAGTGGCAATCAGAAGCTATAAATAGATAAACTTTGCTAGAAACACCTTGAAGAACCATCAGGAAGTGGCTGGCCTTGTTCATGGTGTTTTAGAAACTAGCATGTTAGCGGCCGATGGCATCTCTAATTTCATTTTTGCAGATATCCATGGACGTTGTCATCCTTCTGTCACTCTTTGGGATTCTCAGAAGTATCCTTTTGTTTCATGTCCCATCCCCCACCCCCGCCTCTTCACACTCTTGGGTTTCTGGATGGCCAAATAGGATTTGAGTGATTGATCAGCAAGTTTTACTAATGATTTCGATGAGCTTTATTTGTTTGGTGAGTCATTAGCTTTTCCTGGTAATTAGAATTTAGTCGCAGTATTCATACTTGATGTAATTCTGGATAAAGAGTATCCTCGTTAAACTCAACTAGATTTATAATTTCCAGGTCATTATAGAACAATGTATCCGAACCTGTAGTACTTCTCTCTTCTGACGGAAGAACTGTTTTCTTTTGTTTTAAAATATCAAGTATTTTTTTGCTTGTGAAATGACCTACAACCCTGGCTGTGGTTTTAAAAGTAATGTTGGGGCGCCTGGGTGGCTCCGTGGGTTGAGGGTCCGATGCTTGATTTGGGCTCAGGTCACGATCTCATGCTTCATGAAATCAGGCCTCTTCGTAGGTCCTGCACTGGCAGTGAGGAGCCTGCTTAGAATTCTCTCTCTCCTCTCTCTGCCCCTCCCCCGCTCATGCTCTCTCTTTCTCACTTAAAAGAAACAGACATTTTTTTAAAGATCAAAAGTAGGGGCGCCTGGGTGGCGCAGTCGGTTAGGCGTCCGACTTCAGCCAGGTCACGATCTCGCGGTCCGTGAGTTCGAGCCCCGCGTCGGGCTCTGGGCTGATGGCTCAGAGCCTGGAGCCTGTTTCCGATTCTGTGTCTCCCTCTCTCTCTGCCCCTCCCCCGTTCATGCTCTGTCTCTCTCTGTCCCAAAAATAAATAAACGTTGAAAAAAAAAATTTTAAAGATCAAAAGTAATGTTTTCCAACAAAGTGTTTGCTGGGTAAAACTGGTATCAGTCTGGGCTCTAGTAACCCTTTCTTTGGGGAGGCATGTGAGTGAGTCGGCCTTTGGGATCCATTTATTAGATTAATCTTTTTTTAGAATCCTAATTATGCCATATCTGGCGTCTGGAGAAAAAAAAAAAAAGAGGGTAGTGTCCCTGTCCACCTGTGTCGCAGACCCCAAGAAAAGATGAGGCCTTCAGCTGGCACTGAGCAGCCCCCCTTTATCCCCTTAGGGATGGCAGGGAAGATGAAACAGTTATCTGGCTTTATCCAGGTCAACAGAAGAGCGGGGCTGAGCAGGGCTTTAGCTGATCCTTCTTTGCGTGCGTGGGCAGCTGTGTGGCTCCCGGAGCCCTGGCTGAGAGGTGCAGAAGCATCGGGGCGTCTTGCTGGGGTGTGGTGAAGTCGGTTCCTTCCCTCGCCTTCCCGCAAGGCCGAAGGCAGGAAGAGAAGTCGCTGCCTTTCTGCCAGCCGGGTTCTTTTGCAAGTTCGCTCTTGGAGGCACTAATGATGAGTGGGAACCGCTTTCTCTGACTACTTTAAGGTCACCCTAATTGGCTCCTTTGTGTTATAAGGCCTTTCAAAGAGACTAACGACGCATTCTTTGGCTCCCAGCTGCATGTTAATAACACCGTCTTTGGAGTCTGACTTTAAAGCAGCGTCACCTCTGATACTTGAATGATTTGATAGTGGCAACAGAATGATCTAAACTGAAGGTCCTAAGCAGGACACAACTCCTCCGGCCACCCCTGGGGCGGGGGGGGGGGGGGGGGGGGGGACGTGGGCACAGAGTAACTCCCAGGCATGGGCTTTATCGGCCACCTGGCTGTCGTGAATGGCAGCTCCTCAGCAGGTGAAGGAGCCATGCCCAGGGAACTGTCACCGTCAGCATAATGCCGCTGCCTAAACAGTTTCCCTCCCTTCGGCTTGGTTTTCCCACAGACGCTGCTGACTGCGACTGCTGATAAGCTGCATAAGGCAGGAGGTCAACAATCCAGAGACTGCTCTTAATTATTAAAGGATCAACACGTCTTAATGCACGCATCCACCGGGGAGGCCAGAGAACTGGGGCTCGGGGAGAGAAGTCTTCTCCTTCTCTTTACATTGGCAAAAACAAACACACGAAGCAATTGTCGGGGGGGGGGGGAGCTAAAGGGTTGCCCCTCTCTCCTAACTCTAAATTTGGAACTGAGAATATTGGCACCTCTTCCTCTCCAGACTCAAGCTGCCGTGTCATCGAGGAGTGGGTTTGCAGACGTGATCTCCACTTAACGAACTGAACCTTGACTCGGCCCCACGGCAAGGAGCGCTGGGACCCAACAGCCCAGGGCCCCAGGGGAGCTTTGCGCGACTACTCTGCGTTAGTGCCTTCTCTTGTCCTAAATTAAGCTCCTTGACATATAATTATCCATCCCACACACTGAACCTATCTCCAAGGTAAATGTTTCTGCTCGGCGAACACTGGTTCACAGGATAAAAACAATCCTCCTCTGTCTCCTCCCTGTCACCACCGCCAGCCCCGTGGATGAGTCCTTGCTGGGTGCCCTGGGCTCAGGGCTGGGCTGCCTGCTGCGGCGATCACACGAAGCTACAGGTGAGCCCGAGGAAGTGGTGGTTGTGCCTTTTCTCCCTCCTTTTTTCTTTCTTTCCACAATTGGAGGGAAAGGCGTCGGGACCGGTCAAGAGCGATGCAGTACGAAAAGAATCAGGACACCGTTCCGTTGCAATACTTGACAACGTTGCAGAGGAAAAGGGCTTCATAAAAGCAGCGGCCTGGTGGGTTATCTCCAAACGCGTGTGGCTCCCGAGATGAGGACACCATCCCGAAAATTTGACCGCAATGCCTATAAGCTGAAGTACCTGTTCCAGATCTGTGCCAGATGAGGTTTCGGGGGGGGGGGGGGGGTGTCTGCATGAGTACCGGCGAGTTCATGGCAGCTCCCAGGCTTAATTATCATGGTGTTGCTCTCAGTAGCAGAGCAAGCGAGGAACAGAGACAATTCACTCGGGAAGAACATGGCAATGTTAAGCAAATGACCAAGAAACATGGAGAAATGGGCTCAAATGAATTCATAAGCCTGAAATTCAAATGACAGCCCTCTATGTTTATCTATCAGGTTTGCAAAGAGAAAAGAAACAACAATACCCTGTGTTGGCAAAGGGTACCGGGGAGTTACTAGAATCAGACAGACTGGTTTATGCTTCTAGGCTCTTCCTCTTACTAGCACAGGGAACTTGGGCATGTCATTTATGTTCTCTAAGACTATTCTCCTCATCTGTAAGATGCAGATAATATTAGTAACCACCTCCAAGGGGGTTTGGGAGATTTATGTAAAATCATGCTTATAAAGTGCTTAGTGCGTCATCTGACACATAGTAAATGCCCAGTTAATATTCAAATTATAATCATTATTGGAAGCTAGAAACCCAACACACTGATAGGGGAGTATAAACTGGTAAAACCCTATGTAATAAAAACTTGACATGTATGTTAAAGCCTTAATGGTGTGTATACACCTGATTTAAGCACTTCACTTCTAGAAATCTATTTTGAGGAGACAGGACACAATCATATGTTTACGAGGATATCCTTCATGGTATTTGTGACAAAAATGGAAGCAATTTAAATACCCAACGGTAGTTAAAAATGAGTAGTAGTTAGAAAGTAGTAATTAAGAAGTAGTTAAAAATTAAGTTTCAGTCGCTATCTCCAAGAGATGCAGAGCATATTTTTGAGAAATACTTGATGGTGGAGAGAAATGATACGCTGTGAAAATAATGGTTTTCAATTAATGGATTCCCTATTATTTGTATTTTTTATTAATACTTGCTTGTCATTTTAAATTTGTCTGTAATCAGTCAACAAATACTTTTTGGGCATCTGCTGCATATTGGGCACTACGGTGGGCACCATGGATTTGGTAGTGAATAAAGCAGATAGGGTGCGCCCTCGCGGAACTTCTGGTCCACTGAATATGTGTCATTTTTTAACAAAGAGGACTAATAATAAGACAAAAGGGGAAACTATATTTGTTTGTTAGGGTTGCCATAGCTTAGGTGGCTTAGACACAGAAATTAATTAAAAATTTTTTTTAATGTTTATTTATTTTTGAGAGAAATAGAATGAGCATGAGTGGGGGAGGGGCAGAGAGGGAGACGGAGACATGGAATCTGAAGTAGGCTCCAGACTCTGAGTTGTCAGCACAGAGCCCAACGTGGGGCTTGAACCCGTGAACCCTGAGATCACGACCTGAGCTGAAGTCAGACGCTCAACTGACGAAGCCACCCAGGTGCCCCAGAAGTTACTTTTTTTGCAGTCCTGCAGTCTTAAAGTCTGAGATCAAGGTGTTAGCAGGGTGGGTTTTAACCTGAGATCTCTTTCCTGGGCTTGAAGGTGGCCATCTTCTCCCTGTGTCTTCACCTGATCTTTCCCTCTGTAATTGGATCCAAACTTCCTCTTCTTATAAGGACACCGCCAGTCAGATTGGATTAGGATCTGCTCTAGTGACCTCATTTAACTTAATTACCTCTTTAAAGATCTTATCTCCAAAGACGGTCATATTCTGTGGTCATATTCTGTGGTTAGCATTTCAACACATGAACCTGGTTGGGGGAGACAATTCAGCTCATAATAGAAACCATTTGATAATATTTCTTGTTTGACAATTACTCTTTTGAGCTATATGATAAAGACACCATGTGTCTCTTCCTTTTCCTTCCAATGGGGCATTTTTTTTAAAAGTTTTCCCCCATCTTTAATTCTTTTTTTTTTTAAATTTTATTGTTTTAAATTTACATCCAAATTAGTTAGCATATAGTGCAACAATGATTTCAGGAGTAGATTCCTTAATGCCCCTGACCCATTTAGCCCATCCCCCCTCCCACACCCCCTCCAGTAAATCTGTTTTTTCTCCATATTTAGGAGTCTCTTATGCTTTGTCCCCCTCCCTGTTTTTATATTATTTTTGTTTCCCTTCCTTTTTGTTCGTCTGTTTTGTCTCTTAAAGTCCTCAGGTGTGGTATATATATATATATTACTCAGCAATCAAAAAGAATGCAATCTTGCCATATATATTACTCGGCAATCAGAAAGAATGAAATCTTGCCATTTGCAACTATGTGGATGGAACTGGAGGGTATTATGCTAAATGAAATTAGTCAGAGAAGACAAAAATCATATGACTTCAATGGGGCATTTTTAGTCCCTTTGGAGACCCCATTCAGGAAGACTAAGAACATGTACTTCTATTTGAAAAAATTTTTTAATGTTAATTTATTTTTGAGAGATAGAGCATGATTTGGGGGAAGGGCAGGGAGAGAGAGACATGGAATACGAAGCAGGCTCCAAGCTCTGAGCTGTCAGCACAGAGCCCGACGTGGGCCTCAAACCCATGAACTGTGAGATCATGACCTGAGCTGAAGTCGGATGCTTAACTGACTGAGCCACCCAGGCAGCCCCATGTACCTTTCTTTGAAAGCTTGTTCACTGGCCGCAGCACAGGCATGTGTGGAGATTTCATTTTAGGGAAAGGTGACCTTAGATAAGAAGTCCTAAATCACCTGTAGAGAATGGTGACATTCAAGGGTTTCCCTGGCATTTCAAGTCTAAGTGAACTTCAAGTATGAACTTGAGGCTTGAGTCCAGGGTCCCTACCTCAGCCCAGAACTAAGCATTCCAAGTAGACCTCCTAGAGAGGACTTCCCGAGGGTGGTGTCCCAAGGTCTAATCAGATTCAGATGCATAGTCTGAAAATGAAATCTTCTTCAAGGTGTGGCAAGGGCCATCCAAAGAGAATGAGTCATTGATGAACAATAAAACCATTAGCTTCTTTTATTATACATATCCAATTTTACTTTCATTAAAAGAGAGATAAACAAAAGAGGGAATAGATGATTGTTTTCAGCTGGAGAATTACTACAGGGTAAGATTAATATAGACGTGGAAGTGAACCTAGAGACCTCACGTTCATCCCGTTTTAAAGGTTTGGAAATTGGCCCACCAAAGCCACCTAGATTTGCCTCAAATCACACATGTGGTGAACAGCAAAGGCCGATCTAAAATCCAGGGATCTTGACCTTGACCCAGTATCATTTCTGTGATCCATCATGAGGAATGGAGGAAACACTGGATCTGAAATTTCACCCCAGCTGGAGGCCAATGGGCACCCTCTGAGTGCTCTCTCTGGTCTCCTATTTTTTTTTATAATGTAGCCCCTTCTAACATTAACATCCTCCAAGTCTTCCATGGGGGTCACTTATTCTACATTCAGGCCAACAAAGTTGGCAGGTGGGTGCAGATGTATTTGTCAGAGAACGGTTCCAGCCCGCTAACAAAAGGAGCTGTGGTCTCGGGTTTCACCTAAGGAAGCCTGAGAATCAGGAGGTTAAAAAACACAACAACTTAATAAATGTGGAACACGAACGGTAAGAGTTGGCAATCTTGTGTTTTCCACCTCTTACATTAAAGAATGAGCTTCTATGTCACCTAATGATTAACTGCTGATACATTTTATTTGCCTTTTCAGATTCTTGTAATGCAGGAATCTGTTTTCATTAGCAAGTGAAATATCTTCATCCCATTTTCTCCTCCTCTTGAAATGCTAAGCTATAATTTTCAGGGTGCCAAATGTCAAGGGATTGATGAAAGTTAGTTTAGCTTTTCTTTTGGTTTTAATTTTACTTCTTCTTTTTTTCTTTCTTCTCTCTCTCTTTCCTGTATTCTCTTCGGTGTGTGATTAGGTTTGTTTTCAAAAGGTGTTGGAACCTTAGCAAAATTTTCATTAGCATTCCCTGTGCGCGCTTTAATTAAAGGAAACTCATGTTTTTGCTCAAGTCATTGGAGAAATGAAAAGTGTAGTCTGATGCTAAACATGCTTGTACTTTGCATTAATTTAACTGGACCCCCTTCTCTGATATAAGAACAGAAACAAGGCCATAGACCAACAGCCACTCACAGACAAATTCGTAAGTAGCATGGTTCCAAGACGGTTTCCAATTATCTCATGTCCTTTTTGGTTTTAAAGGACAAAGATCTAAATGAGGAGTTGTACCTTTCTGGGTGAAACAGAGCATTAATTGCTGACATTTTTACATGCTGCTGAAGAGTGTACATGAGGTGTAATGCATATATTTCTATGAGGTTTCTGTGTGAATTGTACAATTTTTACGTGGGTGACTTGCATTCGTCCTTTTACTAAACTGATGCTGCTAATTTCATTTATTTTACAAAAATTGAAATTTAAACCACTGGGCTTTCCCTGAAATATACAGAAACCTAATAAACTGTATTTTGCTTGTCAAACTATCGTTTATTATGCATAGTGATGATGGGAATCAGGGTTCGTAGAATTTTCTGCTTCTTTTTTTTTATTTCAGCAACAAGGGAAGACCATCTATTTTATTTTGATATGAAGTCTCATTTTCTGTGATTTTAAATGAATCTAAAACATTGTTCTGGAGTATCAGATCCAGTGACTTTCACATGGTCACTTTGAAAAAAAATTGTTTTTAAAAAATCTTTCACTTTTGTGTTCTTTTGGTCCGTGCGACTTAGAAATCACTCAGGTTGGTCAGTAAATTTTATGACATCTCTCTCCATGTGCCAGAGAACAAAATGTTACAAAAACTGCCTGTTGATTTGCTGTGGTTCCTTGACAAAGAAATCTTGAACTAGCCAGGAGTCCCCTGAGGGCTGGAAAGAATTGACAGTTACAGGGCATGACCCCTGCCCCGATTGTAACTGCTTTCACTTCGTGTTGCGGGCCTCCAGGACCTCGTTTCTAGAAGTGTTGGCCACCAAATCCTGAGAAGTGAAGAAAGGGGAGTTGAAATGTCCACTGAGAAAAGAGGGGATGGGACCCCGTCTAACTCAGTTCACAATCAGATCACACCATGACCTGAAAGCAATTCATGAATTCACGATGAGAAATCACCGTCACAGAGATCTGAAATTCTCGGAAACGACATGTCCTTCTCCTAGTGGACAGACTGACGTGGGAAGTCAAATGATAATTACAAAATTGCTACATGAGTATGAAGCTAGAAAATGGGGAGTTAATAGCATCCGGCTAAAAGAGTTGAATGTATCCATTTCATAAAAGGGATGTTCTTACTAATGGGACCACAATATCTGAAGTCCATTAGCTTACTCTCCTTCATCTCTGGATATGCTTGGATAGGCATTCTAGCACTTACCTCAGTGACTCACCTTATTCTATGTTTCCTAACTGACCCGCTCCTTTAATGATTTATACATTCTTTATTTAGACATATCGATACATTTAATCATATCATGGTGAAATTAACCCTGCCTGGGAGCCATGCTGTCTTTTTTAAATGATGGTCATTCATCTATCAATTATTTATGGAGTGTCTCCTATGTGCCAGGCCTTGTATTTTGCATTAGGCATACGGCAGTAAGCAAAGACAAACAAGTAATACAGTCTGGTGGGGGAAATAACTAAACAAGCGATTATAGTCATGTGTGACATGTGTTACAGAAGGAAAAGAGCAGGGAGTTATGGATCACGTCGTCCCTAGTCTAGGAGACTCCAGAGGGTTTCTGGGAGAAAGGGATGCCAAATTTGAGAACTGAAGGATGGGGCTGGGAAGGGCAGAGACGAGAAAGTACTCTTGGTAAAGGAAACTTCCTGTGTGAAGGCCCACAGGGTAGAGAATACTAGAGACCTTCAAGTCACTGAAAGAATTTCATTAGGGCCATAATATCACATGAAGATGATAATGGCTGGTGAGCTCAGCAGGGACCAGATCAGGAAGGATCTTATTAGACCTACTGAGAAGACTGGACTCTATCCATGCTTGCTACGTTTCCTAGGAAGTCCACACAGACTTCCCTGGATGGGCTGTAGCAAAGCACTATGCCTTGGAGTATTCTGCGGGAAAAGTGGAGGAAAGTGCAGGAAATCATTTATTTGCCTGCTTTCCCCCCATCACCTGTTTTCCATTACTGAGGGTTACCCCGGGTATATCAGTTACGGTTAACCAGAGAAGGCACAACCCATAGGAGACTGTACATATGGGTTTGTCACAGGAATTGGCTTACGCCATTGTAGGGGCTGGTTCGACAGTCCCATAAAGCCATCTCCGTATCTGATGCTGGAGCTTGAAGTCCATGGGGCAGGTGGTCTGGAAGAGACGATTGTGAGCAGGTTGAAAGTCCATGAGGATGGACGGAAGCCTCCATCTGTTCTTGTTTCCTTTGACCTTTGTGAAGCTCTTTGTCATCGAGCTCAACACATACGCATGGACCAGGATTCACAAAAACTGAAGGTGAATTGAGAAAGTAGGGACAATCGCAGGCCCGGATGCTGTGGTAAGTCACCCAACCAGCAACACGTGTCACCTACAAAATGACATCTTCCTTTCTTTCACTTGGTGGAACTCCCTAGAATCTCCCTGTGGCCCATCATGGGCCATAGCTTTCAGACCAGACTGTCACCAACTTCTCCTCCAAACCTCTTTCTGGGGCCAGTTCTTGAAAGCACAGGACGTGGTGGGAAATTAATTCTGGGGAGCATCCTCTGGCCTCTGTAGCGTGTGGAGCTTCATCCAAGTGCAGAGGTTCTAGGAGGAGCCAGAAACTTGGAGCGGCCGTTGCCCAGACCTGGCATGTGTGGAATGAGGGTTGGTTGGTCATCGCAGTAGCAGAATGGGCTGGGAGGTGGTATATCTGGGGCAGTGGGAGATGCCTCGTGGACTGTAGCTATCTGTTGGGAAATTTTGATAAAATTACACATAATAGGACCTTTAAGTCTGAATGGAAAATGTTTTAACACGGAGTCAGAAGACTTTGAAAGTTTCTTTTTGTTGGGCAAAGAAGCATAACGTTTCAGAAGCCTGTCAACGGAAGCTTAGAGCTTTGACGTATTAACTCTGAAACCTTTTGCATGATAATGTTCATGCAAAACCACGGCGGGTTTCGCGCATACACTGTGCTGCTTTCGGTAAGAATAATTGAATGTTAGGCAATTATAAAACTTGTTAGATTTTATTCATTCCATTTAAGAAATCTAACCATCCCAGATAGAAAGATTTAGCTGTAGAGAAATTTCATGTATGGTTCAGTGACAATAACGATGCATGTGTGGCTCAGAAGTAATGAAAAATATGAGGATCATCAGATTATTGAAGAACACATTTTAAATCTTTCCCTCTGCTTCCACGCTTCGTGTGCTTGTCTCAAATCCCATCTTTGCAGAAACACAGTAAGAACAAATAGAAGGAGAGATAGTTTCTGCCATTCATGTCAAGACTATGAGTGTATTCAGATTTGTTTTCCCTACGTAACTGGTTCCTGATGGTTCTTGTTCTGAGTTACTACCTGTGACAGAAGATGTTTATATAAAGAAAATACCCCATGGGCTGAGGCATTGGTTAAGACCGACTATGGCTTGTACTTAATCCCAGCTCCCCGCCTGTGATAACATGCACTTCTCTCTCACTTGAGAAATCTGACCAGAATGCATGTGAGTCTGAGTGTGTTATGATAAAGAAAGTAGGAAATGGTAATAATGTATTTAAAAATTAAATACTTTGTAATTTGGGTACTTTACCACTAAAGTTTTTAATATCCATATATATCCTCATGCATCACCCACATTTATAACACGGGGTGGTGCCTCACTAAGATTTAGAACTACAATTGTAAAAGCTGGTTCTGAATGAGAATAGCCTTTCATTCAGCTTCTTAAATGTTCTTATCAATAAAACTTAGTGGTAGGATTATTCCTGTTGATTATAGTGAGTGGTTGTAGGGAGTGGGAGGGATTCAACTTGATCACAATATTCCTTTGTGGTTAGAGATAGTACTTTGTATTATTTTAAAAATAATTGAATTATCCGTCAGTCAATTGTCATAACTTTTTTGTGGGGTATAGATCAATTTGAATTCCTTGGTTAACTTCAAGTGAAAACAAGCCATGTTGTACTTGTAGAAAATTAGTAAGAATGATCATGGGCTGCTTCACAAAAGAGATACAGGTGGTCTGTATCCATTCTTTGTCTCCATTTCAGCACTCACAAAAATCCTTCAGGAATTAGGCAAGACTCTTTCGACTGTAAATGACAGAAACCTGACTTGAAGTAGCTTAAGCCAATACATACATACATACACAAATAAAATAAAAAGAAGAAATCTATCAGCTCTTGTAACTGAAGTCTAGAAGATTTCCCATGTGGTGAAATTCAGAGACTCAAGTGATATTGTCAGGTCTCTGTCTGCCTGTCTCTACCTCTCATACACACATACACAATTTCTAACAAATCCAGCCTGAGGTGTGCTCCACCCTGAACCAATCACTGAGTGTTGTCAGAGGATGGGATGTTCTAGTTGACCAATGTGAGTCAGGTGGTTGGCTATCCCACTGTAGAATAATGAGCTAATTTTACCCAAAGAGAGATCTGGCCTTTGTTGTGGCCCTTGCGATGTGATCTCTAAACCCTTAGAATTTCCAAAGTTATGGGAATGTCTTTGTTACCCATGGTGGACTCCTTGGACCACATCCGATGGTTTATAGTAATGAAGTGATTCAAGGCAAGGGCACGGCCAAGCGGAAGATCAACCATTTGATGAGAAAGTTGAGGCTTTAAGTCATGAGATATCAGCTTAAAATCAGGGGATGTGTGGGGGTTGGAAATCGAATTCAACCATGTGAGCAATGATTCAATCAGTCATGCCTAAGTAATGAAATCCCATTGTAAATCCTGGAGACCAAAGCGAGGGTGAGTTTCCCTGGTTGACAATATTCTTTATCTGCTGTAACATTTTGATGCTGGAGTGTAATGCATCCCTGAATATGATAGAAGTTTCATATTTAGAACCCTCCCACACTTCACCTTCTGCATCTCTGGTTCTAATTTGTATCATTTTGCTATAATAAAACCATACTGCTAGTAAACTGAAGGTGGTCATGAGAGACCCTACATTTGTAGCCAGCTGATCTGAAGTGAGGGTGGCCTTCCCTTCTTTGTGGGAACTGTTCCCTCAGACTTTGAAGTTTGGCATCCTCATTGCAGTTGGTGTCAGAAGTTTTGAGTAGACTTGGCATTCTAGATGACTGTGCCCTTAACCTTGAATTTGTCTACCTCTGGTACCCACCATGGAGAAATGAAAGGAAAAATGCTGGGTAAACAAAATAAAACCAAAGGGAATAAGACAAAAAACAAAACAAAACAAATGCCCAGCTAACTCCATTTTTAATGTGTCCCATCACTCTCAAAAATATGGTACTGGGGAGCCTTGGTGGCTTAGTTGGTTGAGTGTCCAACTCTTGATTTCAGCTCAGGTCATGATCCCAGAGTTGTGGGACAGAGCCCCGTGTCTGCTCTGTGATGAATGTGGAGCCTGTTTGAGATATCCTCTCTCTCTCTCTCTCTCTCTCTCTCTGTCCCTCCCACTGGCACATGCCCTCTTTCTCTCTCTAAAATAATAACAACAAAATATGGTACCTATAACAATGTCCCATGGTTACTGAATGGACTGAATGCTTGTATTACCCCCAAATCCATATGTTGAAGCCCTAAACTTCAGTGTGATGGTATTTTGAGGCTGGCTTTTGGGACCCAATTTGGTTTAGATAAGGGCATGAAGGTGGGACTCTCATGAAGACAGTAATGTCCTTATAAGAAGAGAAAGAGAGACCAGAGCTCTGTCTCCCAGTCATGTGAAGTCACATAAAGAAGGCGGCTATCTACAATCCGGAAGCAGGTCCTTATCAGGAATTCAATCTGTTGGCACCTCGACCTTGGACTTCCAGCCTCCGGAGCTATGAGAAATAAATGTCTGTTGTTTAAGCCACCCAGCCTGTGGTATTTTGTTACAATGGACCAAAGCAACTAAGACAGCTATCAAAACTTTTCAGGTCATGCTTACCCAAACCTATAACCTTGGGCAGCATTTTATGTCTTGTACCTTCTCTAAACTAGTCTTAAAGTAAAAATTTGAGTTAAGTTGCTAATTCTTGAAAATGAATTAATGTGCTGCCTTTCTTCCAACATTTACCTTTGAAAGTCATTGAGGTTTTAAGTTTATTTGTTTGTTTATTTATTTATTTGCGTAATCTCTACACCCACCGTGGGGCTCGAACCCACAACCCAGAGATCAAGGGTCACCTGCTCCTCTGACTGAGCCAGCCAGGCATCCCAAAAGCCATTGAGTTTTTAACCCAAATCAGAGAGTAATCTAGAATGTAAGCTTTATGAGTGCAAGGACTAGGTAGAAGGCTGCCCAGTGTCAAAATGGCCAATGAAGACAATAAGCCAAACCCTTAAGGCTTTAGTCACTTACTGCAATACCGTCAGGAAAACGCCACAAAGAGCAAACAGGCGCTGGCCTCCCCACTATCCCATTTATTCATAAATAGAGCTGGGTTGGATCAGGTGGATCAGCACACTGCTGAGGCAGCATGGAGCCATATGGACTCCCACCATTTTGTGGAAGGGGAAATGGGAGTAGGAGAAGGAGCAGCTCCGGGAGTAGAAAAGTACTGAGTACGAGTCAGAATGGAGGAAGAGCTCTTCCAGTACCCTCCCCGCCACAAGGGGGTCTCGGCAGAGGTGCCTGGACAGCGTCTCCAACTGGAGGCACCAAGGCCCAGAACACAGAGGCCAGAGTGTGACCAGCTGGGGAGATGAGTCCTGGAGTGAAGCTTCCTCCAGAGAGCCGCGCATGGGCTGTGGACCAACTCTGGTGTGGGGAGGGCAGCTTTTCTCCTGGGAAGACTGCCGGGCTAATGTCTTATAATTAGCTATAGTCAGGCCTGAGGGATCACACGTAGGGTTTTGGCCTGGGGTGGGACTTGTCAGGACCCTCGTCTGTTCCCTAATCCATCGTAAGTGCCTAACGCAGTGCTAGGCATAGAACAGGCACTCAGTAAACTGTTATTTTTATAGCCGGCCACACAGAGCCCCTGGAGATACTCCAGGAGCTATTCCATTGGCCCTAATGTCACTGAATGTTAGAGCACCCGTCTCTCCACAATTGATGAGTTCCAGCGACACATCCGATGCCCAGTCCAACAGGTCTCCAACAGAGCAGGGAACGCTGGAGTTGCCGCACATCGTGCAGTTGGGAAGTCGATGAAAGGAAGAGCTGAAGGGGAAAAAAAAGTGAAGAAATGAATGAGTGGTTTCTGGAGGTCTGGGGAAGTGCCCTTTCGTGCTCATCGCATGAAAAGGGAGCTTTAGAACTCTAAACTCTCATGTGTGGAAAGCGGAGCAGATCAGGTTATAAAATTTATAGCAACTCCCTGCCTTCTGCCATTTGGCCTTTGGGCTCCTTCACAATGTAATGGTCACGATGCGCTTGGTAACCATAGGTCAGCGGAAGAATGATCTCCCCGTCTCTGATTCTAGCCTATTCTCACTTAGGAGGGGGCTCTCCTGGTCTTTGCATGCTGCTCCCCCATCTGTCCTTCCAGTTTGTGCGTTTGCCTGCATCCAGAGCTGTAACTCGCAGAGCGCTCCGTAACACGGGATGTCTGCGGTGCTCAGCGTTGACGCCCTGAATTGAGAGGATGAAAGAAAGTAAACTTTTCTAAGTAGGAAAAGCCTGCTCTGTTGAATGCTTCTTGGAAATTTGCATATTTTCATTTCACTGCCTTATAAATTATTACCGGGAAGTTAAATCTCTGTAGTCTATAAACAATATGATGAAGTGCATTTTTTCCCCCTCTAATGGGTTTGTTTTTAAAGACACAAAGCGTGGATTCAAATATTTCAAAGATGTTTTCTATGATCCCGTGTTATTCAAAACTTATTCATTAAACATCTGATGAATAGGTCTGTTATGTGTTTTTAAAGTTGATTGAATGCTCATTTTGGAAGGATGGAATGAATGATCACACAATGATTTCATTTCAATACATCTTTGTAGGTGTCCAGTGTTATATGGAATTGAATCACGATTTGCTCTACAAATTGACAGGCTAGTAATCATTATTTTTCATGTACAAGCAGGAGTCTGTCTTTAATCTCATCATATTTTCAGTGGCACAGGAGATGGAGGTGGTGAAGCATTATTATTTTTCCCGCACAGAAAATTATGCCGCAAAATAAATCGTGTGCAGGGCTGTCATAATGGCCGCAACGGTTATGACAAGAAAAAAGAATAGTGACAGCTACTCTTCAGTGCCCAGTGAAATAGTGAACAATTTGTTGGGTATCCCTGGAGTCCATTAAACTGCCGTATGATCAGTTTCGTGGCTGCCAGACCTCAGTGGGAACCAATTAGAATGCACCAACAATGAAAATGGATGTATGTGGGAAAACAGGGTTAGATTTGTGGGGGAAAGCAAACAAGCCATTGAGCCAAGAATAAGGTTGGTGGGCATTCTCTAAAGGAGACTGGTAAGTTGTTAAGAACGTTTTGAGTGTTTTGACTGTGTCTCCTGCAATATTTTAAGCCGTTACTGCAAAGGAATTGAATTAGTTGGATTTAGCCTCCACAACATGAGCGATCCATTCTGCAAATTGCAGCCATTATTAATTTTGTTCCAGAAGCAGCCTTGCATGAAACATTAGAGTGGTTTTTCTTTTCTTCTTGCATTTAAACTACAGATAAACACTACAGATTGCTCCGGATGAATGCTATGGAGATGCCGAAGACTGTCCGACAATTTCTTTTAAAGTCGGATATTCAATTGCGAAAGATGTTCGAACAATCTAATGATGGATGTTCATTAGTTCACTGCTGTCAAGATTAGTTGCTACTCTGCATCTCTGATACTGATCGTGTTTCTGCAGTCATGATTGAGCTGTTGAAGAAAAAACACTCCAAAGAACTCTCTCGACTGTGTCCAAGCCAGCACCAACTTGAAATATCATTGGCTTATGCAGCAGCATCAAAACCCACAAAGCGAATAGATTAGATCCATCCCAGAGACTTTTCTCCAGCTGTAAATGGATTTGCCTTCTTTAGAGTGGGGAACAGAGTTCCAACACAATTTTTCTTATTGGAACAGACTAAGGAATTTACTTCAAATGGGGCTGCTGGTTGTCCTGTGGAAGCTGTGTCAGAATAAATATTCAGCTACTCTTCAGAGGCATAATTTGTTCATTCTCCCATGAAACATTTGTGCCACATGAGCTGTGTATAGCCGACTTTGTTTAGCTGGCGGAAAAAGTCTTTCTCTCTAGCAAAACTTGTATTTAGCTCAGGTAGGGTCTCATTTTAATGAAAACAGTTTAACATTCAGGGCTTCGCAAGGGGCCATTTCCATATGCCAGATGTCCTGAAGCAATAACCCTTTGTTACTTGTGCACAATCAATTTTATTAAGGGAAAAATTCCAAGTGACAGATGTCACCAGTGACTGTCCACATCAGTTTAATGAAGACGTGGCTTTGGAATGTATCATTGTAGGGTGACTATTTAAATGCAAAGCCTATACTGTTACAATGTGATAAGATATGATGCTTTGCAGATTTATGGGGACAGGAACTGACGATTTCTCACGTGGCACAGCATTTTCTGTATCCTTCTTCGAGTCCTAAACCTCCCTAAACTGAAGATCGTGCTTGAATATAGTAAATACTCAGGAGATGCTTCATAACAAGAGATGATGACTGTGGCCCAGTGCTTTCTATGGGGTCGTTTGGCAACAGAAGGCAAAAACTGGGGTGACTGGCATATGCCATAAGAAATAAGGACAGGTTGCTATCAAGAGCAAGCAAGACTTTTTCTTTAAAATATTTTTTTTTCTAATGTTTATTTTTGAGAGAGAGAAAGAGACAGGGCATGAGCAGAGGAGGGGCAGAGAGAGAGGGAGACACAGAATCTGAAACAGGCTCCAGGCTCCGAGTTGTCAGCACAGAGCCTGACACGGGGCTCGAACTCAAGAACCGTGAGATCACGACCTTGGCTGAAGTCAGACGCTTAACTGACTGAGCCCCCTGGGCACCCCCTAACTTGGATTTCTTGATGTGGCTTGGGCTGTGGATGGTGGCTTCTCCTTTCTTCATACTGAAATTTAAGGTCTACCAACTGTGAGCTTCCAGTTAATAGAAGGTCTTCATATTGCCTTATAATAAGCCGGAAATGAGGTCATTAGTACCGTCCCTAAGTGGAGCCCTTTGGTAGGGCTTCTTCCACTGGACTGAGAGTCAGGCAACAGGAGACCTAAGGTTACTAAAAATGACCTTGGGAGCATTTACATTCATTGCTCCTAACAGCAACACCACTGTGATTATTCACAGCAGCTAGAGGGCATGAATGCTTATTTCTTATCCCTTGTCCATTGACTCTATTTGGAAATGTCAACGCCATCTTGCATTTGTCTGAGATAGCCTCCATTTGTATATGTCAAGCTGGGACGTGCTTTTTAGTTGACCTCATAAAGTGATGCTCCTTGTCAGAGACATGCCTCCTAACATCTTCTTAAAATCCTGGACTTGACTGTTTCATGTCCTCACTGTAAAGTGGTCATTTAGAAACATGTCTAATCTTTTTTTTCTCTTCCTGTGCCTTACCCAGCCAACCCAGGTATTCCCATCTTTTGGTAGAGACTGCTCATTGTCCTTAGACTTCCTAATCCTTTAACCATTTAACATATTAAGCTGAAGGCTACAGCTGAGCCTGAATTTTCATTGGTAGCCAGGGATAATAGTGGGACAGAGAGTGTTGGAAATAGCTCCTTTTCAAAGGTATAGTTCTTTTATCCCCCCCCCCCCCCCACCCCATTCAGTATTTGATTAAATCAGTGCTTCCAATTTATCAGCATGTTGGTAACAAAAACCGTCAATTTTTGCCAGGGCCACTCCATCTTCTAGTAAAGTCTCTAGGACACAAAGAGTACATTTATCATGAGGAGATTATAAAGGTTCACTTTGACATTTCAAGGGAGACTGATTATGTGTATTCTTTTCATGAGATGCTAAAAATCTATTCGAATATCAGTTATGCCCAAGAAACTTACCAGATCTTGATGACTTTCCTAGCTCCAAAGTTAGACTATTGGATCCCACAATGAGGGGAAAGTTCTACTCTTCAGCTTGCTCTGAACTGAATATTTGTCTACCCCCCTTCACTCATATGTTGAAACCTACCCACAAGGTGATAATATTATGAGGTGGGGCCTGAGGGAGGTGCTTAGGTCATGAGGTTACTTATAAAATTGGTCCAAGAGAGCCAGCTTGTCCCTTCCACTGTGTGAGGTTACAGTGAAAAGGTGTCATCTGTGAACCAGGAAGCGGGCTCTCTCCAGATACCAAATCTGCCAACACTGTGATCTTGGACTTCCCACCCTCTAGAACTGTGAGAATTGAATGTTTGTTCCAAAGCCCCCCAGGTTATAGCGCCTTTATGATAGCAGTGCAAACTGACTGAGACACTTGAATATGATTCCTAGTCTGTTGTAAATAAACAGAATTTTAAAAGCTGTAAGTACATTTATAATATACAGATAATTGGGAAAGTAAAGTTTTTACGGTTTTTATACAGAAATTTTCAGTCAAAGGTGGAGAGTTTAATATAATAAACAAACCTGTACCTAACTTCGGCTACTATCAACATTTCGCTAATTAAGCTTCAATCCTTCCACCACCACCCCCCCTTTTTTTGTTTTTGTTGCAGTAGGTTAAAGGAAACCCCAGATATTGTGTTATTGTATATCTAACGCTTTAGTATGTATTTCTAACTATCAAGGTTTCCCCTTCCGTTTTTAAGAAAGAAAAATAACTACTTTGTCATTATCACAGATAATAACACTAACAATAATTTCCTTAACTGCACTTAAACCCAGACAGTATGTGAATTTCTGAATTCACTATTCGAACTCAAAAATGTCTTCTTACAGTCGGCTTATTATTATTTTTTTAAATCGGGCTCTACACAAGGTCCACACACAGCATTTCATTAATATGTCGGTCTTTTCAGTCTTACAACCACCCCTCCCCTCCCTCCCTTTATTTATGCCATTTGTTTGTTAGAGAAGCTGTCATTTATTCTCAGAGTGTCATACATTCTGAACTTGGCCAGTTGCCTCCTCATCATGTCAACGAACTCGTTCTTCTCTCCTCTGCATTTCCTGCTGCCGAACTCTAGGTCTAGAAAATTGATCGGATTCCTCAGGTTGCATTTTGTGGACGGGATTCCTTCTCAGGTGGTGCAGAGTCCTTCCATCACCTCGTATCAGGGGTGTGTAGTAACTGGTTCTACTGGTTATTTTAGTGATGCTGACACTGGGCAGTGTGTCCAGGTGGTATGAACTTAATATCTCCTTTATAAAGTTTGCCATCAACTTTCCTCCAGATGAGCGCCTTTTATTGCATGTGTACTGACAAGAGATTTCTTGCCAATGAGTGATGTACTCAAGACTCCTTGACCCATGCTCATTTGAAACGCTTCCCTGGTTGCCTCGCCACTCCTTGCGTCTAGTTTGGCACCAATTATATGCTTCAGAAAAAGGCACTTTCCTTCACAGCATTCTTAATTCTCCATTTCCCCCAATGCGCTTACACAACCCTTTTTTGTTGTTGTTGTTGTTAATGACAGGTAGTTTTCTTCACTTTCCCTACCAAATGCAGATTTGTCAGTGTTTTGAAACAAATCTCTTAGTAAGGCCCCAGATGCTCTTGAACTTGCTCTCTGCTGCCAGATGGCACAAATGGCAACCTCCCTTTGATTGGCCTGCTGGGCTTTCATCAGTAAGGTGCTGTGGATTCATACAGCCTACTTGGAGGAACTGAGGTGATTTGTCAGTGACCTGGCAACACAGAACCACCTAGAACCTTCCAGGTGATGAGTGCTACTGAAGACATAATTGCTAATTAATTATGTGTGAATTGGCATATGCCTGTTGTTCATATGGTAAACAGATAGTAAATAACATATATTCTTAAAAAAAGTTTTTTTTTTTAATGTTAACTTATTTTTGTGAGAGTGAGAGAGACAGAGTGTGAGCGGGGGAGGGGCAGAGAGAGGGAGACACAGAATCTGAAGCAGGTGCTCCGGGCTCTGAGCTGTCAGCACGGAGCCCGACACGGGGCCCGAACCCACAAACCGGGAGATCATGACCTGAGCTGAAATCGGACGCTCAACTGACTGAACCACCCAGGTGCCCCAATTACATATATTCTTATATAACCCATGGAGCCCCAGTCTTGAAAGCAAATCATTTCTTTGCACAGGAAGATATTTAGGGTGATTCAGAAAACCATTAAGAAAAAGGGTTTAGGGTAATAGGAAATATTTATTCTGCAGGCAGGAATTTATCTGGGCAATATTTATTTTTTAACTAAGCCCTTATATTTCCATGAACTCATTCCCACTTCTCCATGAGAGGACTTTCTGCTGAAACAATAGTAACAGCTATGATTCCATGGGTGCTTATTGGGTGCCAGTCACAGTCACAGACCCCACATTCCCGAGACTCTGAGAGATTATATAATTTATCGGAGACCAGAGTCTCCTAAGTGTGACACTGCACTTCTCCTCTGTCGGAAAGTCCTAAGAAAAGCCACAGCCTCTGCAATTGGTACATTGCACAGGTTTGTGCAACAGCCATTAGTGATATCAAGAATCTCAAGACAAAACATGGTGCTCTAAGAGCAAACTTGGAGCAGTTGCTGATAATGAGACGGCACTCTTTGCAATGACATATCAAGGGCAGTGTCAGAAAGCCACCAGACCAGTACTCCCCAGTGAGGAGCACTTGATTAAAGAATGTGAGTCGAAGATACACCAGCAGAGAGAGACAACGAGATGGGGTAGGGAGGACACCATCCTGGCTGCTTTGTTCTTGGCCGAGGTCTTCACCTAGCGAGAACAGATGGGGAGCTAATCCCACAACCAGGCTGGACTTTCACTTAAATTATTTGTGATTTGCTGCCTATATCTGAGGCGATATAATTAGGTTTAATGATTTTCAAACAGAAGTTATTTGCTTTTACATATTTTTAAACTGGAAGACTCTCTCCAGTTTTATTAAGGGCAGTACCTGGGCCAGGTGGAGTTGACCCATGGGTGCAGTCAACTTCTGGGTGCTGTGATAGGTAGATTGAGTGGCAGTCACCTTCCAAAATAGCTCCCAAATAGGGACGATGTTTCAAAGAACCAACTGTTACATCCACATTAGAGCAACATACACAGATTTACGAGACTGCTTCTTCTTATCATCACTAATCAGTATAACCATCCCCAAGTGGGCGATTCATATAGAATTCCTTACTCGACTACTGCAAAGACAATCCAAACTATGTAACTCTTACCGTTTAAAAACCAATGTTTAATTACACTTGTGATACATGAGTATATTCTCCCTCCAAAAATCCAGAACCCTACTACTGGCAGAGCACAAATTCAATATTTATCCTGGAGTCACAAAATAATTTTTCCTGAATAGATCTCCACAAGTAAAGGAAAGCAATTAATTCAAATGAGCTTACTCTTTGCAGCCATTGAAAGGGAAATGTTGAGTATGGAATCTGCCCAATTTTCTGTTTGCTTCTGTGGGGGAGCTTGGCCATGTGTTGCATTAGTTAACAACTCGTGTCTGAGGCTCACTGAAAGGAATTTTAGGGGTCACGTAGTTTATCGCCCATCTGGAAGCAAAGCCAGCAGGGATCCCATTTCTCAGGAGGTTTGGAAGTGGCATGTACTTAAAAACACCAAGGAGATATTTTTCTGTTTTGTTTTTCTAAGATTATTTCTTTCTGAAGACTCTATAATCGGAATAGTATCCATTTTCCCACTTAAAAAAAAAACAGTAACATTTTCTGTATCATGATTCTAAAACATATTTTTAGCTTTGTTTTTGTTGTCTTTTCCTGTAGGGCTCCCATTAAAGTATGCCAACGAGAAGAAAAACAAAATTAAAAGCCATTCTGAGAAATGAGAAATTAAGATTCTTAGAGGAGGTTTTTTTTTTTTTTCCTTTTCATGTAGAAGAAAAATTGGGGATTTCAGGTTACTTTCATTACTGCTCTTCAAAAATCCTAAATAGCTTTTTACCTTTTTCCTCTTTGTTCTTTTTAAGCAGTTCAGACAGTTTTATTTTAAAATAACCTTCAGTTTAGAAAAAAGGCTATGTAAAACTTCAGTATGGTGGAGGAATCCAGATAAATGTTTAGGGCACGTATTCCCTGGGGTGTTGGAGGAGTAAGATTAGCTCTTATATCCGTATTACCAGTTTGTTTGTTTTTTTTCCTTCAAATTGTGTTTGCTTAATAAGGGGGAGACAGAATTTGAGGAGGTTGAAGGTGATATTGTGAGGACAGTGGCTCCTTTTCTACAGCAAGTGGTTTAGAAGGCACCTGGGTGGCTCATTTGGTTGAGTGTCTGACTATTGATTTCTGCTTAGGTCGTGATCTCGGGGTTTGTGGGTTTGAGCCCTCCATGGGGCTCTGCACTGACAGGACCCAGCCTGCTGGGGATTCTCTGTCTCCCTCTCTCTGCCCCTCCCCTGCTTGCCTTCTGTCCATCTTAAAAATTAATAAACATTAAAAAAAATAGAAAGTGGTTTAGGCTGCATTTTGTCAGAAATGTTGAGAGGTTCTCAAATGAGTAAACGTTTGTCTCGATTCCTCCTCCTTCTTTTCTTTTCCTTTCATTTTTGGAAAGAATCCACCGAACATCTGAACTCACTTGCCCACTTACTTCGCACCAAAGAAGCTGAAAAGAGCCAGGTACGTGTCCCCATCCCACCCTCACCAGCAAAATTTGAGAACATGATTCGGCTTGACCAATTATGTGCTCTCCTTGGAACTTTGAATTCAGAGCCAAGCAGCATAACTGCGTCTACGGGAGCTGGTGCCCGTGGCCATGCTCAGTGTCCAGAGCTGGGAGGAGGGGACCAGCAGCAGCGAGGGACCCACACGCGTTTCTGGTCCTGGTTCCCTGGCCTTGCTGGCCGATTTTGGGAGCTACTCAATGTGCTTCCGGCACGTTCTTTTTCTGCTTCAATCATTCAGAGTGGTTTTCAGTGCTAAGAAAACAATCCTCCCTGACACAGGCTTTTTCTGAGATTTGGACCTCAAGATCTGGAGGTGAAAGAAAGCATGGAAACATTCATTGAGGGGAGGTGGGCCCCCTTTCTGAGGTCTGACCCGCTTCCTCAGACCACATGTCTCAGGACACTTTCCTCACCTAAGTACCCCAAGGGAGAATGAGGTAACACTTCACAGAGAACACAAAGAGGCATAATTTCAAGGAAGAGATTAATGCCACCTTTTCAACCTTTCAACATCGGGTGAATTCCTATCCTTAAAAAAAATTTTTTTTAATGTTTGTTTATTTTTGAAAGAGAGAGAGAGACGGAGTGCAAGCAGAGAAGAGGCAGAGAGAGAGAGAGAGGGAGACACAGAATCTGAAGCGGGATCCAGGCCCTGAGCTGTCAGCCCAACACAGGGCTTGAACCCACGAGCCGCAAGATCATGGCCGAAGCGAAGGCTGCTGCTTAACCGAGTGAGCCACCCAGGCACCCCGAATTCCTATCCTTTCTCGGAGAGCGAGAGTTCTGGAAAAGGGACCTGTGTCTTGCAGTATGATGTTGGGGTTCACTTAACTAAGACTTATAGGAGACAAACTTGTCAGTAGCCGATAGTTACCTTTTCCTGATTCCTTCCCACCCGCCCGCTGAATTCACTTATGGGCGGTGAGAAGTAGCGAACCCAGAGCTAAGGACGGCTATTACCTGCTAAGGCATTCTGAGACGGAGCCTCTGAAAATGAGAATATAATTTATCAACAGTGTGTGTTCAATGATTCAGAAAGATCCATATGTGCTTTTGTTTCAGCCACTCTAATGAGAATATGTCAACTTCAGTTATACTCTTCTATTATCAGGCTCACTCCCGACTAAACCAGAGTGGCTGCTTTCCAGAGAGGCATGTTCTCGTTGCAAGGATATGCTAGCTTTGCAGAGAGGCTTTCTTCCTCGCATAGGATCTTCAGGTTAGGACTGAGGCCCCTTCAACTGTCAAAAATCAGTATTTTATTTCTAGAAGGGATTTGACAACCTTCCAGCATCATTATCCACCACTGACTTTTAGAAAGAAAAGAAAAAAGGATAAGGCAATATCTTCAAGAGTGAGTGATTTTGAGGGTGTGGGATGGGCTGAAGCCAGAGGCCGATGCAAAACAAGATGTCACATTGTTTAACAGACCAAAAGAAAATGACATTTCTTCCAGCTCCCTGCTGAAATGAAGGTCAAGTCTTCCAGTTTGGAGACAACGGGTGTCCCAAGGGGACAGAATATTGTACAGTTACAGGCATGTGTTGTCCAACAAGTAGATGGTGAAATACACGAACGGCCAAGGATTCGTATAAATGTTCTACTGAAGGGAAAATGATCCTCACCCGAATTCAGCAACAAACCCTTTGCTTTTGTATAGCAAGAGAAACCCTGAGGATAAAAATGGGAATTTAGTGTGAAACAAATAATCTTTTTTTTTTTTTTTTTTTCCAACTCAAAACCCCATCTGCCTTAAGGGTGAAAAACACATAAGAATCTCCATGGGAGCGGGAACCAAGCAGGGTTTTGTCCTTACGTGGCCGAATATGCTCTATGTGGGGGCAGAGTCTAATGCCTTATTTGTGATGATGGTCATTTAAGGGCGGGACAAGACAACCAGGAAGAGCTCCTCAGAATTTATTTCCTGCGTCCTCTCTTGGGGCGTCTGAAACCGAGAGTCTTTACCTGATGCTCTGGGTTGAGATGTTCATGCTGATCCCTTCTCAGGCAATTTGCAAGAGACAGTCTGCAATGCCAAGACATATCTTCACAAGTTTGCTTTGTTCTTACTGTTCAGTGGCTATCTCCATACGAATCGTCTCCCTTAGGAAACTTCAACCGCTGGCAGCCCTTATGAGGACAGCGCAGTAGACAGCAAAAACCGAGTCCTCCTTGGAAGCAAGCAGTCGCGCGGATTCTTGGATGGAAATTCGATCTGCAATTTACTTCCTCTGTCCCGCTGTTTTGAAAGACGCCTGTGTTTTCGCGGACAAGTTTCTGGTGTTTATTGTTTTGTAACAGGCTGAGGAAGTCTTGAGACGGTTGGCAGTTTTAGCAAATTGCTAGAATTTTGGCTCCATGCTGTCATTTACCTTTTTATGCTCCAAAAATGGTAAATAGTACTATTTATCGAGTGTCTACTGTGTGCCCATCACTGTGCTATGATATGCTTTATGTACATCATGTTTAATTTTTATAACAAGTCTGCTCTCATTTGAAGGATTATGGAACGATGGCCTGGAGATTAGCTGAGTAATTTTTGCACACTAGCTGCTCTGTTGTTTGCAATGATATTTGGGTGTTGTTTTTTTTTTTTTTTTTTTGCCCGTGTTCAGGGGGAGTCTTGCTGGCTTCGTGGGTTGATTCATGCATGTTCCTGGTATTTCACTTCTTCATGCACATTTTCCTGCACATGTCAGTTAACGCCTCATTCGATTTTGTAATTGTTTCTGATCCCTTTCAAGTTAAAGCTGCTTCCCTCTCCCTTCAGCAGGGTATCAAAGTTGGCTGCTGGCAGTTGATAGGCATTATCAGAGGCTGCAGATCAAAGATGCTTCATCAAATAGAGGGTGCTTTGGCTCCCAGAGAGCAAGCGACTTGGGCATTCCTTTCCATCACGGTGAGGAGACGTTAGTAAGAATTAACTAATTTGCTGTCTATAAATGGGTGTCTTTGACTCAAAGCCTTGAAACTATGCTAATACTGCCTAATGTCTATTTGAAAGCTTCTCCTGAAATTTCCAGAAGATTTAAAAATGTATTGCCTTGGAGCACACAAAATTGTTCTTTCTCTAAATGCTAGGTTAGTTCAGAATGCATGTATGTTAATTAGAGCTTTTTAGTGTTTATCAACACGCTGTCAAACAAAAGAATACACCTATGCCGTGTATGAACTAAGAATTCTTAAATATGGGTACAAAATGAGCACCTTAGGAAGGAACTATAAGGTTTTTAAAGAAGATTTCCCAAAATGCTTACAAAACTTCTCAAAACGTATTCTTCGGGACGCTAACCCCACCAGTTTTCTTTGGAAACAAGAAGGTGAATAAATGGTCGTATAAATCTGGGGCACAGTGAATGCTTTATTTCTCCCTTGGAGAGTTACAGTGCACGTTAGCATATTGTAGAATCTACAGTAGGAAATCTGTGCTTTCCTTAAGCCCATGTTTTCTCATATGAACTTAATCATGGAAGATTTTATTGGGTCATACCTCTTACCATCTCACAGACCATGCTTTGGGGAATGCTGGACAGTGAAAATGGAAAGAAAGAGACAAGTTTCAGTTTTTCAAATGTGGAGTCTTCCACCAGAGAGATATTGACAACGCTAATCCCCGCAGTCAGGTTTATTGTGGGTTTGAGCCTGTGAGAGGAATTTTTGTGTTCTTCAGCACACACAGATTTGTACTGATACGCACACGGTCAGCCCAAGGCCACCTTCCAACAGCGTGCTGTGTAATTTGGACCAGCTCTGCAGCCCACCCCACCCTCAACCCTGGATGACACTCTGTGTGATGGGAGGGGGATCCTGTGTCCACTCCCCTCCCTGCACCGCAGGCCAGAGAGGGGAAGACGCCTGTGAAAACTGGATAATCCACCCCCTGTATGTTTTTTTTTTTTTTTTTTAAATAGGAACGTTGGTGCATTAGAGTTTTTTTTCCAAATTATGTCACATATATACTTTATTTTAATGGAAAAATAGTGCTTTTGAGTAGCCTATGATCAGTCTTTAAAAATTTGTCTTGGGGCGCCTGGGTGGCACAGTCGGTTAAGCGTCCGACTTCAGCCAGGTCACGATCTCGCGGTCCGTGGGTTCGAGCCCCGCATCGGGCTCTGGGCTGATGGCTCAGAGCCTGGAGCTTGTTTCCGATTCTGTGTCTCCCACTCTCTCTCTGCCCCTCGCCCGTTCATGCTCTGTCTCTCTCTGTCCCAAAAATAAATAAACGTTGAAAAAAAATTAAAAAAAATTTGTCTTAATGTTTATTTTTATTTTTGAGAGAGAGAGAGAGAGAGAGAGAGAGAGAGAGAGAGATACAGAGCGCAAGCAGGGGAGGGGCAGAGAGTGAGGGAGACACAGGGTCTGAAGCAGGCTCCGGGCTCTGAGCTGTCAGCACAGAGTCCGACGTGGGCCTCAAACTCATGAACTGTGAGATCATGACCTGAGCTGAAGTCCGACGCTTAACGGACTAAGCCACCGGGGACCCCAGCCTATGATTAGTCTTAAGGTCGGTTTCTATGCACTGATTTCTTTAGAGCTATTAAACGAGAAATGAATTCGTATCTGTCACAATTTATTGCCTTATAGTTGTCCTGAATGTGAATATTGCATTTCACATCCATATACTTCTCCACACCCTATTATTTTGTTCTTAGGAGCCATTTCAGGTAGACCGTGGCCCTCTCATGCTGGTCAAACCTGCTCCCAGCAAGGGAGCAGTTTTCATTAGTGCTTGGTTTATTTAACAAGCCTCCAAACGGAAAAGGTGACCGGGCAGACAGAGTATAGGAAGGATAGGAGGGCTCTACTGTCAATAGACCAACAACTTGGATTTTAAAAGAGATTTTGTGTTTTTTGGCTGTCCTTAGAGGAAGCAGATCAGATCAGGGTTTATATGCTTGAATTCTTGGGCCATGGTCTCTCGCCAGCTTCCTGGCAAGACCTCAACCAGCTTTCAGTCTTGCCAGCAGGTTTGTGACATGTGATTTCTGAAGAGGGCTTTCTAACCTAGATGACTACACTGTCCCCCTTGTTGAGACGGAATCTGGAAGGATATTCATGGGCCTGGTGGAATCTCAGTCAGCCTAATGTACTTGGAAATGAATTCGCCTGTCAGAGAACAATTGACAAAAGACAGAAAAAAAAATGTCGGTTAAATTTTGGGTCTAAAAAAAGCTGCTCTTAATCACATCTTAAAATAGCAGCCCTCCATTTGATCATTGAGCCCACAAAAATGTGCAGGCCTGAAATTTGGTCAGCTTTTGTTTCAAAGATATCTTGTAAAGTCTGTGCAGCCCTTTGCTACCTGAGACAAAACAAAATAACAACAGAAACCAAATCAAGTGCACAAATACACGCCCCCCCAATTAACTAGAAAAAAGAGTATTGCTTCCTAAGTCCATTCCTACAATTCTTAGTATCGTGCCGGAACAAAACTAGCTTTCTTCCCAGTGAAAATATTTCATTAAGAATATTTTAGCATTCAGGGAAAACTCCGGCCCAGAGGTTGTCATGTCTATGGTATCGTGTCTGTGTCTTCGACGGCACAGTCCTCTGAGATACCCCCGAGTACCTCTATCAGTGAGGATTGCAAAGCGTGACCCAAGCCTGAGGCAGCATCCAGTGTCATTTCTATATGGCCAAGTTAATCAGCTCCCTCGAGGGCATCCCGCTTATGCGGAAGGAAGAGACTGGAAATCTGCCAAAGCTAAGATTACTGGAACTTGGAGTTACCAGGCAAGTAGATAGATAGATAGATAGATAGATAAATAGGGATAGATAGAGATACATACCAAAGTGCAGAAAGAGAATCGCATTGCAAGTTGAGTTTCTTGGGGAGCAGACTTAACAGGGAGAGTGGTCTACAGGACAGTTTACTGCACGTGGGACCCATCCTTAGGGAAAAGAAGGGACAGCAGCAGGATTGGGCAAAGGAAGCTGGGCTGAGGTGAGGTCTCAACAAAGGCATCAGCCAGCCCCATGGGAAGCTTTGATGCCGGGATGGTCTTTCAGTGTTGACGCAATTGGAACCAGGCCACTGCCTCTTCGCACTCTCTTAGTCGGTCATTGGATTGATCTGTCCTGAAGGGTAAGGTGGCTGGGTAGCTGCAGCCGTTCCCAGATGGGCGTCGTCTGCCAGCCAAATGCCCAGTCCTTCATCTGGGAGGCAGCATTCGCCACGACACCCTGCAGTTTTCCTTAATAACATAAGAAGTGACTCAATTAATGACCCTACAGAATCAGAGCTCTGTTAGGATAGAATGTTTTATGTTGTTTTTTAAAACTTTTTACTTATTTTTGAGAGCGAGCACAAGCACAGGAGTGGCAGAGAGAGGGGACAGAGGGTGTGAAGCGGGCTCTGCACTGACAGCAGCTAGCCTGATGGGGGGCTCAAACCCCTGAACCGTGAGATCGTGACCTGAGCTTACAGTCGGATGCTTACCTCACTGAGGCACCCAGGTGCCCCTAGAATGTTTTATTTTAAAGAAATATTCATGACTCAGGAGAAGCAGTGGCTCCCAGGGACAATGGTGCTGTTTTCTACAAGTTGGGGACAAGCTCTGCTATAAGCCACAACTGCGCATCTGAAAGGTGGGAAGGAACTGCTTTTTAAAAAAAATTTTTTTTTTAATGTTTATTTATTTTTTTAGACCCATTTTTTAAATGTTTATTTATTTTTGAGACAGAGAGAGACAGAGTGTGAGTAGGAGAGGAGCAGAGAGAGAGGGAGACACAGAATCTGAAGCAGGCTCCAGGCTCTGAGCTGTCAGCACAGCTGACACGGGGCTCAAACTCACAAACAGTGGGATCATGACCTGAGCCAAAGTCAGATCTCAAAGGATTGAGCCACCCAGGCGCCCCTCAAAAAGGTTTTATCAAAGCAGGGAGACAGGATCCGTGGCAGTAAGACCTGCCCTGGGGTTGTGATGAGTGACTGATTATATATACTTGGGAGTTGGGGGAGATAAGGAAAAAAGGAGGCCTCCAGAAGGACTTTCATATGCTAAAGAGGAGTCAGAAGATACTGGAGGCCTTGTTATTGTCAAGGTAAGGTGGTTTTCCCTCTAGGAAGCCATTAACATTAAGACAAGACAGTTGGGAGTTTATTGGAAGACTGTTTTACTCTGCCTACCTCAAATTGGTCAGTGGGCTGCAGATTATAAAGAAATTTAATTAAAAAATTTTTTTAATGTTTATTATTTATTTTTCAGAGAAAGAGAGAGACAGAGTACAAGCACGGGAGGGACAGAGAGAGAGAGGGAGACACAGAGACTGAAGCAGAATCCAGGCTCGGAGCTGTCAGCACAGAGCCCGATGTGGGGCTCAAACTCACCAACTGCAAGATCATGACCTGAGCCGAAGTCGGACCTTAACCGACTGAGCCACCCAGGTGCCTCTGGAAAGCACTGTTTTGGTTGTGAGGAGTTTGGTAAATGATGTCCCAACCTTGGCCTTAACGTTCTTTCTGTCCTGCCCCCCTACCCCATGCCTCCACCATGACACTCTCTCTTCTCCCCCTACTTCACCTTCTTCCTTTGCCTCATAGACCCCCTAAGGCCTGTTATTTTTTGCATAAAAAATTCTTGATAAATTCTTATTTATATTCTTAATAATTTTTTTTTTTTTTTGGTACATGAGCATCCCTTTGATATTTTTTATATTAGATTTCACCCTTGGTAATGAAAGTCTCACAATGAAGAATGCATTGAACCTTTTCTTTTGTTACTATGAAGAACGGCATGTGTAGGATTTAAGTGCAAACCAGATGACCAGGCTTTGAACCTGGCCCCACCACTCACCTGCTGTGTCAGCTGGGCAAGTTGTTAACTCTCTCTGCCTCAGTTTCTTCACCTGTACAAGAGTGATAAGAACAACGCTTTTCAGAAATAATAATAGTGTTTTCACAAAACAGGTTGTTATGAGAATTAAGTGAGTTATTTGCAAAGTGTTTAGGATAGTACATATGTATCACATATGTAGTAAACATTATGGAAATATGTTCTTATTCAAAAATAAATTGGGGCCCCTGTGTGACTCAGTTGGTTAAGTGCCTGACTCTTGATTTCAGCTCAAGTCATGATCTCAAGGTTTGCGGGATCAAGCCCCGTGTTGGGCTCTGTGCTGACAGTGTGGAGCCTGCTTGGGATTTTCTCTCTCCCTCTCTCTCTCTCTGCCCCTCCTCTGCTCATGCTCACTTCTGCAGGCACTTGTGCTCTGTCTCTCTGTCCCCTACCCCCCATCTCTCAAAATAAACATTTCTTTAAAAAGTAAAAGCAAATACTCTAGGCACGTAATGTATATTTCTTTATCCGGAAAGGGCGGGGGTTTGGAAGTAGGAGGAAGGAATAAACATTGTTAAGTACCTTCTATGTGCCAGAAACCACTAAGGCACACAGGTTGCTTCACTTAATTCTCATGATAGCCTTGGGATGTCGATATTATTCCCCTTTTACAGATGAAGAAATTACGATTTGCAGAGTTTAAATTGCCCAGTGTCACGGAAGTGGTGAAGGGTGAGCTGGAATTCAAACCCAAGATGACCTGGCGTTCATGGTTTGCTTTGTTCTGTTTTTGCTGGGTCCTTCTCATCCCAACCCACTCCATGTTTATGATACCCCCTCGCACCGGCTTTCCATTTTCCAGTGAACAAAAACTGATGTACTCCGAAGTGATACAAACCAGAACTTCTCACTCCCAGGAGAACTCCCCCTAAAACTGTTAGTTTCATTTTGTTTCCCCTGCAACATGAAACAAAGAGTAATGGCATGAAAAATATGACCTGACAACATCGTTTATATTATAATTTCTCCCAAAAGATGAACTTTATCCTTAAAACAATGCCCTTTATGGCAAAAAGATTAGCTTACTTCTGTTCTATTGTTAACTGCGAAAATTACCCTTTAGTTTTTAGGGTTTGTTTGTGTTCAAAGAATTCATGAGCAAATATTTCTACAGAGAAGCAAACTCAAAGCTGGGAAGATTAATTCATAATAAGTCAAATTTTGATGCTAAAATAGTTTGATCTGAGATTACCATTGACTACAAATTGCCATCTGTGCTTACTTGTTAAAGATGTCAAGTGTAATTAATTCAGTGGACCCACTATTTGACAACCTCTGCTAAAGGGATCTGTGGAATACATACTGGATGCTAATTTTCGAATTAAACCTGCCCAGTGGTTGTTGGTTTTGTGAAAGTAACTTCTTTCCTGATTTGACCAAACCTCGAAAATCCCATAAGGGGGAAAGAAATGATCGTTCATTAAAAAAACCTACTGTGTGCCAAGCACCGTGTTAATATGTTAATATACCCACGTTAACCTTATTCATCCTCCAGGCAGTCCTATAAGGGGCAGCTATTAGCTCCTTTAGTGGGGGGGGGGGGGTAGGCACAGAATGCGTTTTTTTTTTTTTCTCAGACCCTATGAGATGTGAGAATTCTTACTCTAGCCCTTTATGTGCAAGACTCATTGTTAACATATATGTGAACATGTATGTGCAGACTGGATTTTCCCTCCTCTGTTTGAGTGGGAAGCAAAGGACAAAGAAAAAAAGGGGAATCAATTTACCACCCATGTGTTTCTTAATCACTACTAGCGGTGGAAACTCTGAAAATTCCTCGAGGGGCTTGTGTCCTTGCTTAAGGGCAAAAGGAGAGAGGCTGGTAGATTGATCTTGTTCGTGTTTCGTTAGGGAGGAGCGGCATCTTGGGTAGAAGCAGCAGGTAGTGGTAAGGAGAAGAGATTCTGGGCCGGGAGGCTGCTGCTTGTGAACAGTATCGGGAACAAGACATTGAAAAGAAGGTAAACCTGATCAAAGTCATTAATACTGAAAGAAAAGACTTGACCTAGAAAATTGACCCTGAAACTCTGTATCTCTTTCCCCAAACTTGTACCCAAGGCATTGCCCTGTTTGCTCATTTCTTGCCAGTCTTGTCAGGAGTCCTGCCGGTTGGAGCCCCTACACTAGCCTACAGAAGCCTCCTTAAGTGACCTGGGTTGGAGAAGTTCTCACCAAGGGCTGACCTCAGATGGGAGAAGGGACAGGTGAAGAGAATGTCCGTGTGCCAAAGCAGTGTGGGGATAAAACACATTTCAGACAACTGAACTTGAAACGGAATTTATTTCCCTTAATAGAACTGTAAGTGATGATGTATAGACTGCAATCTTATGGGAACTAAATTCCAGCAGGAGTTTGTGAGAAATAGGTTGTTTGTTTGTTTTTTTTTTTTTTTTTTTTGAGAGAGAGAGAGTGCAAGTGAGCAAGGGGCAGAGAGAGTGAGAGAGAGAGAGAGAGACAGACGGAGAGGGAGACAGAGGTGGGGGTGGGGAGAGAGAGACAGAGAGAGAGAGAGAAAATCCCATAAGGGGTGGTGGGGGGTGGGGGGTGAGGTGGAGAGAGAAAGACAGAAGCAGGGCTCAACTCAGGCTCCTGTTTCGTTTGTTTGTTTTACCTGAAGCAGGGCTGGTGCTCCCTGGATGTGGTACTTGAACTCACAAACTGTGAGATCATGACCTGAGCCAAAGTCAAATGCTTAACGACTGAGCCACACAGGAGCCCTGGTTGTTGCTTTTTTAATGAACAGTCTTGAAGACCTAACAACCATGAACAACAAAACGTCTCTTAAAAAAGTATCTTCCAAATTTCCTAAAAATTTACTTTTCACAAACGTATCATAAGATGGAGCTAGCTTAAAGTTGAAGAGCTAAGAGAAGGACAATCAAAAGAAGCTAACAATCTCCCCAAATAAGAATTCAACAACTGACAAATGAGATTAGAAATGGCTCACAAAAGGAGCTACTAAAATTGACCAAAATGGAGCAAAAAGCTGGCTTTACTTTGAAACAATTAAGTAATTTACAAAATATGTTAATGCTCACATTTGCTACATTGTTTACTAGCCTTTATCTCAGATAACATGCATTAACCACGAGAGAAAATGCACATTGAATCTATGAATTTGTTTTGCTGATTTATTTTCATTTAAAATTTTATGTATTTGCAGTAGACACAGATATACAAATGTGTACTACAACGTTTTTCTGAAACAAATGTATACCGTGCTAAATATCATGCCCAATTTTTTTAAATTAATAAAACAGATCAAGCCTCCTACTTTTTACAGGCTAGCAATATCTCGCTGTACTTTAACTTTTGTCGTTTGCAGGACTGTCTGCACCTGTACTAAGTGGGGGTGTTCTTCTGTATTTTTGTATCTGGACTTCTGCACTTTTTATTGGACGTTTAATTTTCGTATAGTCACATACTAAAAGGAAAAAAAAAAAACCCTGTGCTTACCTTCTAGGCAAGGTATGGTAGCTATGGAAATGCTTGTTGTTTCTTTAATATTTTTCTACATAATTGGATCTATTTTAGCAGTCTGAGTTATTGCAGCTATTATAAACCGAACAATGGAGGAAGGCCAATTATTCCAAAGCTGCACTTAATGGCCGCTCGCCTAGCACAGATATCTCTCTTCAAAATCAACTGCAGTGCAACATGCATTTTCTGAGGAATTCAAGAGGCAGGCTCATCAACACTGTTTTTTTTATCTTTTTATTTTTTAATGTTTATTTATTTTTGACAGAGAGAGAGAGAGACAGCATGAGCAGGGGAGGGGCAGAGAGAGAGGGAGACACAGAATCCAAAGCAGGCTCCAGGCTCCGAGCTGTCAGCACGGAGCCTGACGCGGGGCTCGAACCCACAGACCGTGAGATCGAGACCTGAGCGGAAGTCAGACATTCAACCCACTGAGCCATCCAGGCGCCCCCACCAACACTGTTAAAGAGCATCATTTTGAAGTCTAGTGGCAGACGTTAAGAATCTTGGAGCATCTGTAGCGTTACCTGCTTCTTAGAGTTCTTGGCCAGTTGTACTCTTAACTATTAAAAAAAAAATGCGGATTGGTGGTTAGGAACTATATCAAATAATTTTGTTCATAAAATCTTCTATATGAGCAAGACATAGTTCTCCTATGTCCTGTGTACTCAATATAGATGTGTTTTCCCAAATTAGCTTCAATACTGGCTTGAGGAAACAGCCGCAAGCATTCAGGGAAAGATGTCAAGGTGAAAATCCAGGTGAAAGGTACCAGTTGAAAGAGACTGGGAAATTGGGTAAGAAACTCAGTTTGGAAATGGCAAGTGAAGACCGTAAACTCCTAATATGGCCTCTGTGGGTCCAAGAGTGATGTCACTAAAGCAAACCTGGCCCCTAAGAGCCCCCAGGCTATTTGACTGACTCCTCTTTGCCTTAAGAAAAATAGTGACTGCAGGGATGCTCGTTTTTAGCACCTTCCCAGTTTATGTGATTCCCTCATTAGTGCTCACCTCAACGACTTGCTTCAGTTTCCTGAGTGCTTGGGATCCCTTCCTCCTCACACCCTCCCAGGCCAGTGCCCCACATCACCAATCTTTCCTGACTCATCCCCCTCAAAGTATATCTGCTTGTATTCAGTTCCCTCAGGGGCATGTCTCCCACAGAGGTTGCATAGCATGATTTGGGAATCAGATAGGCCTGGGATCAAATTCTGGCTTGGATACTTACTAACTGTAAGAACTTGGGTGAAGTATTTAACTCTTTTGAGCATCAGTGTGTTCATAAGTAAAATGGGTATAACAATAGGACCTCCTAATAAGGTTGTTGTGAGGAGTAAAACACATAGTGTATTTGAAGGGGCTAATATGATAACGTGAAAAACAGCAGGGCCCAGTAAATGGAAGCTAGCATAACTGATTTGGTAATTGACAGTAAAAAGGAAAAAAAGAGTTTCACATTAATGAAAAATCTCAGAAAGGATGTACAAATACTCTATAAAGATTGTTAAAACCTTATTGGGAGAAATTAAGGAATATCTAAATAAATGGGGTGATATGCCATGTACATGGATTAAAGGAGTCAATATACTAAAGATTTAAACTTTTCCCAAATCAAACTACATATTCAACGCAATCCTGATAAAAATCTCAATAGAATGGTTACCATATTGACCAGCTGATACTGAAGTTTATAAAGAAATTTTTTAAAATCCCAAGAATATTCAAGACACTCTTGCAGTAGAGTAACAAGGAGAGAGGATTTATTCTGCCAAATATTAAGACTTGTGAAGCTACAGCAATCATGACTTTGTGGTATTGTTACAGATAAATAGCCCCAAGGAAGAGAATAGGGATAGCTAAAACAGGCTCATGTAAATTTTGATATGATATATGACAAAGGAGATGTTCCAGGACAGTTGGGGAAATGATTGTCTTCTCATTAAATGATGCCAAGATAACTAGGTATCTAAGTGGGAAAAGAATGAACCCGGACCCCTTCCTCACACCATATACAGAAATCAACTCCAAGTGGGTTACAAACTTAAATGTGAAAGAAAAAATGGAAAGTGTTTATATATTTATAAACATCTCCAGGGCATTGGGCAACATTTTAAAATGAGATAGACAGAGATGAGATTAGGGCACCTGGGTGACTCAGTCGGTTAATCATGACTCTTGATTTCAGTTCAGGTCATGATTTCATAGTTTGTGAGACTGAGCCCCACAGTGGGCTCTGTGCTGACAGTGCAGAGCCTGCTTGGGATTCTCTCTCTCCCTCTCTCTCTGCCCCTCCCCTGCTCACTTGTGTGCTCTGTCTCTCTTTCTCAGAATAAATACATAAACTTAAAAAAGAGAATATTAAAATGACATTAAAGTAATTAAACTCATGAAAAGACACCTCTTTGAAGAGTGTGGAAATACAAGCCACAGAATGAGATGACATTTGCAACACATAATCCACAAAGAACTATATCCACAAGTCAGTTAGAAAAAGATCGACAACCCAATGAGCCAAAAGGAAATCCAGATGACTGATAAGAATAAGCAAAGATGCTTAAGCTCACTAATTATCAGGAAGCACAAGCTAAGTCGTACTGAGAACAGAAAGCCAATGTCACACACACCAAGAGTGGCAAAATAAAAAAATGTGATACAAACAAGTGTTGGCTAGGATGTGGAGGAATGAGAGCTTTCGCGCACTGTTAGTGGGAGTAGAAATTAGTGTGATTACTTTGGAATACAGTTTGCATTTTCCAATGAAATGGGAGCTCCACAGAACTCAGGACGCAGCAGTCCTATTCCTGGGTATATCCCTAGAGAAATGCATGCATTTGCATATCAGGAGACATGTGTAAGAATGTTCTAACCAGAATTTTGATAATAGTCTGAAGCTGTAAATGAACCAAATGTCCATTAACAGTAAAGTGGCCATAACCATGAAGCGGATGAATAAATTGTGGTATGTACATGAGTATGCTGAAATTCTTTCAACGATGTAAAAAAAATTAGAGCTTTTCTGGGGGGAAGGATCTTACAAACACAATGTTGAGCACAAGAAGTGGAGCACATAAGAATGTCCACAGTATATTTTTAATATATGTAAAATTGAAAAATAAGAGAAACCATACTTCCTAAGGGATAAAATTATAAAGGAAAACTATGACAGCTGGGACAGAACTGCCATAAGAATCATGGCAGTGGTTACCTCTAAAAAGAGACAGAGGGTCTCAATGAGGAGGGTACAGACTGGGGGCTTAGAGGAGCAACCAATATTTCATTTTATATCTTGGACTTTGATGCCCAGCACATATACCACATAATCATACATCACACTGTATGTGTGAATTCTTTTTCCATCCTTCTGTATGTGTACCATATACCAAAATTATATATATATATACACACACACACACACACACACACACACACATACACACCCACACCAGAAAGAGAATCATGTTGGTATTATTTTAGATTCCAAAATAAAGCAGTTACTATTCAGCCCCTGTGCTTTGAAACACAAAACCCGTGTCACGCTGACATCTTGAGCAGCCTTCCAAGTGTCATTGACGGGCTGTATTTAATGTTAATAAGATAACGTAAATGAAAAACTTGCTATGTCCCAGGCAATGTGCTAAGGGTCTAGTACACGTTAGCTAGTCCTCAGTCAACACTGAGACACCGTCATTTAGCGCAAAATCTTTTTTTTTTTTTAATGTTTATTTTTGAGACGATGCAAGAGACAGAATGCAAGCAGCAGGGGGGCAGACAGAGGGAGACACAGAATCTGAAGCAGGCTCCAGGCTCTGAGCTGTCAGCACAGAGCCCGACGCGGGGCTCGAACTCACGGACTGTGAGATCATGACCTGAGCCAAAGTCGGACACTCAACCGACTGAGCCACTCAGGCACCCCTCGGTGCAAAATCTTGAACAGAACTAGACTGCTACTTCACAGCCATGGTTCCTAAGGTGTGGCATTCACTCATCCCACAGACATCTGGGTGCCTAGCTCCACCCTGGGCGGTGGTCACACAGAGGAAAAGGACACCAGCCCTGCCCTCAGGGAGCTTCTGGTTCAGGAAGAGAGTCACATAAGGAAACAAGTAAACAAAGTCGGTAGTTTATGGGAGCTCTAAAATGGGGTGGGGACAAATAAAGCTGGAAGAAAATAGGCAAAGGTAAGAGAAACTGTTTTAACCAGAGCCTTTTAGCCAACCAACCTATCCTTCTTTACGACCTGTTCCTTTACTCGTCTCTAACTACTTTAAAGTTAACTCTGTCTTATCACTTGTTTTCTCACTGGACTCCAAGTTTGTCTATTCTTTCTCTTAAAAAGTACCATTCTCCTGGATTCCCCTCTCCCCACCCTCCTGCCTCTCTTCCCAGCTCCCTTCCTCTCCTCCCCACCTCTTTCCCTCTCCTCTCCCTCTTCCTCCTCTCACCCTCTTTTGGCTTCCTAAATCAGAACTCTCCTTTAATGTCTCGATCAAATGTGCCTTTCTCTGTAAACCTCCTGATACCCCCACTTCCAACCCCGGCATTAGAAGTGAGCATTCCCTTTCTGATATCCTTCCACATTTTATTTATGCGATTTTTGCAGTCTATAGTATATGTGATTTTGTATTATAATTATTTGTGCGCATATTTTGTCTTCCCTGCCAGAGTGCAAGCTCCTTCAGCCCCGAGACCATGATTAATTTTGCTTTGTGATTGTCCACAGCCTTGCCGAATAGAAATGGGCACTTAACCAGAGCTTGGAGGTGTTTGAAAGCAACCTGACCAGGTTTTTGGAGGTTGGATGGATCTTTTGGAACAACGGTGTCATGAATTATATAATAACAGCAACTTCTAGTACTTTAACATGGTAAGACATTTTAAGCTGGGTTGAATGGAATCAACAAAGAAAGATGCTATCTACAAGCCAAACACTACTGTTGTATTTTCTCCTTTTGCAAGAACAATCATTTATGAGGAAACATAGCTAAGTTTTCAGATGTATAGAATATGGAAAGGATGGCTTATCACCCATAGATCAATTCCACCACGTTCATGAATTCTACCATCAGGAATTCAGAGCATAAAAGGTATAAAATGCCATGTTACCTCATATTGACAATTGTTTCATTTTTGCTTAATGATATTGAATAAAATCATTAAAATCTTTTCAATGTTTTGGTTTGGAAATTTCTTCTACTTTTGTTTCTTAGTGCAGCATCTCTTGTCATTTCTTTATTGCAGCTTTCACTGTGATCTTCTCTCTTGGAAAACATTTTCAGCTACCAGACCAATAGAGCAGGTAGGACATTTGATGAAAATCTGTGAAAGTTTGGTTATTCTCAGAGAACTTTCCTTGAAATTTCTTTATGTTTTGAAATGGTGAATGTTACGTGATCCCTAGGGAACCCCACTGCATAGCTACCTAGAAGTTCAGTTTAAAATACTCAAGTTGGGGTGCCTAGGTGGCTCAGTCGGTTGGGCGTCTGACTTCAGGTCAGGTCATGATCTCGCGGTCCATGAGTTCGAGACCCGCGTCAGGTTCTGTGCTGACAGCTCAGAGCCTGGAGCCTGTTTCAGATTCTGTGTCTCCCTTTCTCTCTGCCCCTCCCCTGTTCATGCTCTGTCTCAAAAATAAATAAACTTTAAAAAAATTAAAAAATAAAATAAAATAAAATACAATAACATACTCAAGTTAAGCACATTGGACGCTACATCCAAAAGAGAATGAATCACAGAAAAAATATAGTTTTGAATGCAGGGCAACGAGACGCTAGCCTCAATTCCAAATTCCTCCTCTCCCTGACAGTGTCTGGGTACAGTTTGCACACTCTCTCTGTGACCACTTGAGTTACCGCTGAAGCTTATCTGATCTTCCCTTCCCCCGTCTCTTGACAGGTACGGCTGTTGTCCTCGGGACAACATAGACCAAAATTGGCTTCTGTCTGTTGGTTGTGCTATTGCCAGGGACACACTTGGGGTGCCTAGTCATTGGGGATTTAATGCAAGGAAGTACAAAGAGAGAAGAAGGACAGACAGCAACCACAGTTCTTTTGCCTCACGGAGAAAAGGAACATTTTTAAGATGCAACATCAGTCTACAGTGGCTGTCCCTGCAGCAGCGGGTGTTGAGTGCTTTGTATACTTTCTGCAGTGGTCTCCAGTGTTTTTAATCATTCAGCAGGGGAAAAAATTGAACACGCTCTTCCCGATATATGTATTTTTAAAATGTACACAAATAATAACAATGAAGAAACAATGAGATAAAGAAATGTGAATAGGTGTTCCGATATTTTCTTGTGATGCCACAGTGATCCTCTCGTAAACTTCATCTTGGACATCCTTGCTTGGTTCGGGTGAACGCCACGGTTAGGGCGTCTCAGCTATGATCTGCCTCTTTTGCGGCCCCTGCAGCTAGTAAGGAGCTTCCTTCTGTGTTAGGACTTCTCCTTACTGTGGTCTCTGTGTCTCTCCACTTTTGCCCTGCCCCCTTTGGCTCTGATTCCGTCTGTACGTGTCACGTACAAACTTCATAAGGAACAGACCCAGTGAGGCCCGTCAATCACCCTTCTGTGTGGAGCTGTCTTGGCAGGGCTTTCTTGCCAGGCTCCAGGAGAACTGCTGACCGGCCTAGAAAACTGAGTTGTGTGTTTGGCACTGGTCCAGCCATCTACCAGCATCAGTGTTATATTTTAGTATGACAGTCATAGATGTGGAGGGGGCCATGGGTGTGACGGTGGCTGATGGGGACCAGGCACGGTTCCGCACGAGGTGGTGACACCCCTCCCCTCAGAGCCAGTCTTCTGTGGGTCGCTGCTAGGGTTGTTGGTTACAGATCTTGATTTAATTCTTCTTTTCTTATCCTCTCCAAACACCCCCGAGCCCCTCCATTTCAGAGCCACAATTTATTTACTAAGCCCACAGTGGGAAGACCCTGCTACTTTTGTTTTCTAATGTCCTCAGTAAAGAAACCCTTTTGTTTTTAAGTTTTTATTTTTATTTTTATTCATTTTTTGAGGGAGATAGAGACAGAGTGAGCAAGCGGAGGAGAGACAGAGAGAGAGAGGGAGACAAAGAAACCTGAGCAGGCTCCGTGCTATCAGTGCAAAGCCTGATGCGGGGCTCAGCTCACGAACTGAAAGATCGTGACCTGAGCCGAAACCAGGATTCGGATGCTTAACTGACCGAGCCACCCAGGAGCCCCAAGAAACAGTTTTATTTTTAAGTTTATTTTATTTGGGGGGGGGGGAGAGGCAGAGAGAGAGGGAGAGAGAGAGAATCTCAAGCAGGATCCATGCTGTCAGCATGGAGCCCAACACGGGGGCGTAAGGGGGGGGGGCTCAGACTCATGAACCGTAAGATCATGATCTGAGCCCAAATCAAGAGTCAGGTGCTTAAGTGACTAAGTCCCAAGAAAGATCCATTTAACCCACTCTTTGGTAGTAAAAGTCCCTGTACTGAAGGAGATAATGAGTTTTCAGGACAGTCTGGCACATCTCAGGGTGAGTCCTGTTTGTACATTGAATCCTTCCCAGGAAGCATAGGGGTGATTTTTTTTTTGCCCACCTCTTCCATCATGTTGGAGAATTTTAAATCTAGAACCAGCCGATAGCAATCATTCATCTGTGTTCTCTTCTGTCCTGTGGCCTATGGATGTTTGTCCAACCTATATCCATGACACTGGGCACAACATGCTTATGTGTCCTATGTGCTCTGGGAGCCAAGAAAATGATGCTACTTTGGGGCCCCACTCCACCTGTGTGAAGCAGCATAGAATGAAGGCAAGAGCAGGGGCTTTGTAGCCAGACCACCTGGGTCCACAATCCAAGGTTGGCCACATATTCATGCTATAACGTGAACAAATAACTTCATCTCTTTGTATCTTGGTCTTCTTCTCTGTAAAACAACAGTAATAATGGTACTTGCCTCAGGATTATTGTGAGGGCTAGTTGAGTTAGTATATAAATTCTTATTATAGTTAGCATTCAGTAAATTCAGGTTCTTATTATCTAAAAGGAATAATATACAGTTAACCCTTGAACAACCCACGGGTTAGGGGCATAGATCCCCTGTGCTGTCAGAAATCCACATATCATTTCTGGTTCCCCTCAAACTTAACTACTTGTAGCCTACCACTGACCGGAAGCCTTACCGAGAGCATAAACGGTTGATTAACACATATTTTGTACATTACATGTATTATATGCTGCATTCTTACAATAAAGTAAGCTAAAGTAAAGGAAAAGTTATTATGAAAATTATCAGGAGGAGAAAATACGTTTACAGGGCTGTTGTGTATTTATCGAAAAAAAGATCCATGTATCTAAGCGGGCCCACGGAGTTCAAACGCATGTTGTTCAAAGGTCAACGGTACTTTTCTGTGATTTTTCAGACTAGTGGGGGACTTATTACACTTCTTGGTGGAACAACTGAAGATACACAAAGTGGAAGGATGGGTTTCATTACCCGTGAAATGCAGGCACAGCCAGCCTGTGTCCATCTCGTTCACCGCTCTGTCCTCAGTGCCGAGCCCCATCCCTGATGCAATGTAGACGCTCAATGCATATTGGCTACTGGGTTAGAAAATGTCAGAAAATATAATTACATAAAAGTGAGTGTTCTTGAAGGGATTTTAATGCGTTTTTATTTGTTAAAAGAGAACGAGGTGATGTTCATGGCCTCTAGGAGCACGCAGCAATGATCATTTCTGCTTATGGAAGGACCTCGCCCTCCCCCAGCCAGTTGCCTTATGTACTTTTCATAAAATCCTCAGAGGTGGGTATCAGTGATCACGTTGTCCGTGGAAAACTGATCCTCCCAGGATTTATGACCTTCACCGAGGTCACAGGGCATTCAGTGGCAGAAAGAGGACTCGAAGCAGGGCCACATGGAGATTTCTGAAGTCCGTCCTCTTTCTGCTGCTCTCTTTTCACAGCGGCGAGGACGGCTCAGACGACCCCTGTCCAGTACCTCAAGTGTCTAGAAACTTGAGAGTGAAGAACCAGTGAGGGATGTAGAGATCCCAGGCTCCTTAGAGGGTCACTTAAACCACCTGCTATCACTCAGTTCCTAAACTGGTCATCGGAAACTGCTGTTTACCTGATTGGAATTAAGAGACAGACAAATGACTGTACTAAATGCAAATGCCTGATGAAGTTTCTTGTTGGATATTTCTCATTTAAAATTCAGAATATACTTGATGTATTATGCAAGAAGGATCAGGAACTCAAAGATATATATATTTGGGAGCCAGGGGGAAACTTGCAGAGAGTGTGGAATGGGGCAATTAATTTCAACCTTTTGCTATCATCTGCAAAAGGAGTTAAGGCCTACTTACCTTCTAAACCAAAGGGGAATTCTCAGGAAGCATTATTTAATGCGTAAAAATAAGTTTTTAAATAATTAAGATAAATGCTAAAAATAGCGAAGCAATAAACCTCTTTTAAATATTTTACAATAGTATATTGCGAACATGACTTACATTCAGACTGTGTCCTGATTTGGATATTTTGTGTTTCTACAGTTTGCTCTGTAGATCACTAATCAAAATTAAATAGTGACTGTGCCTAATTATGATGATAAGTTTTCACAGGCTGCAAGGAGAATGACAATTTTAGAAATAAATGCTTTTGTTCTGAATGAATTCACTCTGAAATAATTTGTTGCTTAGATGAGTAATTTGTTGAGATAGTTATGATAGAAGGGGTTCCAAATGGAAGTAATGAGATGAAATGGAACAGCAAAAAACTCGGGAAAATATCAAGAAAACATAAGGTTTTAAACACATAAAGTGGGTGAAAACCTTCTTGGTGAACAGGTAAAAGTCCTGGGTATTTATATTAGCTAAACCCCAACATGATTATGAGGCTGTTTGTTCAGCAGTAAATATCCCTAAATACCATTTAAGAGTATTATCAAACACACTTTTAATGTTATCTCTTAGATCTTGAGCACGTTAGACTTCGGTGTCTGGGAGTAAACAGGTAATTATTCCACACAGTAATTTTCTTTACAAGTATAAATTGTCTTATTCTATCTACTGGAAGGGATGGGGATTTTTATCTTGAACTATCACCTGATCTGTTGTGGGACTGTAGAACCGAAGGCAGGAAACTTGACCTTTCTGGGTGATCCCGCTCAACGTTCTCTCGTTGGGAATCTTTAAGCGACGGAAACACAAATACTTCCAACCCAGATAACAATACGGCCGTATTCGACCTACCTGGGTGTTTTTCTGGGTATCAGAAATTTTGCTACATGCCCCAGAAGTTCTGCAGAGCAGCCAAGATGGAAAACTACCTCCAGAACAGCTGAGATCTACATCCCATTTCTTACCTGCGGTACAAATCTGTCTCTACTCTTCTGACTCTAGTGAGTGTCTGATGACTGCCTTTGTGATTTTGCCTGAACTCGAGGAAAATGGCCTATAAAACCTCTACCAAGGTTCTTCACTGTGATGGTTATTATTTTTTTAAGTTTATTTATTTTGAGAGAGAGAGAGAAAGCACAAGCAGGGAGCGGTAGAGAGAGAGAGAGAGAGAGGGAGAGAATCCCAAGCAGGCTCTGCACTGTCAGAGCAGAGCCCCGTTTGGGTCTTGAACTCACGAACCTCGAGATCATGACCTGAGCTGAAATCACGAGTTGGTTATAACCCTTAACCGACTGAGCCACCCAGGAGCCCCTGTGATGGTTGATTTTTATGTGTTAATTTGAGTGGGCCATGGCTGTCCAGATTAGATGTTATTCCTAGGCGTGTCTGTGAGGGTGCCTTTAAACCAGTGGATTCAGTAAAGTAGATTGTCCTTCTTAAGTGGTTGGGCCTTATCCAGTCTGTTGAGGAACTGAAAAGAACAGAAGGCAGAGGAAGGAGGAATGTGTCCCCTTTTTTCCCAGCCTCACAGATTGAGCTGGGGCACCTCGTCTCATATTCTCCTGCTTTCCGAGTAGGATTTATCTCGTTGGCTCTCCTGACTCTCAAGACTTTGGACTAGGCTGAATTACACCACTAGCTTTCCTGAGTCTCTGGCTTACAGGTTCCATGTCGTGGAACTTACTAGCCTTAATAATTACATAAGCCAATTCTTCCTTCAATTTATCGTCTATTGCTTCTACATCTCTGGAGAACCCTAGCTAATTCAGTAACACTTTTCAATTCATTGACGCCTTGGAGAATCTGATAACAGCAACAAACCCTCTTCCAGCAAAATGCACATTATCATGGATATAATTCGAGCATGCTTTAGAACCCCAAAATTCCACCCCTAAACACCAAAATTAAAGTCCCTATCTTACTTAGATAATGCCTGAAACCAGATGCCCCATTCTTATCTAACTGGAGCTGTAGCCTCTGAAGCCTATACTTGAGCCCAGGAGGCTGGGAAATTGTCATGTCCTTTCCCAAAGAAGCAAGAAGGACCACTTCTGAAGCCTGAGGCTCAACTTCACTGATGTGGCTGTTTAGATATTATCTGAAACCCTAGCTAGAGGTACAAACACAAAAATATAATTCAACACCAGCACAGAATGCTGAACATGCAGCCTCATAAGTGTTATATAAAAATGCAATGGGGTGAATTGCTTTGGTCTGGCTATCAGAACCAATCTTAGCAGCAGAGCAGATGGAATGAACTTGATCGGGTTATTGGGTCTCACCCCTGCAGCTGGGAGAGAGTGGATGGAGACTGCGGGGGCCACTGTGGAAACAGCCACAAAGCCAACACGTGTTCTCTGTGGTTATCCTGCCGCAGCTCGAGGGCATGCCAGATTCGCTGTAGAACCTCCCACCACATGCTCTGGGAGCTCGTGACTCCCCTGAGATGGCCACATCTCTAAAGTGTTCGTCATCTGTCAGGAATCTCAATGTCTGCATCTACTTTCAAGCACTTTTTAAAATTGTTTCTCCATTATCGAAGGGCTTAGCTTTTCCCCTAAAATTTAAGAAACCGTATGCTCAGTACATACAGGTTTGTCATATGCTGATCTGGATGCAGTTTATTATTGAGCAAGAAACATTTGAAACTGAATTGTTTTATTTCCTCTAGTTTTATTTCCTCCTCTTAGTTCCTCTAAGTAGTCGTCTGAACTGAGACTTTTTTCTCCCCTTGTAAAGAAGAAACAATGTCATCTTTAATCCAAACCAAAAAAAACCAAAAAAAAAAAAAAAAAAGAAAAAAGAAAAAAAAAGCTCATCAGTCCGTTTATTTCAAGCATTTAGTTTTTAGTTTTTTGTCTACCTTTCTGGTTGGCCGTGCTCAAAGTCAGAAAATCCAGCTGAAATGAATGATAACCTAAAAGACATTGGCTCCAAAAGAGAAACTCTGTTTAGATCATTAACTTTAGTAGATACTGAAAAGTAGGCAAATATCAACACCTGTCAAAAGGCAATACATCCAGGGGCGCCTGGGTGGCGCAGTCGGTTAAGCGTCCGACTTCTGCCAGGTCACGATCTCGCGGTCCGGGAGTTCAAGCCCCGCGTCAGGCTCTGGGCTGATGGCTCGGAGCCTGGAGCCTGTTTCCGATTCTGTGTCTCCCTCTCTCTCTCTGCCCCTCCCCCGTTCATGCTCTGTCTCTCTCTGTCCCAAAAATAAATAAACGTTGAAAAAAAAAAAAAGGCAATACATCCAGTTTATGGATGAATTCTGCAAAACTGTCAAGTAATGGGTAATTAATACTTTAAACTATTGAAGAGTATTAAAAAAGAAAAGGAAAGACTTCCTTATTTACTCAGTATAGCTAGCATAAACCTGATTTCAAAATTGGACAGGCATGGCACTCAAATAAAGGGAATTACAATCCAATTTGAAAATATAGGTGCAAATACAGAGATAAAACCTTAAGAAATCAAATCCAGTGGGATCTGGGAGCTAGGGGGAAAATTGCAGAGAGTGTGGAGCAGGGCAATTAATTTCAACCTTTTGTCATCATCTGCAAAAGGAGTGAATGCCTGCTTACCTTCTACCAAAGGGCAAATCTCAGGAAGCATTATTTAATGCGTCAAACTAGGTTTTTAAAAAAAATTTTTTTTCAACGTTTATTTATTTTTTGGGACAGAGAGAGACAGAGCATGAACGGGGGAGGGGCAGAGAGAGAGGGAGACACAGAATCGGAAACAGGCTCCAGGCTCCGAGCCATCAGCCCAGAGCCCGACGCGGGGCTCGAACTCACGGACCGCGAGATCGTGACCTGGCTGAAGTCGGACGCTCAACCAACTGCGCCACCCAGGCGCCCCCAAACTAGGTTTTTAAATAATGAAAGTAAATGCTAAAAGTAGTTAGGCAATAAACCTCTTTTAAATATTTTACCATAGTATATTGCAAACATGGGTATGCATTTGGGAAAATTGCATGATGACCAAGTAGGTTTCATCTCCTGCATACAAAGGTGGTTCAATACCAGGATATCCATTAAGCTAATTGACTACATAACACATGAAAAGAGAGACCAAATTCCTAGATGGGAATATCCAATGTTATAAAGATATCACATCTACCTCAAATTTGTTGATTAATAAATATAACACTAATCAAATTCCGTCAGAATTTTTGTTAGAAATCGGAATTTTATTCTCAATATCACATGATAGAGAAAAATGCCTAACAGTCACAGAGACATTAGTGAAAAAGCACAGAGAAAAGGGTGGATCTTCCCTGCTGTCAGGAGGACATAGTTAATGAAGCTAGTAAGTAAAACAGAGAGGCAGTGCATGGAAGCACAGGGGTCCTAAGCCAGAGTCCTGCCATAAACACGGGGATTTTGCTTTGGTATAGGTAGCATTTCGAGCATGAAATAAAGGGTAAGCAATTTAATAAACGGCTACTGGATAATCTCTCACTCATTAGAAACAATGCAGAGCTACAACCACCATAAAGTTCATACATTTACAAGTGAGGTATTTAAGAATGGAAACAAAATCCCTGTTGCAAGGCAACTTGTCACTCTCCATAAAAATGAGAAAAGAAAATTACAAAGCAAAATTCTAAAATCATTAGAAGGAAATATAGGAACATGTGTTGATGATATTGAGTTGAGGGAGGCCTTCCTAGACAAGACAACATTTGAGAAGCACAACGTTAAATCAGACAGTCTCTTTTTTTTTTTTAAAGTTTTTAAATTTATTGGGGGGGGGGTGGTGCAGAGAGAGAGGGAAAGAGAGAATCTCAAGCAAGTTCTACGCAGTCAGTGCAGAGTCCAGTGTGGGGCTTGATCTAATGAGACCATGAGATCATGACCTGAGCCAAAATCAAGAGTCAGATGCTTAACCAACTGAGTCACCTGGGCACCCCTCTTTTAAAAAAATGATATAAAAAAGACAGTCTAAGCGGAATTAAAATAGAAGCAATAAGACTGAGAAATTGTTTACACCATATTTAATAGGTAATGATTACTCTCCAGAAAACGTAAAGAGAATATATAAATCAATTTTAAAAAGTCAAAATAGTTGAAAGATATGAATAAACAATTCATGGAAGTGGAAATCAAAAGGGGCACATGAGAAGATTCTTAATGTCAAAGGTAATTAAGGAAATACAGATAAAACTTTAAAATATATTTTAACTGTCCAACTGTCAAGATCAGAGAAAATGTTTATCTGCATTATTTGGTAAGGATGCAGAAAAATATATATTTCTATAAACTTTAGGTGAAAGTGTAACTTGAGATAGCCTTTCTGGAAATCAATTTGCCACTTATATAAATGATAGAAAGTTCCTATGATTTGGCCTACCCATTCTGTTTCTGGGATTCAAGTCTTTGGAAATATTTACACTTAAGTCTAGAAGTATATGGACAAAGATTTTCCAGCATTGCTTTTCAGCATAACGAATTGGAAATAATCTAAATCTTCATCAAAACATGGTATTTCTGCTAGTGAATAATACACAACCTTTAAAAATAATACTGGAAAATCATAAAGTCACAAAATATATAGCCAGTAGATCCCATTTATAAATCTTCCATCAACTAATTGGGTGTGTGTGTGTGTGTGTGTGTGTATCTGGATGGGTCAGTGTCTGTGTACAAATTCATAGGAAAAGTTTAGGAAGGATCTACCAAGTGTTGACGACCAACGTTATGCCATTTATTTCTATTTCACTTCAGTGTTTTGCAACAAGAGTATATCATATATTGAGTAATAAAAACAGAAAAATAAAATAACATGATATGAAGAATTTTAATGACATCACATAGCATGATGACCATGAATTCCCACTGCCCACCCTTCTCTACTTGAACAAGTAGCTACTCTTGACTACCTGTCAGGAAAACAAGAGTGATTAATCTTCCTCTACATGACAAAATCTTTCCATTGAGCACCACAGTACAAGATGAGATTTTTTTCACAGAGTGAAAGGTAAGACATGAACTAGGAGAAAATATTCACAATGCATATATTTGACTAAGGACTTGTATCCAGAATCAATTAAAAAGTTAAATGGAAAAGTCCTACTAATCAATAAGGTAGAATACCAAATTAGAAATAAATGACAGAAGCACATCTGGAATGATAGATTAAAGATCTCAAAAAACCCACTCCTCCATAGAAGCAGGCAAAACACTGATAAAAATGGCTAAAAGTACACTTCTTTCAGAACTCAGGAAAGTAATTAAAGGCTTACAACAATCCAAGGAGCTTCCAAAGACATCACAAAAAAGAAAATTACAGACCAATATACCTTATAATATTGACATAAAGTCCTCAAGAAAATATAAAGAAACATATAAAATTAAACATAAAAAAAGTAAAATAAAAGCAAGACATAAAAAGAATTGTAGAGGCACTTGGGTGCCCTGTAGTTGGCACTCCATTTGGTTGAGTGTCAACTCTTGATTTTCCCTCAGGTCATGATCTCATGGTTGTGAGATTGAGTCCTGTGCTGGGTTCCATGCTGAGGGTGGAGCCTGCTTAAGATTCTCTCTCTCTCTCTCTCTCTCTCTCTCTCTCTCTCTCTCTCTCTCCATTTGTCCCTCTCACTCATGTGCTCTCTTTCTCTCTCTCTAAAAAAAAAAAAAAAAAAATTGCAGACAATGACTAAGTGGGTTGATCCCTGGAATATAAGGTTGATTTAACCAACAAAACTCAACCAGTATAATACATCAAATTAATACAATAAAAGACCAAGAATCACATGATCTTAATAGAAGCAAAAAAAATTTTTTTTTTACAAAGTACAATGGCTTTTCATGATAGAAACACTCAAACACTCAACAAACTAGGAGTAGAAGGAAATTTCCTGAAATTGATAAAGGTCTTCTATGAAAAACCCACAGCTTAACACTTAATGGTGAAAAACTGATTTTTTTCTCCTTCAAATCAGGAACAAGACAAGAACATCCACATTCATCACTTCCATCTAACACTGTATTAAAGGTTCTAGCCTGCATTTAGGTAAGAAATGAGATAAAAGACATCAAGACCAGAATGGAAAAATAAAACCATCTCTGCACACAGATGACACAAGCCTACATAGAGAAAATCCTAAGGAGTTGCACACACACAAATGTTAGTATTAGTAAACAGGTCAGCCCAGTTGCAAGATACAAGATATAGAATCAATATGCAAAAGTCGACTGTATTTCTATTTGTTAGCAATGAGGAGTCTGACAATGAAATTAAGACAATTCCCTTTACAAAAGAATGAAATACTTAGGAATAAACTTAACAGAAGAAATGCAATATTTGTGCTGTCAAAACTCAAAATCTTGTTGAAAGAAATTGAGGAAGACTTAAATAAGTAGAAAGACACCCTATGTTTATGGGTTAGAAGTTTTAATGTTAAGATGGCAATACTCCCCAAACTAATCTACAGATTCAACACAATTCCTATCAAAATCCCAGCTGAATGTTTCCAGGAATTACCAAACTAATCCTAAAAGTCAGATGGAAATGCCAGGGATCTAGAATAGCCAAAACAATCTTTAAAAAGTTGGAGGACTCGTACTTCCTGATTTCAAAACTGACTACACTACTACTATAATCAAGAAAATGGGGCTATAGCCTAAGGATAGGCATATGGATTAACAGAATAAATTGACAGCACAGAAATAAACCCTTATGTTCACGGTCAATCAATTTGCAATAAGGATACTAAGAATATTCAACAGAGAAAGAACAGTTTTTTCAACAATTGGTGTTGTAGCAACTGTATATCCATAAACAAAATAATGAACTTTGGATCCCTACTCTGCCATATACAAAAATTAATTCACAACGGATCATAGGCATACATGTAAGAACTAAAACTTCAAGACTTACAAGAAAACTTGAGAGTAAATTAAAAAAAATTTTTGTTAATGTTTATTCATTTCTGAGGGACAGAGAGAGAGCACAAGTGGGGGAAGGGCAGAGAGAGAAGGAGACACAGAATCTGAAGTAGGCTCCAGGCTCTGAGCTGTCAGCACAGAGCCCAACGCAGGGCTTGAACCCACAAACCGTGAGATCATGACATGAGCTGAAGTTGGACGCTTAACTGACTGAGCCACCAGGAGTCTTACAATCTTAAATCATGCAGTGGTTTCTTAGGTATGATACCAACAGCACAGATGACAAAAGGAAGACTAAATAAACTGAGCTACACAAAAATGAAGAACTTGCGTGTGTCAAAGGACACTATCAAAAAGTGAAGACAACCCACAGAACAGGAGAAAAAGACTTGCCAATCATTTATCTGTCGAGGTTAATGTATTGAGAATACACAGACATCTTTTGTAACTCAACAATGAAAAGAAAAATGGCCCCAGTTAAACATTAAAGAATTTGAATAGGCATTTCTCTCAAGAAGGTATACAAATGATCTGTAAGCACATGAGAAGATGCTTAAATCATTAGTCATTGAGGCAAGAAAAATGAAAATCACAATGAGATACCAGTTCACACTCGCGAGGATGGCAAACCTTTTTTGAAAAAGACAGGCAAGGGGCGCCTGGGTGGCTCAGCTGGTTGAGCAGCTGACTTTGGCTCAGGTCATGATCTCACGGTTTGTGAGTTCGAGCCCTGCATCTGGCTGGCTGCTGTCGGTACAGAGCCCACTTCGGATCCTATGTTCCCCCTTCTCTCTGGCTCTCTCCCACTCATGCGCTCTCTCTCTCAAAAATAAATAAAACATGAAAAAAAAAAAAAAGACAGGCAATAACAAGTACTAACGAGCATGTGGGAAAAATGGAAACTCCATTCATTGCTTGTGGTATTTAAAAATAGTGCGGTAGCTTTGGAAGTTTGGCAGTTCCTCAAAATGGTGAACATAGAGTTACCATATGACCCAGCGATGTTCCTTCCAGGTATACATCTGAGAGAATTGAAAACATACGTTTCTTTAAAAACTTGTATACAAATGTCTATAGTAGCGTTATTAACAACAGCCTCAGACAGGAAACAATACAACTGTCCCTCAAGTAATGAACAGACAAAGACGAACGTGGCACGCTCTTTCTCTTCAACAAGGCAGCTGAGCAGATGAAGAGATGCAGATCTTTGTGAAGACCCCGACAGGCAAGACCATCATCCTCAAGGTCGAGCCCAGAGATACTGCTGAGAATGTCGAAGCCAAACTCCAAGGCAAGGAGCGCATCTCCCCTGATCAGCAGCATCTGATTTTTGTGGGCAGATGGCCGGAGGATGGCTGCACGCTCAGGCGACAATACCCAGAAAAAGTCCACTTGGTACTTCGCCTGTGGTGTAGCATCATGCAACCTTCCCTCCGCCGGGTGACCCAGAAACACAACTGCGACAGGATGATCTGCCCCAAGCGTCATGGTCGCCTGCATCCTGTGCTGTCAACTGCCAGAAAAAGTGCGACCACACCACCCATACCTGTGCTCCGAGAAGATCAAATAAGGTCCCTCTACTCACTCTTCCATTGCCTGCAGGAGGCCCAAGGCCCTTGGGCTTCAGCAAAGTTCCCCTTTCATTGAAAAAAATACATAACCGTATAAGGGAATATTGCTCAACATTAAAAAGGCATGAAATACAGATGCTTGCTACAACATGGTTGAGCTTTGAAGACATGTTCAATAAACACACACACACACACACACGCACACAAAAAAGTGACAAAATGTTACACAATGAATGATCTTTTTAATTATTATTATGAAATGTCTAGAGTAGGGATATAGACTGAAAGTAGACTACTGGTTGCCAGGGGTTGGGGGCGGAGGTGGGGCAGATGCAGAGTGACTACTAATGGGAATATGGTTTCTTTTTAGGGTGATAAAAATGTCCTGAAGTTAGATGATGCTGATAATGGTACAACCCTGTAATACACTAATGCCTGATGCATTTGTACTTTAATACCATGAAATTTATAGTATGTGACTTATATCTCAATAAGGCTATTGTTAAAAAAAATGGGCAAAAGACTTTCACAGGCAGTTTCTAAAAGAGCATATCTAACTGACAGTAAGCATGGGAGATGATACTCAATATCATTAGTCATGAGAAAATTAAAATTAAAACCACAACAAAATACCACCACACACCCACTGGAATGGCTAAAATTAAAAAGATTGACAACACCCAGTTTGGCACCAACACGGACCAACTGGAACTCTCATACGTTGCTGGTGGGAGTTTAAATTGGTACAAACACTTTGGAAGACAGAATTATATACTAAAACTAAATAGATGCTTACTTTAAGATTCCCAGTAATCCTACTCCCAAGTGTATGTCCAACAGACATGAATAGAAATCTCCACAAAAAGATTCAGAGGAGGTATTTTGGGGGCTCCCGTTTACCGTCCTCTCCCTATTTCTCTCACTCCCCAGGCCCTGTCAACCACTTTCCTACTTGGTTTATATGAGTTTGACATTTTTTTTTCTTTTTTAGATTCCACACGTAAGTGATGCCATATCTGGTTTATTTCAGTTAGTATAATTGCCCTCCAGTTTTATCCATGTTGTCACAAATGACAGGATTTCTTTCTTTTTAAAAACTGAGTAATATTCCATATATATTTCAGTATCACATTTTTTCTTTCTTTCTTTCTTTTTTTTAGTTTTTTTTTTTTTATTTATTTTGAGAGAGATAGAGAACAAGCAAGGGAGGGATAGGGGGTGGGGGGATAGAATCCCAAGAAGGCTCCACGTCATCAGCACAGAGCCAGATGCAGGGCTCGAACTCACGAACCATGAGATCATGATCTGAGCCGAAATCAAGAGTCAGACACTTAACCAACTGAGCCACCCAGGCGCCCCTCAGTATCACATTTTCTTTAACCATTCATAGGTCAATGGACACTTGGGTCGTTTCCATACTTGGGCTATGTGAATAATGTTGCAGTGAACGTCAGAGTGCAGATAGCTTCCCAAGATAATGATTTTATTTCCTTTGGATATATATTCAGGAGTGGAAGTGCTGGATCATATAGTGGTTCTTTTTTTTTTTTTAATTTTTTTTTTCAACGTTTATTTATTTTTGGGACAGAGAGAGACAGAGCATGAACGGGGGAGGGGCAGAGAGAGAGGGAGACACAGAATCGGAAACAGGCTCCAGGCTCTGAGCCATCAGCCCAGAGCCCGACGCGGGGCTCGAACTCACGGACCGCGAGATGGTGACCTGGCTGAAGTCGGACGCTTAACCGACTGCGCCACCCAGGCACCCCTAGTGGTTCTTTTTTTAGTATTTTCAGGAATGTCCACACTGTTTACCATTATGGCTGTACCAGTTTACATTCCTACGAACCACGTAGGAAGGTTCCCTTTCTCCACCTCTTGCCAGCATTTATTATCTCTTGTCTTCTTGATAATAGACATTCTAACTGCTATGAGGTGATGATATCTCATTGTGGCTTTGATTTGCATTTCCCTGATTAGTGATGTCAAGCACCTTTTCATGTGTCTGTTGATATTTTGTATGTCTTCTTTGAAAGAATGTCTATTTGGGTGCTTTGCCATTTCTTCATTGGGTTGTTTGTTTTTGTTTTCTTTAAACTGTTTTTTTTTACTAACCTTTTATCAGATACGTGGTTTGCAAACATGTCCTCTCATTCCAGAGGTTACAGAAGGTTTTTAGTTTGAAGTAGTCCCGCCTGTTTATTTTACTTTTAGTTACTTTTGTTTTCGTGTCTAATCCAAAAAATGATGCTAAGACCAATGTCCAACAGCTTACCACTTATGTTTTCTTTTATAGGTTTTATAGTTTCAGGTCTTACATTCAAGTCTTGATTCCATTTTGAGTCGATTTGTGTGTATGGGGTAAGAGAGGGGCACAGTTTCATTCTTTTGATTGTCTGGTTTTCCCCAACACTGTTTATTGCCAAGACTGTCCAGAACAGCTAGATATTCTTTTCTGATTTTCTTTCCCAAAAGACAGAAATAAGAATTTATTTTGGTAAGGTCTCCTAATCTTTAAATGTTGAAACTATTTCATATGGGGCTTTAAAACCACTCTGCATGCCTAACAAAGCACATTGGCATCTTCCATTCAGATCATGGACTGCCATTTTACAGCATTTGCCTGATACTACTCTTGTCCTCCTTTGCAGGGTTAAGTAATTATAATAGATTTCTTATTTAAAATGCCTTTATAAGTAGCTACTTTACAGTAATATATAATTAGTAAAATTCAATTGTGAGAGTTTTAGTTCAGTTAAGGATGACATAAAATTAACAGATAATCCATTTGTCTGGGAGTTAATCTATTGTGGAGCAAAGTAATATTCTCTCTTTTGTGAAAAATTGTAGTAAAATATGATATATTCTTAGAAGCATTACTGGCAAGTAAAATAGGGAATAAGAAGGCATAATACGATAGGAGTGCATCGAAAATAATAGCACCCAGAGAATTAGAGAAAAGATAGACCTAATGACAGAATGTCAGCCTTGTAAAAAGCGTATAAATATATAATCTCCCGAACACAATAAAATACTAATTCTTTCCTGTTTTTACTGATTTCATCTAAAAATATGGCAGTTTTCTCTAAAGTAGCTTATGGCTTCCACGGGTGTGTGTTAATACAGCAAACGTTGGCCATTACAATATATCACACAGGTAGAATTTACCACCGGGCAAAGTGAAAAGGTTTCTTCAGGGTCATGTTTCAGGGAGGTGATTGAGCCCGGGGAAAACAGAAGTCCTCTGGGATGAGTCTGGGCTGGACTTTGACTGAGTTGGAGATTGACCAAATCTTGTAGGTGCTGAGGAAGCTGCTTTCTGACAGATGAAGAAACCATCGAAAAATAGTGAGGCTGCAAGACTGATGAATCTTATTTCTAATTAAAAGAAAGAGAGCCAATCTTTTTTGAATTTGTGCAGCAGAGGGAACACAATTGAGTGTTCCATCACTCCAACACCAATGGGTGAATATAAGTGCTCTAATTTACAGTGCTCTGTATGATTACTTATAAAAACAAAATCGCCCATTTAAATGACCGTATTAATTTCCCCGGGCTGCCTTAACAAAGTGTCACCAACTGTGGGGCTTAAACAACAGAAGTGATCATTCCATGGTTCTAGAGGCTAGAAGTCTGAACCGAAAAAATGTCACCAGGGCTGTGCTGTCTCGGAAGGCTTTGGGAAAGGCGTCTTCCTTGCTTTTTCCTAGCTTTCTGGTGGCTCCTGGCAGTCATTACTCGGTAGCTTCATCACTCCCATTTCTGTCTCTGTCTTTAGATCAACTTCTTCCCTGGGAGTGTGTCTGCAAATCTCTCTCTCTCTTTTAGGGACTCCACTCATTGGATTTAGGGCCCACCCTAATTCAATATGACCTCATCTTGGCTTGACTGCATCTGCAAAGACCCCATTTCCAAATAAGTTCACAGTCACAGGTGCACAGGGTTGGGACTTCACCATAATCCTTTGTTGGGGACACAATTCAGCTCACAGCAATGACCACAGCTTGGGAAACTGTGGAGAAGGCACACAAAAGTAAAATATAAATCTTGCCTTCAAGGAGTTTCTATTATATGAAAGATGCAACATAGACATGGCACAATTTATGTATAACCATATGCATAAAATATGGAGAGTCATCATTTCAGAGCTTGAAGAGATATTCAAGATAATCTATTCAAAGCCCTCATTTCCATGTGATGTGAAGTGGATTGGAGCTACCTTTGTTTTGTTATGATATAGGACATTTTAATTTATAAATAGGCTAAGTTTTTGATCTTTTTTTTCCTTTGACATACCCAGCAAAGTAATTCCCCAGCACAGAATTATAATATTATGAATTGATATGACTTTATGATTTTTTATTTTTTTACACTTCTATTTTTGTGTAAATCATAATACAGAATGCTCATTAATGCTCTTCTCCAAATCACCATGGTTATCTAACTTACTATAACTATATGGGCGATAAATACTACAATATTCTTCAATCTGTTTCTTTAATCCTTATTTTTCTTCCATCAATTTGTCTACTCCTGAGTCAGAATCTGATTGTTTGAATTTCTGTGGTTTTATAATATATGACAAAGTAAGCCTTTTTGGTCTTTTGCCCCCAAATATATCTTGGCTCATTTCAAATTGTTCTCCAAGTCAAGTACAATTGTAGTATCATTTTTGAAAGTTCTAAATAGATTTTGTTTGAAATTACCCATGAGATTGCATTGCATTTATAGAGTCCTGCTAAGGGATGGCAGAGCCAGAGTGAGATACAGAAGCTGTTCATATGGGGGAGGGGTGTCGCAGAGTCTGGAGTGGGCTGTCAGGGCCCAAGTAGGGTAAAGATGGAAACCATGTAGAACTGTCACTTGGCATTAGGTGTCAAAGCGTGAGTAGGACCTGTGGTACAACCACAAAGGTGGGGACAGCCTAGTGGGGGGAATCAGAAGGCCATGGCTCATGTCTACGGCATTCCTGCTAAGGATGCCTAACTTGAATTCAATCACAAAGAAACTTCAGGCAAGGCCAAGTTGAGGTACATTCTACAAAACTGGCCTATAGTCTTCTAAATAATCAAGGTCATGAAAGTCAAGGCAATACTAAGGAGTTGTTAAGACTGAAGGAGACTAAAGAGAGATAACTAAATGCCAAGCATGGTTCTGCACTGGATATTTTTGTGGTAAAAGATTATTGAGATAATTGATGAAAATTGATTATGGGGTTTAATAATTAGATGGCAGTAATATATCAGTAATAATTTTCTTATTTGAATGGTTGTATTGCCATTATGTAGAACACCCTTGTTTGTAGGAAACACACTAGAGTTTTAGGTGATAGGGAAACAGGAAAAGCAATTTACTTCAAGTAATTTGGAAAAAAGCAGGTTTTTATATAGTACTTCAACATTTTGTACCTATGTGATTACTTCAAAAATAATTTTTCAAATAGAAAACAATTGTGTTCTGAAAATAAATTTATAGGCTAAATTGAAAGAGAATTGAATGTTTTCAAGATTGAATCTTCCCATATAGAACATCTAATGTATCTCCATTAATTCATTTTTTTTTTTTACATTATTGAGGAAATTATTGCTTCTTCTGTATAGGCTTTGATTATTTCATTCTTAGGCATTTAATAATGGTTTTTGCTATTGTGGATTTGTGAATGGGATCTTTCTTCCATCCTTCACCTTTTTTTATGCTGACATATAAGAAATCTGTTGAGATTTATGTGTTTATTTTTTATCTTGGGCACTCAGCTGAGTTTTGACCTTTTATTTTTATTTTCAATTGATTCTTTCGTAATTTCTTAGTAATAAATCATATACTGCAAACAATTTTGGTTTTGTCTCTTTATTGTATGAATTTTTACCTTACCTATCTTATTGCTAGTAATTCCAGAATAAGGCAGCATATGGTCTTAAAGGCAGGTATCTTTGTCCTCATCTTGGCTTTAGTGGGAGTGCTACTAATGTTTTCCTCTGAACTGTGGTTTACTGCTTGTTTATGATCTTAGCCAAAAGGCCGAGAAGCGATACTGCTTGTTTATGATAGATACTCCTTATTGCACTAAGGGAACATCTTCTTATCCCTAATTTGCTAAGGTTTTTCCCTCTACGGATTGAATACTGAATTCTACCAAGTGTTTTTGTGGTGATATTCATATGATTGTTCTCACTTAACCCGTTTGAGTAATGAGTTGCCTGAGAAGATTTCCTAAAGCTGACTTACTGATAAATTCTTAGGAAAAAATTCAACTTTGGAATTAATATAATGTGGGATTTAATGTGATAATGTTCTATATGAGATTTTGCAACTATATTTATAAACAATATTAGTGCTCATTTGTTCGTGTCTGTTATGTTCTTGTTCACCTTTTAACTTTAGAGCAAGGTAAACATCATAAAATTAACTTAGGAACATATTCTACAATTTCACAGATAACATAGAATATGATCAAACCAACCTTCAAGGAATAGAGAGACCTTGTCTATAAAACATGTAGGTCTATTGTCTTGCCTTGCCTTGCCTTGCCTTGCCTTGCCTTGCCTTGCCTTGCCTTGCCTTTCCTTCTCTTCTTTTCTCTTCTGTTTTCTTTATTACTATTATTTTCTACCTTTTTAAAACCTTTTTTCTTAGTTATTATGCTATCTAAATTTGCTATGCTTTTGAGTCAATTTTGGTGTTTTACATTTTCCTGTAAAATCGTCTCTTTACTACGTGTGTCCTTTTCTCTGGTGATGTGAAACTTATATGTCTATTTTTTTTCTATTAGTGGTTATCTTTATGTTAAAAATATATTTGATATTAAATTCCTGTCATTCCCAAGAACAAAATGATGTGTATGTAGTTTGGTCACTCTGTCTTTCCCTCCTCCTTCCAAAAGCTGATAAGTTAGCATGTTATATGTTGCTCCTTCTCTAGTAGTCTCTTTAATTTTGTTTAAGCAGCTATAGATTATTTTAAAATATTATGCATTTTTCCATTAAAAGTGTTTATAATTGCTTTGTCTTTCACAACCATAATTAATTATTATTCTTCAAAAATTTTATTTCTTTCCAATCATCAATAAGGGAATGTATTCTAATTATAAAAAATCATTGCATAAAACTAAATTCTCCTTTTTTTTTTTTTTTAATTTTTTTTTCAACGTTTATTTATTTTTGGGACAGAGAGAGACAGAGCATGAACGGGGGAGGGGCAGAGAGAGAGGGAGACACAGAATCGGAAACAGGCTCCAGGCTCTGAGCCATCAGCCCAGAGCCTGACGCGGGGCTCGAACTCACGGACCGTGAGATCGTGACCTGGGTGAAGTCGGACGCTTAACCGACTGCGCCACCCAGGCGCCCCTAAATTCTCCTTTTATAACCATTGGCAAATGCCAGTTCCTTCCAAAGAACTTATTCCTGTTATGAATTTGGGTTTATATCCTGTCAAGTATATGGTGATGCATGCCATATACACCCAAACCATGTATTGAATGTGCAATATTTAGAGTAAATTGTTTAATATGGCACAGATTATTACATAGCTTCCTTTTTTAAAAAAACTGATTGACACAGCTTGGAGCTTTTTTCATGTTAGTATGTACAGATTTACTTTGTTGTTTTTACCTGCTTCATCCCATAATGTAAATGTACCACAATTTTTTCACCCACTTTCCTACTATTAGACACGTAGATAATTGTTTTGGAGCTATTGCAAACAATGTTGAAGTCAGCATCCATTTACATGCCTCATTTTGTTTTTTTTAAATTAAAAAAAAATTTTTTTTAACGTTTATTTATTTTTGAGACAGAGAGAGACATAGCATGAATGGGGGGAGGGTCAGAGAGAGAGGGAGACACAGAATCCGAAGCAGGCTCCAGGCTCCGAGCTGTCAGCCCAGAGCCCGACGCAGGGCTCAAACTCATGAACCACAAGATCATGACCTGAGCCGAAGTCGGACACTTAACCGACTGAGCCACCCAGGCGCCCCTACATGCCTCATTTTGAACATGTACAGGTGTATCTCTAGAGTTATGTATCAATTGCTTTAATTCAGGAAATAGCAAACACTTTAGGTTTTCCAAACATAAAAGGATTTAATGCAGAAATAAGTTGTTGATAAAATAATTATGAGTGCTGGGGGTGTGGCCGTCAGGATATTCCACTGGAACATTGACTTCCATTTTGACCAGTGCCAATGCGATCCCAGCCTTGGGTGACTGCTGCTGTCACTTCTGTCATCACCACCATCCACAGTGACTAGACATGCATGATGAAGCTTGTGCACTGCAAACCCCCTCACTCTTTGGAGCTTCCTTCGTCTGTCCACACTGGTGCAGAAAGATCGTGTAACTCCTTCTGCCTTTAAAAAAGCTCATGAACATCCATCTAAGTGCCAGAACCAAATTTACATCCAGAATCCTAGCAGCAAGAGAATCAGAGGAATGTAGTTAGCTTTCTAATATCGCCAAATAAGAAGGCAGGATGAACTAGGAGTTGAGACAGTCAAACCAGTCTATCACAGTCTAAATCGTTACCTACTCTATATCCATAAGCAAGTTTTTATGCATATGGAGTCTTCCAGACAGCCACAATAGCAACAACTTACTCCCACCTATCATTATGCAACTATGCTCCATATAAATAAAACGCTCTCTTACCAAAGAAAAGGCAAATATCCCATTAAATGCTCTATCCACCCCTGAAGACATTCAGTCCTTTTCCAGTTCAGTCACAGGCCCATCTTGGTATCCAATAACTTCAAAACTAAATGACAGCTAACCATCACCTCATTGATATAGAAGTGAAAAGGAGGGGCGCCTGAGTGGCTCAGTCGGTTAAGCATCCAACTCTTGATTTCTGCTCAGGTTATGACCTCGTGGCTGTGAGATCAAGCCCGTGTCAAGCTCTGAACTGGACGTGAGGTCCGCTTAAGATTCTCTCTCCCTCTCACTCTGCCCTTCCCTCACTCATGCTCTCTCTCTCTCAAAAAAAAAAAAAAAAAAAAAAAAAAGAGAAGATTGGTTAATACACACAAATATATACATAATAAAGCAAGCAAGAAAAATATGTACAGCTATGATAATCTGTCCTGCAACAGGTCAGAAAAACATTGTTGGTATTTACAACTTCTTCGTCCACTACCAATTTTATGGGTCAATTTGCTCTCAGTCACCACCAGTTAAGTGTTTTATATCTAGTGAGGTGACCCACACCTTCCTTCCATAAATGCCTGAGCTTTTCTTCATTTTGTCTGTATTGTGTTGCCGTGGGCTTCCATTAATCTTTAGCCTTGGATATGAAGTATTAGGAGACACCCAAGGGGATTCTCTGGGTTATAAATACTCCTTCCTGCCCTTGATATGTACAAGTAACTCCATTGCTGCTTGATAATCAAGGCCCATCACGCAAGCCAGAACAGCAAATCCTTTCTTTGTGTTTGTTCTTTGCTCAGTAGCAAGAGACCCCAAAGGTGGCCAGCTGGCTAACTCATCTTTTAGTTCAGTGAAATCATTGTTGTGTCATAGGTGGAAGCAGCCATCTACTGAGAAATAAGGAATTTAAGCTGGCAGGTTCAAAATCATGGCAAAGAGAAGTAAATATTGTGTAAGTGAGTATGATAACAGCAAGAGGAACCGCTCACACTTCATTTGTCCTCTTGATTCCCAGACCCTCATATTTTGTTGACAGGGGAATCAATACCATAAGACTGTCCCCAGTATCACAGAGACGTATCTTTCAACTGATGCATAAATGAGTTTTCAATGGACCATCTCACCATTGTATAGGGTATTGGGACACAGAGTTAAGATCCACAAATCTTGTAAAAATAAGTCCATTGTCTCATTTAAAAAATAAATAAAATGAATTCCTTGGTCAGAAGGAATGTCATGTGAAATACTATGGCAACAAAAATGACATCCAATAAGATCATGGATGATGATTTGTGACAAAAGTGCTTGGACAGAGAAGGCAAATCCATATCCAGAATTAGATTATTTTCTGGGTTATATATATGAGGCTAGATAGACCCAAGTAAGTCATGAGAAAAATTTCATGAGCTCCACGGGGTGAGGGCCCCCTCACAGATCAAAGTCAGTCAGTTGGTACACAGAGATATGGCTACACCAGATGTAAGAATATTTAAAAACCTCTCTATGGTGAGTAAATAGTACTTCCCCAGCTCCTAAAGCTTCCTTTCTGAACTCCCTGGCTGCCCCAGTCCCTCCTTTCAGATCTAGGCAGTAGGATGAGAAAGGTATAAATGGTCTGCTTTTGATTTTGTTATTGTTGTCTGAGGGACCAAAAAAGATGCAGGCAAGGACCTTCACTTCTGTTCACCTACTATCCTTGGCATTCCAAGTTCACCTTGGACAGAAGCCCTCCCCATAATGAGTAATAACTGCTATAGCTCTTTCTGCTTTACATCCGTATCTTGTGACTACACGGCACACCCTCATCATATTTAGTTTGATAAATTAAAATGTCTTAAATTAACCTTTCATTTGAAACTTCCCCCGGAGTTCCAACTGGAGATTAGAGTTCAGGACTTGACTTTGCCTCGCCTTGGGTTTGTCCAATCCCATGTTAATGAACTTGTGGGAGAAAAGGGAAGCACCCCTTACTCACGTGACAGACTACAGGGCAAGAGGCAGAGGTGGGCTGGTGATGGCGAGACAAAACCATCAGGTCCCTCTCTGCTTTTGCAGGCCAATCTCCTTGAGAAGTCCCAGGCCTTGCATAGATGCTGGCATCGTGCTCTGGTTTACATCAGAGCCCTAGCATTTACCCTTCTAGATAGCTGCCTCTTCCCCATCGACTAGAAAGAGAGGGAAGGAATGAGATGGAAAGCCTCAGGCTGCCATATTTGCCTCAAAAATTTTCTTTACTATTTTTAATATTTATTTATTTTTAAATATTTTTAGTATTTATTCTGATTATAAAAGTAATACATGGTCATTTACTTTTTATTTTTTTTAAGTTTATTTATTTATTTTGAGAGAGAGAGAGAGAGACAGACAGAGTACAAGTGGGGGAAGGGCAGAGAAAGAGGGAGAGAGAGAATCCCAAGCAGGCTCAGTACTGTCAGTGCAGAACCAAATGTCAGGCTTGAACTCATGAGCCGTGAGATCTTGATCTGAGAGGAAAGCAAGAGTTGGATGCTCAACTGACCGAGCCACCCAGGCACCCCAAGACATGGTCATTTAACAATGATATCATACAAAAATATATAGGAAGTGAGATAGTCTCTTTTATTCTCATTCCCCTCTCCCAGTGATAACCATTGGTATCAGCTTTGTATTTCACACACACACACACACACACACACACACACACACACACGTATAGACACTATACCATAACATTTTCCTAGTCTTTGTACTAAAAGGAGTATTAGGATGCATTTTAACAAATTTAATAATTATTTATTTATCCTTGACAGATCCTCTTTTTCATCTTATTCATTTCAACAGTGAGTGGTGCAGTATTTCACGTTGGGTCTGTATCATAATTTCTTTAATCAATGCAGGATGAATGAATATCTAGTAGTTTATATGTTGTGCTTTTTTTTTTTTTTTTTTTTTTTTTTTAATATCCAAGCACTTATGGTGATGATAGAGGTAGAAATTTCACCAACTGGTCCTTGGATCTTGGACTCTTGACAAAAGTTTGCAAAATAGAGAGGCCATCTAAACTTATGGACTCACCAATTAGTTTGGAAAGCTAGACTTGCTCTTGGATGCTAATTCAGAATCATTTCAGAGCGAAGCAGGCTTCTCTGTTTTTGTTTGGAGGGGAGGGGACTGGAACACGTAGTGTTGGTAAATGCAGTTTGTGTACAATTGTTCCTTAGATAAATGTATGACATAAAATGCTTTCTAAGGAATTTATGTATCTGTAAGGTACATTAAAAACAGCCTTTATTTTTGTCTCTAAAGAAAATAAAAGTAAGCTGCATAATTATATTTTAACCAACCCCCCCCCAACACAGACACATACCCTTCCCACTGACCCCAGAAACTGCAACTGTGTGGATTAGAGAGGTTTTTATACTCTATTTGTAATAACTTTAAGATTTTTAGTCACTGAACCATTCTGTCATCAATTTTCATTGCTTTTTATTTTACTTTGAGGTGGACTGGTTCCAAGCTGACTAAGTCGCACATTTAAAATAATTAAAAGTTTTATGTTGCAGAAGAAAAATACACTCTTTCTTCCACCTTGGTGTGTGTCCTTTTCCCCATTCATTTATCACCGTAATGCAGAAAAATAGTAAACCAAAGCAGCATTTCATGTCTAACCTTGTCGCCTCAAACATTCAAGATGAAACCTGTGAAGCTCTACAAGCTTCTGCGTGTGGGGCTTACAGTCTTTGCAAAGACAATGGAAACCACTAAATGCTTTTGAAATTATATTTACAAATAACATTTATATATCTGTGATATTTTTTAAGTTAACTTATTTTGAGAAAGAGAGAGAGAGAGAGGGAGGGAGAGAGAGAGAGAGAGCAGGGGAGGGGCTGAGAGAGAGAGAGAGAGAGAGAGAAAGAATCCCAAGCAGTCTCCACACTGTCAGTTTAGAGCTTGATGTGGGGCTCAAACTCATGAACCGTGAGATTATGACGTGAGTTGAAATCGAGAGTTGGATGCTTAACTGACTGAGACACCCAGGTGTCTCTCTGTAATGTTTTTAACAGAGTACTTCATGGTAGAAACGTGGTTCTATACAAACAGTAAACCAAGGTGAACGAGAGAAGTGCTGTGTGCTGCTAAAGGCCAATGAATCTTACTTTTTTAAATTTTTTAAATGTTTATTTATTTTCGAGGGGCAGAGAGAGAGAGAGTGAGACCCAGAACCCAAAGCAGGCTCCAGGCTCTGAGCTGTCAGCACAGAGCCGGACATAGGGCTCAAACTCAGGGACCACAAGATCAGGACCTGAGACGAGTTCAGACGCTTAGCCAACTGAGCCACCCAGGTGCCCCCCCAGTTCATCTTATTTGAAGACAGACACAGTGCCCGCTGGTATTAATCAGGTCACGGTAGCCTGTGAATTCTCTTCTCTTGAAATCTCTTCCTCCTACTCCCTTCTACTTCCCACCTCCACAAACTGCTCTTGTAGATGCATTGTACCCCTATTTATTAGTCTAGTCTTAGGTGATGGAGACTCCAGAATTTCTTGCCCATCATGTAAGGAGAAGAGCTAGAAGCTGGATTTACACTTGTTCCTTACAAAAGTTTGAGAAATTATTAATTATATTAAAGAATGTCCTACCCTCACCTACAACCCAGCAATACCATTGTTTTTAGAGTAGAAAGGAAACGTAGAGGGAATCCTCTCTGATTCTCTTACTTCATACATGATACTAAGGCCCAAGAGCTAAAGCTAATTGCCCAGTGTCACAGCCAGATAATGGCACAGCCGGCTAATGGCACGGCCAGTTTCCCACTTCTCACTCCAGTTTGGTATTTATGAAGCATGTTCAAAGTGATAAGTGATTACCACAAACTTGACATTTGATTTTGGAATTGGCTTCATACTTATGTTTAAATGTTGCTGCTCCTGGACTTTATATATTGACGAATTTAGGAATCCACTTTAAATGAAATAATCAAGTCCAACAGCAAAGACCTGACTTAGGGGGATAAGTAGAATTGAAAAAAAAAAATTCACTTGTTTCCTCCTTCTCACTGCGGCTTCCCTTGAGATTTTCCTAAAATAGTGTTGCGGTCGGATGTCCAAGTGTTCTTTCGGCGGCATGACAATTTAATCGTTTGGTTGTGCAAAAAACAAAGTCTCAACAAAGATAATTAGGTAGTTTATTGTGGGTTCTCTTTTAAAAACATTGAAAACGATTTTCTAAGGAGAAGCTCTAATAAGCTTGAAGGTAAGATGATCACTTTATCTACAGTGACAGTTTAATTTGTGATTATGTGGAGATTTGGAAAGACTGGCACAATGGGATCTAAAAGCCCTTCTTGAAGGGCTCATCTCCCCATTAGTACATCTTCCTAGAGAAGAGAGAAAACACAAGGGTGCCTTAAAGGTACAATAATCTCCACAGAAAGACTTGTCTTAAAAATTTCTGGGCTTGTTTCCAACAGCAGCAAAAGTTGCTTCTGGAGGTAGATGTCTACATACCTATATGTGTAGGATGCCAGAGTGAGTGCTGTGACATAGAAATGGTGGTTGTTGTTGTTGTTGTTTTTTTTGTTGTTTTTTTTTTTTTTTGTATACAAAGGTCCAGAGATATGAGAAACTTGGTCCTTTCAAAAAAAGTGCAGAATTCTCCATAAAAGTGAGCAGTGGCATCCAAGAGAACTTTCTTCCAAGATGGAAATGTTTAAAGTCTGTAATGTCCAGTACAGTCAGCACTTGCCCCAAGTGGCCAGTGGGCACTTGAAAAATGACGGGTATAACTAACTGACTTCTAATTAAATTAATTTTAATTCATTTACACTTACATAACTACCTGTGGCTCGTGGACACCACGTTGGTCAGAGCAGTTCTGGTGCATAAAGGAATGGATGACGGTGAAAAGAGATGAGGGGGGCCTAAGCCATTCTAGGAAGTGTGGCCTTTGTCCTGTAGGTAACAAAGAAGAACTGAATGGCTGATGGCTTAGAGCCCTGACATCGGCATAGAAAAATAAACTCAAGGGCACAGGTAGAGAGGCTGGCTATAGACTGTAACAGCTCACTGCTTGGGATGAGAGAAAATGAGGCAAGGATGTGTGTGAGAGAAGCTACAGTTTATAAAGCCAATGGGAAGGGAAGAAAAATTTAAGGAAAGTCACATCAGATTCACTTTTCTGCCAAGTAGCAAGAGACCAGTTTGTCTACTGAAATTGAGGGAATGAAAGATGAGTCCTTGGACGTTGTGAAGAGGAGGGTAGGGTTGGTCTGAAATATCATTTGGGGACCGACTAATGATAAATGATGGGATTTCCTGGTGGTGGGACTGAAGGCACAGCTGAAGTTGAAGATTGGCTTTCAATGGCTCCAGTCTGCGGTTCCAGAAGGGTTTATTCATCTGGGTATGAAACTGGAGAAAGTATTGTAATGGGAATCGAGGGTCATAACCGCAAGCAATTGCTGCAAAAGGCCTGGGGTGCAAGGAAATTGAGTAAGCTGATGAAGGAGTGCTTCAGATAATAATTTGAGGTCCTGAAGACCTAGAAGAGTAAGTTAAAATTTTTTTTAATGTTTATTTTTGACACACACACACACACACACACACACACACACAGATCGCACAAGCAGGGGAGGGTCAGAGAGCAAGGGAGACACAGAATCTGAAGCAGGGTCCAGGCTCTGAGCTGTCAGCACAGGGCCCAAAACAGGGCTCAAGCTCATGAACTGTGAGATCATGCCTGAGCCAAAGTGGAAAGTTAACCAACTGAGCCACCCAGGTGCCCCTAGAAGAGTAAGTTAGATCAAAGAGTAGAAAATTGGAGTTGAAGACTTCAGAGGCATGTTTATAGATGACCACAAGATCCATGGTGTGGCCATGGTGATATATGGCTGGAGATTAGTGAAGGTCATTGGAATTGAGATGTTGAGAGGTATCTATACTAACAATGACCAATATATCAGGACTTGGGATAGGGAGTAATGATGTGAGCCAGAAGTCAATAATAAGTGAGAGAAGTTATCAAAATCTCAGAAATGAACATGCAGAGGAGGGAGAAGGAGGTGGCATTGTAAGGTGGCATACAGGAAGGAGCCATAAAGGAAGACAAGTTTATGCGAAGGCAGACAAATCACGTCAACTCAAAAATCCTATCTCCTGATCCTGGAGCAACACTGTTGGAAGATGCGAGGTCTCCAGTGGCTAGGGCTGCTGGGAAGCAGTGAACATTAGAACAGCAACAGATTTCAGTTAAGGAGGGAGACAGAGGAAGTGTTCACCATTTGTCAGGGAGCATTGTTTACTGGGTACGGAGATTCAAGAGGGCCCATGGGCTATATAGCAGTGAAGGGACCAGTGAGAAGTGAAAGAAATTACAGCAGAGGGATGTGAGCATGGTCTTTATCTGTTGTGACAGATTTGCTAGTGTGATATATAGTCGTTTTTGCTGACTTTGGAAATATTTTAGGACAAGACCAAAATTTAGACCCTATCACCCGTTAGATACGGGGCAAACAGCCTTCACTACAGGGATGAACAAGTCTAGAATTTTACTTTTTCTCTCATCCAGAAACAGCCTATGCATTAAGAGAGGGAGGGTGTCTGACCATCTTTAGAAACAGGATACATTCTCATTAGCCTCGGATGGTTGAGGTGTGACTGCTTACTTGCAAAAGAAGGATAAATTACCTTACCTTACAAGTGCTTTTACATTCCAATGATTTTGTGAATCTAAGATAAATTAACTTAAATTCTTAAATATTAGAAACAGCAGAATACCACTACAACATTTTTTGAGGATTCCCGGTGACCTTATTTTATAAATTTAAAATCAGAACACGTGGTCCGGCAATGGATGTTTTCTAATCTCTAAATTGAATGATATGAAACCACACTTGGATAAACATTGAATGCACTGCCTTTGTAGAAAAGAATAAAATAAATTTATACTGGAATTGTCTCAGAAAAATCTAAGATATATGACTACTATACTTGTAAGTGAGAATAATTTATCAGGTGGATATTTCAGTGACTATACCTTTTTGGCTACAGTTTAACAAATTCTGATCTAGGGCACAGAATGTGCCAGTGACGTTCCAGTGAAGCTGTCCAAATCCAGGAAATGAAAGATATAACACTGATTGAATAATTTAGATTTTTCTTCTCTACTTTCAGGCACTCTGGTCTTACCCTTCTCCTGTTTTTCTAAGTATTCATGCCTTATACAGGTTCCTTGTTTTATTTTATTGCTCAGAAACACATTATCTCACTTAAAATGAGGAAGCCAGTGAGAACAGGTTGGCTCTATTCACAGCACTGTAACTCGAGGAAAATTCCTTCTGCAAATGATGAAGAATTCTGAGCATGTTTAGCCACAGCTAATCCTATTCCTTTGGGTATAGTGTGGTGCCGTACATTGGAACGTTTTAAGAGCATTACCCAGCTAAGCAATAAACATGCTTTTAAGGGCTTATGGGTAGTATGCTGACTCAAAGCAGAAATAATATCATTTTAAGTTGCCACATCCAGATTCATTCTTTCTAAGACCCGTGTAGGCTTTTCAAGGTCCTTTGCCCCCTCTGTGACAGTTGGCTTTTATAAGAGGTGTCTCGGAATCCAGTTTGTTCTATGATCTTAAAACAGAGCAAACCCAAAACAAACAAACAAGAAAATCTCAATATTTATTTGGAATTTCATGAGGTGAAGACTTCTCAGGCAAGAGATCAAACCTAGCCTCTTCTTATTGGTGACATACCTGGAGTCACCTACGAGCTGTGGCTGGGATCTGTCTTCACCGTGGAAACCACTTTTTTGGTGAAAAGAACTTTGGTTGGGCTTATGGGAACTGGAAAAGAAGACAAATAAAGAAGTGATGGGAGAATGAGAGGAAAGATACCCCATTAGAGCCAAAGTGGGCAAAGGAAGGCAAGGTCAGAGCTACACTACGGGTTACTGAGAATAAGACCATGGGAACAGAAAGGAATTTTCCATAACCTCTAGAATCTAAGGGAAAAGGATGCTTAAAATACATTTTCTTGAAGACTTGGGAGCTTTTCCTGAAGTTCCCAGATACTAAGAATGAGAGTTAGGAGCAGTAGTCTACGAGGACCTTGTAAGATTCTCTGAACCTCATGTAATGACCCCAAGTTATTGTTATTACAGTAATAGGGTAGTCTAGGTATGTTAAAATCTTGCAACAACAAATACCTTTAAAATACCATGAGATTTTTTTATTTTTGAAAACATCACATAGGGGCGCCTGGGTGGCTCAGTCGGTTGAGCGTCCGACTTCAGCTCAGGTCACAATCTCGCGGTCCGTGAGTTCCAGCCCCGCGTCGGGCTCTGGGCTGATGGCTTGGAGCCTGGAGCCTGCTTCCGATTCTGTGTCTCCCTCTCTCTCTGCCCCTCCCCCGTTCATGCTCTGTCTCTCTCTGTCTCAAAAATAAATAAACGTAAAAAAAAAAAATTTAAAACATCACATCAATGGAAAGTCAAGAAAATCACCATGGTCAGGGACAAAGCAAGAAAGCCAGTCCTAGGAGAACAGGAATTGCTGAAATTGTTACAATCCCTGAGAACATCTAGAAGGTCTTGTGCTTAGCACTTTCCCAAAGGGAATTTTAGGAACGGTTACTACCTTAGAAAAACAAAAAGAAAACAAGTCTAGAAGGCTCAGACAGCTAGGAAAATGGTCTCAGCCTCAATTCTGAGTGGGGATGAAAAAGAATCTCTCTCACGATTTCAAGGTCCCCAGTCAAGACAAGGATTTCAGTTTTGAACGTACACTATTTGTGTGATATATAAAATCCCAATATAAAGGGGATCCTGATGAGACATTACGTTAGAGGACCTCAGAAATAAAGTCAAATTCTTCCTCCAAGGAACGTACCCTCCACCTAGGACTTTCACTCCCCAAAAGGAGACTTCCTAGAACTATGAGCCCTTAAACACACACACACACACACACACACACACACACACACATGCAAGCATGGATGTGCACATGCACACACATGCAAAACCAAGCCAATGTGAATGAGTAAGCAGAAATAACACACACAAAATTGCACTCACGAAGAACTATCAGAGGCAATAAAACAGCTAGGTTTAATGCATTTAAAGAAAGAAAAGAGTACCTTTTTAAAAGGAGTAAGGAAAGAGAGGTTATATAATGATCAGTCAGATGAGGAAAAGAACCAGACTATAATTCTAGAAATGAGAAAAGCAATGATTTAAATGAGGCACTTAATGGAATGGCTAAATCACCAAATACACACAGCTGAAGAGAGAACTATGAAGAATATATATTATTAAAATGGCAGAAAATATGAAAGGGAGGTCAAAATGTCTGATAATTTCCCAGGATTGTTGCAAAACACATCTCTAACTCAGAAGACCAGCACATCTCTACTAGATAAATAGAAAGAAATTCACACCTAGATTCATCTTAGTGAAGCTGCCGAACACAGAAAATAAAGAGAAGCAGTTAAGAATTGCCAGAGGGGAAAAAGGCAATTTACCCAAGAAGGAATAATAATCAGATGGAGAAGTCTGAGTCCTCAAGAGCAGCGATAGGGACTACAGACAGTAGAATATTAAAATTTCAAAGTACTGATGGAAAACAACTGTAAGACAAGAATTGTGTTTCTTAAAAAATTATCTTTCACAAACAAGAGGGAAATTTTTTCTGTATAATAAAACTGGGAGGGATTACCCCTAACAAATTTTCACTTATGGAATTTGCCAAGGGTGTTTTTCAAATGCAAGGAAGAAATCTCTAGAAGAGCATCTGAGCTATAGGAAAGATAGCACACGAATAAAATCATAAATACATCACTAAATCTACTTAGTATTAAGAACACAAAACAGGAATGCTTAATTTAAAGGGTTCACAATAAACACATAGAGCTAAAAGACTGGACAAAAATTGAATTTAAGCTGTGGGATGGGTTGGTAGCGGTTGGAAATAAAATAAACGTCTGTGTATTATTTAGAGATGAGTAAATATATCCACCAGGAAGTTACAACAGCCCTCTACGTACACCTAATACGATACTAACACAAGACTAAAACTGTGAAGGAAAAATTAACAGAACTATAAGAATAAATTGACATCGGGGCGCCTGGGTGGCGCAGTCGGTTAAGCATCCGACTTCAGCCAGGTCACGATCTCGCGGTCCGTGAGTTCGAGCCCCGCGTCAGGCTCTGGGCTGATGGCTCAGAGCCTGGAGCCTGTTTCCGATTCTGTGTCTTCCTCTCTCTCTGCCCCTCCCCTGTTCATGCTCTGTCTCTCTGTCCCAAAAATAAATAAACGTTGAAAAAAAAAAAAAAAGAATAAATTGACATTTACAACTGCAGGGTGGGAAATTTCAACATACCTCTCTCATTATTTATAGATCAAGAATAACAGCAAAACAATAAAACTTGAACACCACAATTAGGAAGATTGATTCAATGGACGATATGAAATTCAGTTAAAGAGTATGGATATTCTCTAACAACATGGACATTTAGAAGTTGGTCACATACTAGGGCATAAAACAAATCTCCATGAATTTTGAGAAACAGTTATCATATAGACCACATTCTCTGACCGCACTTAACTAAGTAAACAGTTAAAAACAACAACAAAAGAATTAACAAATGTCAGTGTGTTTGGAAATTTTAAATAACTCAATAACTCATGGATCAAAGACGGGTCAAAATGGAAATTAAAAAATACTAAAAACTAAATGATATGGAAACACCATATACTGAAATGTGGACAATGCAACCAAAGAGATGCTGCTTCAAAGGACATCTATAGCCAAAAAAAGTATATTAGAAGAGGAAAGAGTTGAAAACTAACACAATTTCCAATTTCAAAAGTTAGAAAATGCAGTAACGGATGATAGCAGTAAAGATAAGAGCAGGAATCGGTGAAAAAGAAAACAAAGATATACTAGAGAGCATCACAAAAACCAAATGCTGGTTGTCTGAAAAAGAAAAACAGAGAAATCTTATTAAAGAAAAGGAGAGAAGACCCAAAGAAATAATATTCTGAATGCAAAAGGGACACAACCAGACATACAGCAAAGATAGAGAAAATGTGACAATAACATTTTCACAATAATTTTGTTTTGAAGTTTATGTATTTTGAGAGAGAGAGGGGGAGAAACAGTGAGCGAGAGCGGGGGTGGGGCAAAGGGAGGAGACAGAATGCCAAGCAGGCTCTGCACTCTCAGCGCAGAGCCCAATTCGGGGCTTGAATTCATGAACCGTGAGATCATGACCTCAGCCAAAATCAAAAGTTAGATGCTTAACCGACTGAGCCACCCAGCTGCCCCCATTTTTCCAATAAATTTTGAAAACAGATGAAATGGACAAGTTCCTAGAAAAATATAACTTACTATCAGTGAGTACTAAAGAAATTACAGAGGGGCGCCTGGGTGGCGCAGTCGGTTAAGCGTCCGACTTCAACCAGGTCACGATCTCACGGTCCGTGAGTTCGAGCCCCGCGTCGGGCTCTGGGCTGATGGCTCAGAGCCTGGAGCCTGTTTCCGATTCTGTGTCTCCCTCTCTCTCTGCCCCTCCCCCGTTCATGCTCTGTCTCTCTCTGTCCCCAAAATAAATAAACGTTAAAAAAAAAATTTAAAGAAATTACAGAAAGAGCTAAAAACCTTCTCAGAACCAGAAAGTTTTTTTTAGATGAGCTCTACCAAACTTTTAAAGAACATATCATTCTAATCTTTTGTTAACTCTCCCAGATACCAGGGGAAGAAAAGACAATACTCCCAAATCCATTCTGTGAGGCCATTCATAGCCAAACCAGATATGAACAATAAAGAAGCATAGTTATAAAAATAAAGCACATAAAACACAACAGAATTAAAAAGTCAGAAGACAATGGTATGTAAGCTTTGAGATTGGACCCTGGACTAAAGCATCCTAAACTGTTTTATTATTCAGTAGGCAGGTGAAGATATTGATTGCTGTTTGAGTTTTAAGATGTAAGCATGTTGGGGCACCTGGGTGGCTCAGTAGGTTAAGCGTCTGGCTTCGGCTCAGGTCATGATCTCACAGTTCATGGTTTTGAGACCCGCGTCAGATTCTGAGCTGGCAGCTCAGAGCCTGGAGCCTGCTTGGGATTCTGTGTCTCCCTCTTTCTCTGCCCCTCCCCTGCTATCCCTCTGTGTCTGGGTCTGTGTCTGTCTGTCTTTGTCTCTGTCTCTCTCTGTCAAAAATAAATACACATTGGGGCGCCTGGGTGGCTCAGTCGGTTGAGCGTCCGACTTCAGCCCAGGTCATGATCTCGCGTTCCGTGAGTTTGAGCCCCGTGTCGGGCTCTGTGCTGACAGCTCGGAGCCCGGAGCCTGTTTCAGATTCTGTGTCTCCCTCTCTCTCTGCCCCTCCCCTGTTCATGCTCTGTCTCTCTTTGTCTCAAAAATAAATAAATGTTAAAAAAAAATTAAAAAAAAATTTAAATGTTAGCATGTTAAAATTTCAAGGACAACCACTTGAAGACTAGAAATAAATATCTATCTCCCAAATTGTCACAGGGGAGAAAAAAAATTAAATGTAAAGAGAAAATCAAGTCAGAAGACTAGAAAGAAAAAGGTGACTTCAGGAAAAAACTGGACAAAATAAGATGGAAGAAATAAAGTAAAATATATGAAGAACCACAATGAATGTTGAAAGCATAGGTTGATAGTCTAATTTTCAAAAAACCCACCTACATATTGTTTACAAAAAAAGTTGATGGAAAATTTCTTCACCTGGCTTACCTGTGCAAAACTATCCTAATTATATCCACTCTGTGTATGTTAGGTGTCTAACATAATAGAAATTCACAGATGTCTGAGCCAACAAATGTCACATGAGTCAGAATTAATTTGCCTCCAAGTTTCTTGGAGACTTTCAGAGGCATGTTTTTATTTCATCAGTCACTGTCCTGAAAGTGTAAGATATTTTAGGCCAACCCCACAGTCTTTTGTGAAGTCTCTGTGGATCTCAAAAAACTGACCACTTGACCAAATACTTGTACAAAGATCTTTGCTCTTAGAACACCATGGATGTTGGCATAGGACTTCAGCCTCAAGATGTTATTCTGGGACCTTTTCTGAGGGCTGAATTCTTTCTTGGAGAGCTTCAGGGATGACTTTACTAAAATCTGATCCCACATTTCCTGTCTGTAGTGACATTTAGTTATGTCAATTTCATAATGTCAGGACCAATCTTATTATATAGGCTGGTCATCAACTGTCTAGGGCAGCAAAATATTACTGGCATTAAGGTGCTGGGTGACTATTTATGCCAGCAGAAAAAAAAAATCTATTTGAAAGACCACAAAAAAGAAGATAGAGTTAAAAAGAAAACTTTAAAATGTAGGAGTTCTTATGCCTTTGCTTCCTTTAAAGAAAAAAAAAATGCCGTCAGAAGAAGCAGGTCTGAAACTTAAGAATCATGAGGTGCTTCTTTTCCTTCCCCAGAAGGAAAACTCACAGGGCCAGCTCTAGGCAGATTCGAAAAACAGAAAACAGCTTCCCTTTTCTCCAAAAATATTATCCTGCAGACTTCCACTCTGACATTCTCAAGATAGGCAATGGCTGTTAAAAATGTTTAATTCTATTTTTTTTTTTTTAGTAAAACACACATGGAGTTTTAAAAAATTAACACATTCAATTGAAACGCATGGTCTCTTGCCCCAGGACCTGAGCTGGCTTTTCAAAATCACCCTCTTCATTCTGCTCAGCTGTTTCTTCTGATAATTACCTATATGCCTCTAAATACTACTCTGATTTTGATTTTTTCAGTTTTACACATTGTCTATTGACTTCTTTGTATGAAAGATGAGTATTTGGAACTCTTAGAGACAACCCCCCCCAAACTTCCTCCTTCCATTATTGTCCCAATATGCCTATATAACACTTTTTAATAAATCAGTAATCAATGGTGCATTTTGATGGCTATGAAAGTTTTATTCACTGCTGAACAAAATCTCGTTCTGTGACTGGATTTTCTTTTTTATGAAACTTTCCATTTTCCTGGGAATTGACACAGCTTCATTTTTATTTGCTAGGTTATTTTTTAATGTTCCTATCACAAGTTCTTTTCAAACTCTTCACAAGATCTATAAAACCTGTGGTACTATTTTAAATGCTTCCCTACATGGTAAAACATTGTAGGTAATCTATCAATTCCAGTTTGCTTCCTCTTAGAGACATATTTCTTGAATCCGTCTATACTCCCCTTCTAATCTGGGTGGTATGATGTGGCTTATTGCGAGATGGCGTCCTGGGACTCCCCTTTTCTCCACTTTGTATTAGAACTCTTGTACCTTAGATTTGCTCTCTTTGTTTTTCTTATTTACTCTCTGATTTTGCTGTGTAGCATCATCCTTTAGTTTCCTGAGATCTAGTGCATGGGAATTGGAAAGTAATATTTCTAAGGCCTCAGATGTCTAAAAATGTGTTTATATTACCTCTGTACTTTTGATAGGTTGGCCGGATACGGATCCCAATTTTTTTCTCATAATTCTGAAGATTGCTCCATTGTCTTCTAGCTTCTAATGTCTCTAATAAGAAGTCTAACGTCATTATGATTGTTTACCTTTGAAGGTAACTTAGTCTTTTTCCCTGGAAGTTGCCTGGAACTTTTAAGGAAATTTCTGGTGTTTTAAAAATTTGTAATGACTTGCTTTGCGTAGGTCCTCTGTTACTTTGCTGGGCTGGTCATTTCAATTCTAGGAAATCATCTTGAATTGTTTATTGACCTAATCTTTTCTCTGTCGTTTGTTTGTTTGTTTTTGTTGTGGTTGCTCTTCTCTTCTGTATTACCTCTTATTTAGATGTGGAATTTTGGATTCATCATGCCATTTTCCCAAATTCTCTTTCATGGTTTATATCTCTTCATCTTAGCTTCTCTGGGAGGTACTCTTCAATTTATCTTCTAGCCCTTTTGGTATTTTTTATTCTATTGACCCTGCTTTGAATTTCCAAGAATTCCGTACTTTTCTCTGATTGTGTCTTTTATTATTATTATAATTTTTATCAAGTCAATAGCTTCTTTTACCTATTTGTGGATATTAAATGCAGGTCAAAAAATCCTATTTCAACTTTCTACATTGTTTCATTTCCCCCAAATGCTATGGCTTCTTGGAGGTCTCTTGATATTAAGAAGCTGTTTGGAAAATGTGTGTGAGCAGACAGGACATCTCTACCAGGGTTTCATGCGAGCTCCATAGCAGAGGCCCAGCTGTTTCAGTGAGTAGTATAAAATGTCAGTATATGCAAATCTTTCCCTCATCCTCCACTCAGTCTTTTTATATCTCAAGAGAAGAGAATTATCTAGTCGCCAGCCTTGGGGAAAAAGCCTTGTTGCCTGCGTTCTTGGAGTTGAGTCATGGAAAAGTGGTGGGTGTCTCAATGTTCAGTATATAGGTATTTAAGTTTTATTTTTAAATTTGCATACAGTAGCATTCACTTTTTTTGGTTTATAGTTTCATGAGTTTGGACAAATGCAAAGAGTCACAAACCACCACCACAATAGAAATAGAAATAGAAATAGAAATAGAATAGAACGGTTCTATTCATGCTTGCCCTTTGCATTCTCTCTCTCACTCTAAGTCCTAACCATGAGCAACCTCTGATCTCTTCAATATTCCTAAGGTTTTGCTTTGCTATCATATGATATTCATGGAATCATTCGTTTGTGACCTTTCCTTGCCCAGTTAATTTCATTTGGCATAATGCATTTGAGATTTATCCATCCTGTTATATATATCAATAATTCATTTTTTCTTGCTGATTAGTATTCCATTATACAGATTATCACTGATTGTTCATCCAATCCTTCATTGAAGGACATTTAGATTGGTTCTAGTGTTTGGTGGTTATAAATAAAGCTTCTATAAACCTCTGCATACAGGCCTATTTATGAAAATAAATTTTCATTTAAATCCCACCCCCTAGAAATACGATTGGTAGGTCAAATGATAAATGTATATTTAACCTTGTAAAAAACGGACAACTGTTTTTCCGAGTGCCTGTACCATTTTGCATTTTCATCAGCAACGTATGAGAGTCCCATTTGTTCTGGAGCCTTACCAGGATTGGCACTGTTAAGACTTGTCTGTTTTTTTAAGTCATTCTAATAGGTGAATAGTGATATCACATGGTGCTTTTAATTTGCATTTCCCTAATGACTAACCATGATGATCATCATTTCACATGCCTATTTGCAATCCATATATCTTATTTGGAGGAGTAGGTTTTGAAATATTTTGCCCATGTTTTCTATAGGATGTTTGTTTCCTTATGGTTGAATTTCAAAACTTTTTTTTTATATATTCTGGGTGTAGTGCTGCTTTTTCAGATGTCTGGTTTGCAAATATTTTCTCTTAGTCTGTGGCTTGTCTTTTCACTCTTTTGTTTTATTTATTTAGTTTTGAGAGAGAGAGAGAGAGAGCAAGCACACGTGCAAGAGTGAGCAAGGGGCTCAGAGAGAGGGAGAGAGAGAATCCCAAGCAGGCTCCACCCTGACAGCACAGAGACCACGAGATCCTGACCTGAGCTGAAATCAAGAGTCAGATGCTTAACTGACGGAGCCACCCAGGTGCCTCTTTTCACTCTTCTAATAGTGACTTTCACAGAGTATAAATTCCTCATTTTAGTGAGACGCAATGGTCAATTTTTTCTTATATGAAATGTGCTTTTAGTGTCATATCTAAGAATTCTTCACCTAATCCACATCATAATATTTTCTCCTGTGTTTTCTCATAAAAGTTTTATTGTTTTAGATATATTTCAATCTATTACCTACTTTGAATTAATTTCTATAAAGATGTGAGGTATAGAACAATGTTTTTTTTTTATTTATGTATCTCTAATTTTTCCAGCAACATTTGTTAAAAGATTATTCTTTCCACCATTGGATTTCCTTGTCCCTTTGTCAAAAATAAACAGACTGTATTTGTATGAGTCTATTTCTGGGCTTTATGTCTTATTCCATTCATCTATCCTTGAACCAATATTTCATTGTTTTGTTGGTTTATAGTGAAATTTAAGGTAAGATAGTATGTGGCTTCCAACTTTGTTCTGCTGTTTCAAAATTGTTTTGGTACTTCTATTTCCTTTTTCCCACATACATTTTTTTTTTCTGATAGAGAGAGAGCATGAGAGGTAGAGGGAAAGAGAGAGAATTTTAAACAGGCTCCACGTTCAGTGTGGAGCTTGATGTGGGGCTCGATCCCACAGCTATGAGATCATGACCAGAGCCAAAATTAAAAGTCGCATGCTTAACCAACTGAGCCATCCAAGCGCCCCAATCCACTTACATTTTACTTTATTTATTATTATTATTTGTTTATATGTTAAAAAAATTTTTAATGTTTACTTTTGAGACACACACACACACACACACACACAGCACCAGCAGGGAGGGGCAAAAAAAGAGAGAGACACAGAATCCAAAGCAGGCTCCAAGTTCTGAGCTGTCAGCACAGAGCCCGATGCAAGGCTTGAACTCACAGACCGCAAGATCATGACCTGAGCTGAAGTCCGACACTTAACCAACTGAGTCACCCAGGTGCCCCCCCCACCTACATTAAAAAAAATTTTTTTTTCAACGTTTATTTATTTTTGGGACAGAGAGAGACAGAGCATGAACGGGGGAGAGGCAGAGAGAGAGGGAGACACAGAATCGGAAAGAGGCTCCAGGCTCTGAGCCATCAGCCCAGAGCCTGACGCGAGGCTCGAACTCACGGACCGCGAAATCGTGACCTGGCTGAAGTCGGACGCTTAACCGACAGCGCCACCCAGGCGCCCCCCCAGCCTACATTTTAGATCAAATTGTTGACATCTATGAAAATTCCTCTGGGATTTTTTCTGGAATTGCAGTACAAATAATACATTTAACTTATACACATGTAAGTTACCTCTCAGAGACTCTTAGAAATAGTCAAGAAAATTTTGCAGAAAAGTCTTAAATCAGCAAGTATAACCAACAAACTTTGACTTGGGACTCCTGCTTCTGTCAAGAAGGAGTAACAGGAATTGTTTCCTGGCAGAAACAACAGCAAAAACAACAACAAAAACCTAGAAAAGTATATTAAACAATGAGTTCCAAGTCATTGTTCATTAACCAATGAACAGCATTTTCCCCTGAAAAATGGGAAACAAATGACATGAGCATTATGCAAAATGGAGTTGGGAATCTTGGGGGTATAGAGTCTGCTAAAGTTTTCAAGATAGATTACTAGAGAGGAGAATGGTACATTGAGAGGGAAGTTCAGAGATCTCCAGATATTACCTTTTCAGTATTCTTCTGGGTACAAATATACACATGCATGTGAAAAAACTACTCTAGGCAGGGGAAAAGACCACTTAAAAAAAGTTAAAGTGAATATATTAAGGGGCCCTGAAATAGTGCCTGTTGCCACCAGCCAAAATGGAAAAACTCAATTTTGGGAGCAATGGTAGAATGCTCAGAAACCTCTTGTAAGAAGTTGGGTAGGGGCGCCTGGGTGGCTCAGTCAGTTAAGCGCCAACTTCGGCTCAGGTCATGATCTTGCGGTATGTGAGTTCGAGCCCTGCATCGGGCTCTGTGCTGATGGCTCGGAGCCTGGAGCCTGCTTCGGATTCTGTGTCTCCCTCTCTCTCTGCCCCTCCCCTGCTCATGCTCTGTCTGTCTCAAAAATAAAAAAATTAAAAAATTAAAAAAAAAGAAGTTGGGTAAATAATTAGCTATAGACTGGCACAACTCTGAACCTGCCTAACAAACCAGGAAAGCCAGATCCAAACAAATCTAACAGTTTTGCAATAAATTAACTGTATCCAAGAACAAAGCTTAAGAAGATTTATAGGAATACAAAAATATCCAGTACCCAGCAAGATAAAATTCTTAACTCCTGGCATCAAATCAAAAATTACCAGGCATGCAAAGAAGCAAGAAAATATGATTCATAATGAGGATAAAAACCTGGACCAATCAAAGTGGACCCAGAACTGAAACAGATGCTAGAATTAGCAGACAAAGATGTTAAAACAGTTATTAAAACTGTATGCCAGATGTTCAAAAAGCTGGAGGAAAGACTGAGCAAGTAGAAAAATGATATAAATAAAAAGCCTAAATCATACTTCTGAGATGATAACTAAAATCTCAGAGATGAAAAAAAGTCACTGGTAAAATAATTGGCAGATTAGACATTGCAAAAGTAATAATTATTAAACTTGAGACACAGCAATAGAAAATAGGCAAAATGAAAAACAGACAGGAAAACAAAAAACAAAAAACAAGAATAAGAGAATCACTAAGATGTAGAATCACTTCAATGGTTCAATATGTGAACTTGAAGTCTATAGAACAAAGGACAATGAGGTTGAAATTTTTTCAGAAAATATTTGAAAAAATGACTGAAAAAGTTTCAAATTTGATGAAAACTAAAACCCCATATACCCAAGATGACTAATGAACTCCAAACAAACAAAAGCAAAACAAAATACAAAAGCAAAAACTACATCAAAACACATACAATCATATTCTGCAAACCATAAGGAGAAAATCTCAAAAGGAGCCAGAGGAAAAAAAAAAAGACATATTAAATAGAGAGAAACAAAGATGAGGATTATAGCAGATTTTGCCACAAAAACTATACAAGAGAAAAGCAATGGAGTAACATCTGGAAAGTATAGTGGAAGAAAAATGGTCAACTGAGAATTCTATACTCGGTAAAACTAACTTTTAAATTCACACAAGAAGTAAGGACTTTTTCAGATATACAAAAGCTGAAAGAATTCATCACCAACAGAGGCATAATACAAGAAATATTGGAGAAAGTCCATCAGACAGAATGAAAATACCAGATGGAAATATGGATATACCCAATGGAATGAAGAACATTAGAAAAAGTAACTCTGTGTGTAAATGTAAAAGGACTTTTCCCTGCTTACTTAAATGTCTGTAAAGGATAATTGACTATGTACACACACAAAAATAATAATGTATTGTGGCATGGAAAACATGTAGAAATAAAATACATGACTACAACAGCACACATGATAGGGTGGTTGAAATGGAAGTATACTGTCAAAGTTCTTTTATGAGATGTAATGTGGTATGACATCACTTGATGTTAAAGATAAGTTAAAGATGCATACTAAAGATAAATTAAATATAAGTACTAAAGCCCTTAAAGCAACTGCTAAAATAACAAAGTGAAGAGTAATATCTAATAAGCCAACAAAGGAGATAAAATAGAACTACAAAAATATTTTATTAATTAGAAAAATGTGAGAAATGAAGAAAAAGGGAACAAATAGATGGGACAAATAACAAGGTGGTAGATTTATTTTTATTTTTTAAAAAAATATTTATCTATTTTTGAGAGAAAGAGAGAAAGTGAGTGCAGAAGTTGGGGAGAGGCAGAGAGAGAGGAAGGGAGAGAATCCCAAGCAGGCTCCACATTGTCAGTGCAGAGCCTGATGTTAGGATTCAGTCTCATGAACTATGAGGTCATGACCTGAGCCAAAATCAAAGATCAGCTGCTTAACCAAATGAGCCACCCAGATGCCACCAAGATAGTAGATTTAAATTTAACTATGTAATTAATCACATAAAATTAAAGCATTTAAAACCCTTAGTTAAAAGGCAGAGACTTCTTCCAGATTGGCCAAAAAGCATGACCTAACAATTGGCGGCTCTAAGAAACCCACTTTAAATATGTTAGACACAAATAAGAGTAAAGTAATGGAGGGGCGCCTGGGTGGCTCAGTCTGTTCAGCATCCAACTTATGCTCAAGTTGTGATCTCATGGTTCCCAGGTTTGGGCCCAGCATCGGGCTCTGTGCAGATAACTCCAAGCCTGGGGCCTACGTCAGATTCTGTGTTTCCTTCTCTCTCTGCTCTCCCCTGCTTGTGCTCTGTCTCTCTCTCTCTCTCAAAAATAAACATAAAAAAATTTTTAAAAAAGAGTAAATAATGGAAAAGGATATACCATGCCAATGCTAATGTAAAAATAGCTGCTGGGGCACCTGGGTGGCGCAGTCGGTTAAGCGTCCGACTTCAGCCAGGTCACGATCTCGCGGTCCGTGAGTTGGAGCCCCGCGTCAGGCTCTGGGCTGATGGCTCAGAGCCTGGAGCCTGTTTCCGATTCTGTGTCTCCCTCTCTCTCTGCCCCTCCCCCATTCATGCTCTGTCTCTCTCTGTCCCAAAAATAAATAAATGTTGAAAAAAAAATAAAAAAAAAATAGCTGGAATAGTTCATTAACATCAGACAAAGTAGACTTCAGAACAAAGTATATTATGTTGTATAAATGATGATTTCATAAGAACAAAGACTTCAACTCATCAGGAGGACATGACAATCCTACAATTTTATGTACCTAGTAAAAAAGCTCCAAAATACATGAAGTTGATCAAAAAACTGATGGAACTGCATGGAGAAATAGACAAATACACAAATGTAATAAAAGAATCAAATCTAACTGATAGAATAAACAAGAGACAAAATGTCAATAAGGATGTAGAGCATTTGAAAGACACTATAAATCCTGACCTAATTGATATTTATAGAAAACTTTAACAGCAACAAAAACACGATTTCCTTTCAAATTCATATTGAACATTTGCCAAGATAGATTGAGTTTTGGAGCATAAAAAAAGTCTCAAAAGTTCTCTGACCATAGTGGTATTCAGTTAGAAATCAATAACAGGAAGTGTCTGGAAAATTTCCGAATATTTGGCAACTAAAGAACATACTTCTAAATAACTCAGGGGTTAATTAAAAGTTCAAAAAGAAATCAGAAAGTATTTTGTACTGAATGACAGTGAAAACAGAAAATATCAAAATATGAGGGATGCTACTCAAGCAGTAATTAGAGGGTGATTTACAGCACTAAATGCCTATATTGTTGGATAATAAGAAAGTTCTCAAATCTTTGACTTCAGTTCCCACCATAAGAAAATTAAAAAAGGAGCAAATTAAACTCAAAGTAAACAGAAGATAGGACATAATTAAAGATTAGAATGGAAAACAAAGAAACGATAGAAAAAAATCAGTGAAACTTAAAGCTGGTTCTTTGAAAAAATAAAGTTGAGGGGCGCCTGGGTGGCGCAGTCGGTTAAGCGTCCGACTTCAGCCAGGTCACGATCTCACGGTCTGTGAGTTCGAGCCCCGCGTTGGGCTCTGGGCTGATGGCTCAGAGCCTGGAGCCTCTTTCCGATTCTGTGTCTCCCTCTCTCTCTGCCCCTCCCCCATTCATGCTCTGTCTCTCTCTGTCCCAAAAATAAATAAACGTTGAAAAAAAATTAAAAAAAAAAAGAAGAAAAAATAAAGTTGATAACCAGATTTATTACAAAGAAAAAAGTTAAGACCCACATTATCACACAATATCAGAAATAAAAGAGGAGAAGGGGAGACATAAGTACAGATTTTACAAATAATAGATGGGCAATAAAGACATATCATGAAGGACTTCATGCCAATAAATTTGACAACTTTGAGGAAATGAACAAATGCCTTGAAATACACAAAGCACTAAAGTTCACTCAAGAAGAAATCAGATAACCTGAATGGCCTATATCTATCAGATATCATATGGAGTTTCTAGCCAGTGCAACCAAGCAAGGAAAAGAAATAAAAGGCAGCAAGATCAGAAAGGAAGAACTAAACTGTTTTTATTCACACATGACATGATTGTCTACAGGGGAAAATTTGATGGAAACGTACAAAATGTTACTAGAACTAATAACAATTTAGAAAAGTTGCAGGATACAACATCAACGTACGAAAGCCAATGTGTTTCTGTGTATGAGCTATAATAAATTAAAAATTAAAAAAATATCATTACAGCAGTACCAAAATTATGAAATATTTGGGATGAGTACAACAAGCAATGTGCGAAACTCGTACATGGAAAACTACAAACCACGCTGAGAGGAATTTTAGGAGACTTAAGTAAAAAGGAAAATATATTGTGCTCATCAGTTGAAAGACTTAAAACTGATCAGATATCAATTCTCTCCAAACTGATCTACAGATTCAACATAATCCCAGTGTATACCACCAACCTCAGGACTAACATTTTGCTAACACTTTGAAGCCACACCATAGAATCTGCTAGAGGAGTAATAGCACCATTGTTGCCCTTGCACTAGAAAGTTGGCTTCGTAAGGCTGCACGCAACCCAACATGGCTTCAGCTGCTCCCGCTGCCAGCCCTGACTCCAGTCGAAAAGACTTTGCAAACATAGCTTCTGCTAAAAGCTGAATGTCTTCACCATCATTCTCTCTGCTATATTGACTATCTGCACAGAGGTTGTCTCTCATGTGGCTCACTTCTGGACTGAAGTCTCCTGGGGGTGTAACAGACTACTGGTGCCGTTACCTGCCTGTGCTCTAGCTGCAAAGGAGGTTGAACAAGTGAGCCATCCACGTGTTTAATCTTGAAAAGGTGAAACTCACAAAGTAGAACATTTCCCCAAATTAGAAAGGTGTTAGAAAGTGTTGGGAAGCCAGAAACATGACATATGCCCTGTATATAGGCCAAATACTAAAAATAATCAACATAAAATAATTGGACGTTAGCTGTATTTTAAAAGAAACTGCCCAAATTAGAAGAATGTGAATCTTTTGTTAGTCCTCAAGAAAGAAAATCCTGTATTTTATTCCAGGGTGTACTTCTGTCTGTCTCCATTTCCCTCAGATTCACTTGAAGAGTTCCAAAAATGTGTGTGCAGGTGGCAGTCAGAAAGAATACAAAAACAAAGCATAGCCTAAGGGATGTCGAAAGTCTTCACCAAAAATCTAAGAAGGAATGACCTATTTCCCTTTGCCCAATCTGTACTGCTTTCCAGGGAGTCCTAGAAAAATGGAGAAAGGCAACCATATGCAATTAGCCCATGCACAGACATGGAAATCTTGTGTGAGTGTATCTATCAGTGAGCCCTAACTTGAATCCTGAACCTTAGGTAAAGGAACAGTGAGAAATGAAGTTTGTAGCTTTTTGGACTCTCCAACTCCAGGTGTGGGATGAAGGCTGAGTGAGTCCATGAACTATACCAACTACCAGTGGCCAAGAACGACTCCTACAACTGCTCGCCTCATTCTCAGAGAAAGGAGGGGTCTAAAAGATCTGGGGTGTAGTGAGAAAGGGGTCATTTTGAGAATGTCTGTCACTCAGATAATCCTCTCTCTCCATCACCTTGTGTCAGCGACTTGGAGGGAATTCTAAAAAATAAATGAATGACCCATTTCATGGAACCCTTTCCAAGTCCCTAAGCAAATTAAACCTCAGATATATATATATATATATATATATATATATATATATATATATAATTTTATATATTCCATATTTATATATATGGAATTTTAAAAATTATAGAATTTTAAAAATTATGGAATTTAAAAAAATTTATAAAATTCCATAGTTATATATATGGAATTTTATATATATATATATGGAATATATATGGAATTTTCCTTCAAAGGAAATAACAACAGAAGTAGAAATAGGAAGGACTGTGAAGCCCATTGGCAAGAGAGAATACCAGCAATACCCATAGTGCAGCATGAAGATCTGACACAAGTCAGCTAGATGGAGGAGTGTCATACCACAGCGAGACGGCACCAGTGCCATCAATGACAATTCAGAGGGCACTTCCCGGTCCCCCGGCCTAGCCAGGAACTAGAGAAGAGGGAAACCGCAGGCTCCCCAAGGTAGCTGGGAGTCCCTTTCGTGAAGGAACCCTGCAAGGGCTCAGAAACAATTGGGGCATACGGGGTCAGGAGCTGTTGAACAACCAGATGCTGAGGTGATCAATTGGGACAACAGCCAAACTGAAAGTAACAATCAAGCTCCTCTGCTGTGACAACGCAAGCAAGAGGCACAAAGTGGAGCCGGCTGCCCAGTGTTCCATTTTCCCCATGGAATGGCACCGGGCAAAGGTCGGGTAGATCCGCAAAGATCGGGGGTGGTCGCAAGATAGGCTCACTGCCGTGGAGCCCTGAATAAAGCCTTCTGCGTTCTTACGCACTCATGGGTGAAGAGGAGGAAGGGGATGAAGGCCGAGGAATGGGAAAGCAGTGACTCAGAGTTGAGAAAAGTGCCTCAGTCAAGGTCTCCATAAGGAGGTTTCTAAATGGAGGTGCCTATGCTCGGAATACAGATCTGAGGGTGAGCATGGCTGGCCTTGGGAGCCCAGAGCCCTTGACTGCAACTCCCTTTGGAAAATGGCAATGCAGTGGCTGTGCACCCACTCTGGTGTGGAGAGGGCAGCTTCCCCCGCCTCCCCTGCCCATGGGGGCTGCCAGGCAAAGCCTTTGTAATTTCCTCTGGTTGGTCCTAAAAGATCCCACATAGGATTTCTGGCCTAGAGCTGGACTCCTCAGGACAATGCAAGGGGTTCTCTGTGGGTGGAGAATTAAAGTCCTGTAATAGAGTGTGGGGGTGGAATTGTAGAAATGCTGTGTGTGTGTGTGTGTGTGTGTGTGTGTGTGTGTGTGTGCGCGCGCGCGCGCGCGCGCACGTGCCTATTAAGTCTCCGCTGTTATGGTGGTCTGGACAAACAGATTACGTATTTTTAGACTACATCCACTTAAAGCTACATACAAATTTTATTTTAAAGGCCAAGAGGCTTTTTTTTAAAGCTAAGAAACCTATAAAGAAATGTACTATTCTTTCAAAGCTTACTTGCTTATTTGTTCCCCAAGACTGTCTGTAATGCCTTAAATTGTAACAGCGATGTTAACAGTGACTCTGGTGTCTGAATTCTTTTTTCCTGGCACTTCTAAAATATTTTATAAACAATAATAACAAGAAACCAGGTGAGGGAAAAGTCCCACGAACCAAGCACTAACTCTTCTTGAAACATGTCCAAAGAGATGGCCAACGAGGCACAAGCCACCTTCCTCCCAGCTTTGGGTATTTCTGCTGGCAGAAAGTCACAGAAATTACCATTTCCCTGCATTGGCGGTGTCCTGCCTTCTGAATGTCCAGGAAGAGCTGTAGCAGCACAGCGGAGGTGGAACAGATCTATGCACCTAGAGGCTTTTCAGCGGCACCCTCAGAAGTCATGGCTGCCCCACAAGTTCAGTTCTGTATTATTTTGCATGTCATTTCTGGAACCTCAGATCTCCAGTCAGAACTTTTTCCTCTAGATCTTCCAACGGTTCTGTGAGCCCCTAATTCTGGACACTGAGTCACCGCTTTCTCAAAATATCCAGAGCAATTTCTGTTTCTACTCCTCTCTTGTAAGAAGACCTCTGGGATGCAAGTTTAAACTCAAGCTGGACCAACATGTTTCACCTTCAACCCACCTCTCTTTTGCCACTATAAATATTTCTCCTTGGATATATACATTTTTCCCTGCCTAGTACCAAGTGGTGTATATATCTTCTGATGGTGTTTTCACTAAGAATACATATAGTTTCAAACTTCAGAAGCTGTTGCTAGGGGACAGGTACAGTCACTGTACAGCTCCCCTTTAATCATTTTAATGGGAATGTTCCGGAGGGCATTTTGACTTGAACTTCTCATTTGCCATGGTCTTTCACGCACACGTTTGAGGATTAGGTCAATTTTTTTTATTATTATTAAAAAAAAAATTTTTTTTTTAAGCAGCTGCAAGTGAAGACGTACATACCTAGTGAGTATTTTGGCGGATCGCATAATATGTTTCAAATGATAGCATCTTCCAAAGTCAGCTCCATGTACTGTAAAAATCAATGGGTTTTGCTTTGCTGGAAAGAACCTGGAAGAGCCAGGACTGTTGGGTACAGATTCAGCACCTTTGTCAGAGCGGCTCAGCTCTGTGGCCGGCTGGCAGTTCTTTCTGGGAACCATGCCTTAGGTAGTTCTGAAGCAGTGTCAAAGGGATTTTTACTATAGGGTGCTATATCCAATTAATTCAGAGGACTAAAAATACAGCCTGAGACAGTGGAATTTTTGACTGCAGAAGTCTCTGGCCGGGGTTTCCACTCTGGCACATTAAAATAACATTACTGCCTTAGAAGAAAACCCCTGGGCAAAAAAAGCAAAGGAAGGCGGGGAGCTCCCTCTTCTTGGTAGCGAAATGGTGGGAGGCTTTCAATTTCAACACTATATATTTTCAAATGCCACGGGTGTTCTGGGCATGTGACCTGTCTGCCTAATGATTTAAGCCGCAGTACTAACTTAATTACCTCAACCTGGCAAGTTTGTTGCAGGAAGAGACCAGCAGCAGTGCTGCTTACTGCGAACCAAGAGGTATTTATCCACTGTGTTTTCCACACTTTCTCTGCTCTTTCCTCTGAGGTTGAAAATGAGAGGCAGTTCTCTGTTTTTACCCCAAAGTCCGACTAATTTTCTGGTTGCTGTTTAATCAGACAATGAAGGCTCAAGCAGGTTACAGCAATGGCCGTTGGTAGTTACCAGTGGTTGAACCTTACATAGAGGCCGCGAGGCTTTACATCTCTTGCAATGAGAGTGTGGCAATCCACAATTCTCATGCTGCCCTTTATGTGGGGAAAATTACAGCTTCCCATCTTCTTGTTCGAGTTACTTAGGACACATATATCTCTTAACCATACTTAATGCTGCCTGGCTTTTAGGGAGGAAAAGGCTGAAAAGGAGATGACTTTGAATAGTTTGCAACATGAATACAACTTAAGTATCACCCTGCCATTTCTGTATCTTAGAGGTGGGTGGAGGAAAACACAGGTGCATCTCTCTGCCAGAATATATAGGAATATATTTTTGGAAGATTGTATAATGTAGTGCCCATTATACCATTGGTTTCATGAGATAATTATGAAGCACTAAAGCAAATCAGCATACTAGACTAGTTGAATATGCTAACATTCTAATTTTGTATAGAAGGTGATTACTGTTATTATTACTTATAAAGTACAGTAAGTGTACATAATGCTTTATAAACACATAGGCAGACAAGGGCTCTGCCCAGAGGTACCTAAGTTCTAATTGCTTGAATTAGACAATCTAAATGAAAAAGAAAAAAAAAACACACCAAAACCCCAAAACTACTCTGTGCTAAAGTGGAAGGAGACCAGGCAGAAAATGGGGTTAAAGAAATAAGTGTTCTGGAAGGACTGAAGGATAAAAGCAAGTGTGCTTTTTAGTCTTAGACTGAAGCTGCTTCGCTCAATTCAGAGAAAATCAAAGCACTGTAACTACATCCACTTAAAAAGACTTCCTGATGCCTCTTAAGAAATTCTAATTGGCTCTTATAAATTCAGTCCTCCCCTACTTGCCCAGACGTAAGTGTCTGGATCCCCAAATCCCAAAGCAGAACTCACAGGGAGTCACATGGAAAGCAGAAAAGGGTGCCAGATCGTAGGCTCTTTGGGGCAGGAAACAAGTCTGATAGGTACTTGATCTTCTAAATCTATTCTCTTGGCCAAGACTTTCCCAGACTTGATACCACTGATGGGAAGAATGAAAACTGTAGCAGCACCCTTGTTCGCACATAAGCAAATCTACCTATAAAAGCATCCCTTATAAAAACCCTTAAAGCCCACCCTTTGAGGAAGCCTTCCCCCAAATCGGAATTGAAAACAACAAACTGACTCTTTACTATTCCTCATTAGGTTTCATAATGTGACAAAAATGTTCTTTGGTCTCAATATAGTCCATTTAGGATGAGTAGTCTGTGACTCATGGAAAAGCAGATCCAGGGAATGCTCTAACTCCTATCTGAAAAGCTACGGAGCAGTAGCATTTCAACATATGGACACATGTGTAAGTTAAATGTTATCATATTTTAAATATAAATAACCCCAGCCAAATCCAGTTTTTTAATTGCAAAATTATTGTTCATCTGCAATGGTACTTTAGGTGTACTATTTATAAATATGTCATGCCAACTGCTTGTTTCGGTTATGACATTTTAAAAATTTGAATGTATCAGTTTAGGACTTTAACGTCTTAAGAGAAATCAGCCACTTAGATTTTGTCTTTGAGGTTAACTCTACCAGGATTAGAAGGTACTATACAAAGCTATACTGTTCAAATACAGAGCTATTAATATATCATGAGGCATAAAATATTAAGAGCAAATCCAAGTCTTGAGAGAAGTTACAGGAAAATTCCAGTGTTTTATACCAAATTTACTATGTCCTAAAAACAAAAGTTTACAATTTTTGATGTTTTCTTTATCATGAGCTTAAATGACTCTTTTCGTGTCTTTTTGAAAATGCACCCACACACAATTGGACCGATTTGTTAAAATTATTTTGACCATAGTCTCTCTTTATAAACACATATAATAAACATATAAAGATATATGTGCCAACTGGTTTTCAGGTAAGCCCTATGTGAACGAATTTTTCTCAGTTTTGATTTTTTAAAGTTTGAATTTTAATCCCAATTAGTTAACATACAGTGTTATATTAGTTCCAGGTGTACAATATAGTGATTCAACACTTCCATCTATCACTCTGTGCTCATCACAACAAGTGCATACCTTAATTAATCTCCTTGACCTATTTCTCCCCACCCCCCTCCTCCCCTCTGGCAACCAGTTTGTTCTCTATAGTTAAGAGTCTGTTTCTTGGTTTCTCTCCCCTCTCTTTCTCTTATTTTTTTCCCTTTGCTTGTTTGTTTTGTTTCTTTAAAAAAATTTTTTTTTCAACGTTTATTTATTTTTGGGACAGAGAGAGTCAGAGCATGAACGGGGGAGGGGCAGAGAGAGAGGGAGACACAGAATCGGAAACAGGCTCCAGGCTCCGAGCCATCAGCCCAGAGCCTGACGCGGGGCTCGAACTCAAGGACCGCGAGATCGTGACCTGGCTGAAGTCGGACGCTTAACCGACTGCGCCACCCAGGCGCCCCTGTTTTGTTTCTTAAATTCCACATATGAGTGAAATCATAGGGTTATTTGTCTTTCTCGGACTTACTTTGCTTAGCATTATACGCTCTAGCTCCATCCACGTCATTGCAAATGGCAAGGTTTCGTTCTTTTTTATTTGTTTATTTATTTTTCAAAAAAAAAATTTTAACGTTTATTCATTTTTGAGAGATAGAGACAGAGCATGAGCAGGGAAGGGGCAGAGAGAGGGAGACACAGAATCTGATGGAGGTTCCAGGCTCTGAGCTGTCAGCACAGAGCCTGAAGTGGGGCTCGAACTCATGAACTGCGAGAGCATGACCTGAGCCGAAGTCAGACGCTCAACTGACTGAGTCACCCAGGCGCCCCTCATTCTTTTTTTTTTTTTAATTAATGTTTATTTATTATTGAGAGAGAGAGAGACAGAGAGAGACTGGATACAAGTAGCGAGGAGGGGCAGAGAGCGAGGGAGATACAGAATTTTAAGCAGGCTCCAGGCTCTGAGCTGTCAGTACAGCTGAGCTCTAGTTGGATGCTCAACTGACTGAGCCACCCAGGTGCCCCCATTCTTTGTTATAGCTAAGTAATATTCCATTCATATATATACATCTTCTTTCTCTCTTCATCTATCGATGGACACTTGGCCTGCTCCCATAGCTTGGCTATTGTAAATAATGCTTCCATAAACATAAGGGTACAGGTATCCCTTTGAATTCGTTTTCTTTGATTCTTTGGGTAAATACACAGTAGTGCAATTGCTGGATCATAAGGTAGTTCTATTTTTAATTTTTTGAGGAACCTCCATACTGTTTTCCTACGTGAAATAATTTTAGTCTTCATTCCTGCCCTTCCCTCCTTCCTTCCCTTTCCCCTTCCCCCGTCCCCCTTCCCTTCCCCCTTCCCCCTTCCCCCGGTTTCCCTTTCTTCTTCTCTTCCTTCTTTTGTTGCAGAAAACGAGGACTTGAATCAGAGCTTGTTTTGCTCTGGAGAAAGCTTCCAGTAAACCAGAATTATGAGTCTCCATGATTTTGCCAACATGTATTTGCTAAAGGGTTTGGTTCAGAGGCTTGAATAGCTACAGAGTATATGATAAAAAGCCACTCGTATATTAAAATATTGCCCTCTTCAAAAACAAAAACAAAAACAAAAGCAAAAAACTACCCTGACTCCCAACAGAGCTATTCCTTCTTTGTAAACACGATGTTCGGACTATATGGTAGCTACGGATTGGTGTGTAAGTATAGATAATTTTCCATCTGGTCCCTGGAAGGTGCCTGACAACTGAACTGCCTGGCCATAGGTGAACTGCAGGGTCACACAAGCATTGTCCTGAAGCCTGTTGGGCCATATTGGCAGTGCCTGGAGCGGTGAGAGCGGTCCTCACTCACAGTGATTAGGGCAAAGTCCAGGGCAAGTTGAGCTAAGAGTGTTTCTTAACTTATCAGAAGTGCATACACCCAACTTAAATGATTTTATGCATTCTGACCAATGGGAAAATATTTGCAACGCACTTTGAGCAGTGTTCTGCGTTCCAAACACCAAATGTTTAAAATATATACGTGCCAATTAACAAACATGAAAGGATTCTCATAGGATAAGATCAGAAAGTGATGTTTCTCTGGACAACTTAACCTCCCACTCAGTCATTGACAGTTATCCTTTTGAGAAATGATTTTTCTTCTCCTCTCCTTTTCATTTCATATATAAATATAAATATACATACTGTATATATTTTGATGGCATGAGACAGTTTAAAACATGTAGATTTTAACAGGTACTTATTTTAAACTCTTTAAAAAACAATTAATCCGGTCTACATGTATGTATTAAATGCCATTTTCCCAGGCACCATGCTGGGTCCTGTGGAAAGAAAGACAAACTTCCTGCTCCGAAGGAGATTTTTGAATTTAGAAAGGAGACAGAACTGCAAACCCACCAATGCCATTAGAATGTGAAGGAAAGTTACCCTGGAGCTGTGAACAGAATATAATAGGAAATCAAGGAAGAAGTACTTAGGCCCGCTACATCCAATAGCCGTTACTTACTTTGGCTATGTCAGCCAGCTGTCGTACCTGCTAAGACAGCATTACTAACTGGCCCTTGACACTGAACACTTGGAAGCAAAATTGTGCCCCAACTTGGAAGGTTCGTATGTACCAGCATACCTGCCACTTTACAATCTTGTTTTCAAACCATTCCTTCCTAAATGACTTGCTTATTCCCACACGACTAATCTGAACTTAACAGTTTCAGGAACAGTGATTCCTACTGAGGAATCACGGTTTCTGAAACATGCATAATTAGGATCCAGTTATGTAATTCCTTTGTGATGACAGGGTGTTTTCAAACTTCTCTGTTGAAAAAAGGGCCTTTGCAAGAGGTGCTGGAAGCTGATACGCTATGTCCTTCCCTGAAAATTTCCTGTTCTATCTTCTAATTAGCAACATGCTGCATCTTTACTTATTTTAAGTATTCTACTTGTTGTTAAATCCATCTCCTAGTTAAGAATACCTATATATTATTGTTTGATTAGCTAGAATTCTAAGTTTCAAATGTGGGAATTCCTGAGGCTTTTAAACCGCAGGCAGTAGCCCAAGATCCCAAACTTTCTGCTATTCTGTTAAGCTTCCACTGGAGATTCAAGAATGCAACGAAACTTTCTGCTGCTTCAACCAGGGCTGATCCTACTTTTAGTAACTTTAAGAAGCTGAAGTTTAAAAGTGTGAGCAGGGGATCTTTCTCTCCCATTCTGTTTACTTCCTGCTTCCCACCCTCCACTCTTTCCATTTGAAGCAAGTGTTTTAACGAATTAGAGGCAACTCGGAGATCAAACACTATTCAGGAAGACGCCTGCATTAAAAACTCACTGCCACTTGGCTGGGGCAAAACCGCTGGCTGCTCCTGCGGTCACTGCAGTGCGCACCTGACGTCTCACGGCTGACAGCGGATCCGGTCTCGGCGAGAGCGCATTGCACATTTTGCTCCAGCCCGGAGGCGGCGGGCGGCGGGAGGGCACTCCCGGGCTGTGCAGAGCGCAGCAGGGGCACCGAGCCAGGCACTTTGCCCCAAAGATGGCCGGGTCGCTCCTAAGGGACAAACGCTCCAGGGAAAACTTGAGCCATCCCAGAACCTCTTGAAGACCTCTCATTTGGTTCCTCCACAGAAAGGGTCTTCTATTTTTGATCCCCGGGACAACTTCAGAGAACGAGGAAAGTTGGGTGGCTACTTAACGATTTGGGAGCGTGGCAATGATTCAAACTGTGGCTTCACCCTGATGATCTCTAGGGACTCTGCGTGGAGTTCTAACCATCGCAGCTTCAGACCCAGAACCCAAGGACAAGGAATCGCGCATCTACAGTCGAGCCTCGGCCTTGACCCGTTTCTCTGGTTCCGCCCAGCTCTGGTGGAAACTTCCCCCAGGTTCACGCGGGGCTGGGAATTAGGTGGGAAAGGCAAGGCCCCCTTGATCCCTTTACAGCAACTTCTCAGTACACAGCTGTGTCTGTTCAGAGTAGGCACCCTTGTGGCGGACCAAAGCGAGCACCTTCCTAGGACCTCGCAGAGAGAGTGGATGGAGGCCAAGAGGACCCTGAGAGGACCTTTCCCGTCCACACCCCGCCTCCTTCCCATGGGAGGTGAAAATCAACCCTCTCGCACGGTTTACTCCTCTCTTCTTCCTAAACATCCAGCGCAGTGTTTTAAAGGCGCCCAGAGCATCCTGCAACTTTGGGGAAAGAGAGCGCCCGACTCCCGCTCTCCCACTGCCCCTGTCGCGTTAATCCGTTTCCTTTGGTCGCTTTCAAACTCGCGTGGGTAGTATCCCCGGATCCCCGCCCCAACCTGGAAGCGAGCGCCCCCGGCTGTTCACGGCAGCCCCTCGGCGCCTGTTTGCAGGGAGCTCGGCTTCTGGCTCGTCGCAGATCCAGCTGCGGTTCCGACCGGTCCCCAGCCTCGCGAGGCACACGCGCGCGTGCACACACACGCGCTCACACTCCCGCTCACACTCGCGCATCCTCGCTCCCGGCACCCCACCCTCCGAGCCGCTCCTCCACGGGGGGGGGGGGGGGGGGTGACGTCAGGACTGCAGTCCCGAGGAGAGCGGCTGGAGAGGGTTGCGCGCTCCTCGCCTAGGAAGCTGGAGGCGCACTCGGGCAGGCGCCGCTCGCGCGCTCCTCCCTCTCCTCTGCACCCGCTGTCACGCTGCCCGCCCGCGGGGGAGCCTCGCGAGCCTCCAGGTGAATTGAAAGTCGTTTCCGGGGGAGGACGGAGAGGGTGCTGCAGTCCTGGCAGGCACTGAAACTGCAACTCGGACAGAAACGACCCGGCGGAGGAGCGGGCGCGCGGCGGCGTGCGCAGCCTCCCCGGGCTGCCGGAGGCGGCCGCTGCACCGCTAGCCGCGGAGCGCGGCGGCCGGACCTCCGCCCCGGCACTCCCCGCCCCGGGCGCGCTCGCCGGGGAGAGACCCCCGAGTCCTGCGCATTTCGCAGCTGCGCCGGCGTGGGGAATGAGAGCGCGGTGGCTCCGGGTCGCCGCGGAGCAGCTGCCGGTGGGAGAGAGAGGCGAGGCGAGGGGGCGGCAGCCTCGGCCCGAAGTAAGTGCAGCAGAAGTTTGCGTCGGTTTCCCCGCCGCTCCCCTGGAGCGAGTGGCAGGCACATCTCCTCCCCTCGTTCTCTGAGGACGACGAGGGCACACTTCCGAGGCAGTCTCGCCCGGGAGAGAAAGTGAGCCTTACCACAGGCGGGCGAGGACTCCGGGAGGGCCAGGGCAGGGAGGGATCCCGATGGGGGGGCGGTGAGGGGGTGAGACCCCGGCTGGGGTGAGGGACGCGTGAGGAGCCCGAGCCTGGAGCTCTGAGGGCTGGAGGGGGGTGGCGAGAGTGAAGGTGGAGGTAGTCACACCTATGCTGGTGACCTTGGCGTGCCCCCCTGGAGCGGCGAGCCGGGGGCTTGTCAGAGGCTGGAAACGGCGCGGCTAGAATATTGCGTGGATCCTTACCCGGGGCCGCGGGGAGGCCATCGCGCTTCCGGACGCCGGACGACGGGGGCACGAGGAGCGAGAAGCCGGCGCGAGGCGGCGACGCTGGAGGGTGGGGACGCCGGCGAGCGCAGAGCCCGCGCTCGGAGCGCGAGGTTGGGGGTGCTCCGAGGCGCTCCAGCCTCCGCGCGGGAGACCCCGGTCGGGGGAGGAGGCGGGCGTGAAGCCTCAGGTCGCTGCGGTGGCCGTCGGGCGCCTCTGGAGCCTCGGTGGCTAGTGTTCCCAGTCCGGAGCAGGCTGACCCTCCGGCTGCCCCCCACCCTGCGCCGGTCCCCCCGAGTCTGCAGGCGCTTCCCCGCCCCGCCGCCAGGGCCGGACGCCACCGGGCTTGCCCGCGACCCTAGCTCCCTGCTCAGCCGTTCGCGGGGCCCGTTCAGCTCTTCCTTGGCTCCTTCCTCTCTAACTGGACTCCCGAAGGAGGTTTTATCCTTTAACTTGACCGAACTTCTGATGGGGAACAAAAAAAAAAAGTTCACGGCAGCCGCGCGCCTCGCTAGGAGCAGAGCCCCGCGGAGGGCAGGCGGGGGCGCCGCGGGCCGCCTCGCCTGCCCTCTCCTCTCCTGGGAGGGTTCTCAGGGAAGTTTGGACAAAATGTGACGCGATTGTTCTGGGAAGGCCACGAAGGCATCTTCTTCCAGAGTAGGACCGTCTGTGCCTGGGAGTCCGGTGTCCCACCCGGCTTCTGGTACCAAGGGTACATACACTTGGGGGGACGAAGACGATTAATTAAACCCCATCTTTCAAAAAGTCGTTCATGATGCATACTGGTCACCCAATTTCATTTACTCCGATTCATTCATTTATTCACGCAGAAACACTTTAGGAGGCCCAGTGTGTGCCAGGCATTGTGTTAGAGGCTGTGGCAACAGAAATGACTGATGTTTGGTTCCAGTACTCAGGGAGCTTACAGTCTGGAAGAGCAGAGGTCGGGAAAGAAGATGGAAAAAATACGTGTCCTACAGGAGACGGCAGGTGCTACCTGGTTTTCACCACAGTGACTCACTCCCATCTCGCTAACTGTGGAGCCCAACAGCTGCTGTATTTCATCCCCCCTGAAGTCAGCGACACTATCATTCTTTTTGATGCCCAGAGGCCAATACTGTGCCAAGCACATAGTAGGTCATCGATAAAGTCTGTTAACTGAACGGATGAAGGGATAAGTTATTCATATTGAAGAGTGTTTTAAATTTTTTTTTTCAACGTTTATTTATTTTTGGGATAGAGAGAGACAGAGCATGAACGGGGGAGGGGCAGAGAGAGAGGAAGACACAGAATCGGAAACAGGCTCCAGGCTCTGAGCCATCAGCCCAGAGCCCGACGCGGGGCTCGAACTCACGGACCGCGAGATCGTGACCTGGCTGAAGTCGGACGCTTAACCGACTGCGCCACCCAGGCGCCCCTTGAAGAGTGTTTTAAAGAAAGATAACCATGCTGTATAGTAGTCCCCCTCATTGGAGGGGGAAGGGATCCGTCCAAAACCCCCAGTAGATGCCTGAAATTTTGGAGATAGTACTGAACCCTATACATACTGTGTTTTTCCTTATACATTCATACTTATGATGACGTTTGACTTGTAAATTATGCAAGTAAGAGATTAAGAGTACCATAATAAAATAGAACACTTATAACAAATACTGCAATAAAGTTATATGAATGTGGTCTGTCTCTCTCAAAATATTGTACTGCACTCACCCTGCTTCTTGTGATGATGTGAGATGATAAGATACCTGTCTAATGAGAGGAAGGCATTGTGATGTAGCATTAGACTACTACTGACCCTTTGACCACACCTCTGTGGGTAACTGAAACCTTGGAAAGTGAACCTATGGGTAAGGGTTGGGGGGCTACTCTATTGGGGGGACATTAAAGAAGAAAGAGAATGAGTTGAAAGGGGAAGGAATCAGGGAGCTGGAGAGGGCAGGAGAAAAAAAAAAAGATAGGGCTCATGAACATTTGGAAGTATATATTCTTTAACAAACAACTTTTGTCTTCCATTTTAAGCCAGTGGAAATTAGCAGCACTCAACTCCGTGCTCTATGAAATACAGGAATCTCTGGATATTTGGATTATAACTTTTTTAGAGCAAGGCCTTTGTTAAATTACCGTATGGAGGTCATGATGCCATATTCATGTGGATATGTTGATAATATGGTGATTTGGATGTGTCTAGGGTAGAGGAACAGGTTGATGAAAGAATACTTTAGAATTACCAAAATAATTCCTTCAAACATCTTTTAATATTTTGCTACTTAATGTGCAAATTTCTACTCATGTATTTTAACTATGTTTAATTTAAACTCAATTAAAATATTTATACAGAGATTTTAGCAATGAAGATTAAACACATGGGCAAGACTCTCCTTGGCTTAAGTAATTGAACCCATTGCACAGGTAGAAGGTAGTAAATTCCCAGGTGAATGATAAGGGTTTTTCACCCCATTAATTTTTTTATTTTTACCAAAAAACTAAAACTTCATATATTTTTGTTATGTGCAAAACAGAGCTACTTCTTTTTTTTTAAACCAGTATTTTCAACAGTAATAATAACTTGGTGATCTGAGTCAAGAGCTTATAGGTATTAATCCTGGATTTAGTTATTGGAAACTTTTGGTGCTATGTGATTTGGAGCCATTCTAGAATTTTTGTCAACCTCATTTTCTCTACTTATGAAATAAGATTATTTTACTGAAATGATTTAATTTGTCTTTTAAAATCAGAGTTTGTCAATGTAGAGTGTGCTGGGTTTAGATATTGTACTCTGTAGTTGATGTCATTAATTTGGTATACCAGCACTGAGTAGCAATTTGTAATTAGCCAATAGAAAATAACCCATATTTTCTATCATTAGGTATTTTGAAGATGTTTTAGGACATTGTCAGAGTTCTAGGAAGAGTTTTGTGATTGTGGACAATGTATGGTGACTAAAAATTGTATTTTAGGAGGAACTATAAATAAATACTAAAAATGGTAGCTAAACTTCGGGATTCTTTAACCAGACACTGAAATGTTTCTTCTGTTGTGGATATTTGAATTGAATTGTTACTAGAATTGCACTGGTAGATCAAAAGACTATTTGAATGAATCTTGTAGATTTTACAAGGAGTACATTCTAGAGGGTAGGACTTTATTTTGGAAATGTAGTTAGGGTACAAACATGCTGAGGTTATAGGAGTGTGAGGTTGAAGATTACTGAGCATGGAAATGATCTAGCCTTGTTTTTGCAGATGAGAAAACTGGGGCCTAGAAAGGTGAAGGATCTAAATTTCCCAGGCTCACATTCATATGCACGAGAGTCCTGTATAGTGTCCATTCTAGGTCTGACAAGAAATCACACCCTCAGGACACCTAAGCACAGGGGCACCTTAATGGATCTGCTATCCATGGATTTCCTCTTTTCTCTCTCTCCAGCTCACATCCTGTCTTTGGTCCCACCTCTGAGAAAAGTCCCACCTGCCAACCTCCTACTGTCCCCATTCCTGCTGCCTTTCCAGGTCCTTGATGGGACAGAGCAGTGAAGGGCTTGGTCAAGGGTCCATGAGTTTCAGCCTCACACACAGGTCTAGCCTAGGCAGAACTGTGGAATAAATTAAGTTTGGATTGGGTGCTTCCCACATGTACTTTCCTACATTTTGCCACCACTGCACATCATAGGATCACAGTTTCAGGGCCAGAAGGGGCTTTCGAGATCATCTGGTCTTTATATAGATCATCTATAAGATGAGGAACTCTGGCCTGGAAGAGATTCTGTGACAGTCATATTGTACGGGACCCCATGAATCGAGTTCAGGTTCTTCTTGGCTACTGTGTTCTGTCTCCACTGAACAATGCTGGTGCTGGCTGGTGTTTGATCACTCTGTTAACATAAATAAGCATGGGAGCTCTGGAAGGAGACAACTTGTGTTTATGTTCGAACTCTTGTCTTTCCCCAGCTCCACAACCATGGGCCATTACTTAAGTTCCGGACACCTTTGTTTGCGTATTAGCAAATTTTTGTTTTGTTTTATATGTAGGTATGGGTGTATTTGCATAATCATTTCTTTATTACTTCCACTTTAGATTGTAAGTGTTCTAAGGAAAGGAACCAGGTATTTCTTGCTTCTGTATGTCCATTGTGTCTTCGGTACACAGTGGCTACTCAGTTACCATTTGTTGAAAAAAGGAATGAATGAATGGATGAATGAATGAATGAATGAATGAGTATACAATGACAGAGTGAAGGAGGGAAGTATCACTTAGGTAGAATTGGAATTCTTAATATGAGAGCCATATCCTTCTAAAGATTGTAAATCTGAAACGCTGTTCTCTTTGCATATCACTTTCTGGGTAGACGGGACCCTGAGCTGCCCCATCACCAAGCCTACTTTTCTCATTTGCTCCTTCTTTAAGCAAGGGACTGCTCCATTGTTCTGATGGCTTGGACCCAAAACTTTGGAGTCACCCTTGCATTCTCAAATCTTGCGGCTGTGCCTTCAAGATGTATTCCAAATCCGACCAGTTCTCACCACCTGCCTTGCTACCAGCCAAGACAAAGCCTCTACTATTTCTCACCTGGATTATTGCAGTGGTCTCCTTACGTCTTTCTGGCCCCACCCCAAGCCTAGGTTCAGTGCACAGCCAGAGCAATAGTACTAACACTGAAGTCAGGTCACACTACTCCTGTGCTTACATTGTACGTCCTCACATCTTACTCTTATAGTTCATTTACATCTTCCCGTCTCTTTCAGAGTAAAGGAAACAATCTAGTCCCTTCTAGCCCTTCTGACCTCTCCAACTTCCCCACAATCACTGTGTTTCTTCCATACCGATGTCCTGCCTGTTCCTGCAACATAGCAGGTATGCTTTCTGCAAAGCAACTTTGAACTTGTTCTACCCTTTGTCTGAAATGCTCTCTCCTAAGCACCTGCTGATACTCTCACTCTCTTCAAATCTTCTTCTTAAATTCCTTCTCTTAATCGGGCTTCTCTTGGCTGCCCTATTTAAGATTATACCCCTCTAACTTTTTATCCCTCTTTTCTTGCACGAATTTCCTTTTTAGCTCTTATGACTACAAATACCATATACTCTATTCAAGTACATGCTTAATTAGTATAAGATCTTACTCTTATGGTATCATCTCTGGTTTCCTGGCCTTTTTGTCTCTCCTTTGACCAGGTTTATGGTCAGAGGCAGAATTCTGCCAGGATCCTTAGCGAGTCTATTTGGAAATGACCTGGAAGGAATCTGAAAGGTTGCTTACATCTGCTGCTAGAAATAATTAGGAAATAAAATGCAGTTATCTCTCCAAGATATGACCTAATCATTTCCATGAAATACCTCCGACCAGGGGCTTCTGGAAGGTTGCTGCTGTAAGGTCCATCTTTGGGGCGACAGTATCACATTCCATCATGCTATCCGTGCACGTCATCTCCAAAAGGGGTAAGGGTCTTCTTCCCCTAAGGGATCACATTGTATTTCTTAAATGGCAGTGTCAGTGGGAGGCTGGAAAGAATGGCATTCCAGGGGTCAAAAGTAGAGTTGGGGTCAAACTGGAAAACCAAGCTGTTTCTGGAACATTATTTGTTAATGGAGTCACCTACTGAAGTCAGGATTAAGAACAGGAAGGGGAGAGGGAACTGAGAGAGACTTTGTAGATTAGCTCGTTGACCACCCAGGTTGGATTTTCACTGCTTTTCTTTTTCTTGTCTCCTGCTACTGGGTTTTCTTCTTGCCTGTCTTAACATGACTATTCTCATTGGTTGTCCTGAGGAGGAGTTATGAAACCATATCCATTAACCAATGAGACACTACGTTAAAAAATAATGGTTAAGATGGCACCTCTAAAGCTATCCCCAAGGCTGGGAACAGCCTGTGTGCTGAACAACACTCCTTAATTGCTTGATAATAGGCTGTACCTGTTTAATGCACTGTTGGCTGAACTGATAGGATGTTTTTATGACTTCTTCCAGGATATTGTGAGCAGATATAGTGCCTATGTGTTAAAGTTGGGTACACTATTATATTTCTATAAAATTATCATACTAAACTCTGCAGCTTATAATTCCTGCTAGCTCAGAGCAGTCTCGAGCTCAGGGCAACTTGTAAAATTGACTCAACAGACAGTATTTTTAGTCCTAAGTGCTCATAATAGTTTTGCCTTAACAGAGAAAAGTGTTATGTTGTGCCCATTTTTTGCTCTAGAAATAGAAAGAGAGCCTTGGGTTTAGTGCTTGTAGGTTACCAGTTCTGTTCTTAGCACTCTCTGTGACCTTGTCCAATTTACATTAGTTTAGAGTCGCTTTTCTGGAGCCAGGAAAAGTTACCACTGCAGCAGAAATGGGGCCAACAACCTTTAAGTATAGCTGTGAGAAATCCATTTTCCTGTAACTGTAAGAGATGCAGCCAGAGCAATTCTTCAGGAGAGACCATGTGTGTTGGGGGCGGAGGCAGTGGTATGAACTCAAGGAGAGAAACCCAAACTATCATAACAATAAGAAGAAAGAGGTGGGAGGGGCGCCTGGGTGGCGCAGTCGGTTAAGCGTCCGACTTCAGCCAGGTCACGATCTCGCGGTCCGGGAGTTCGAGCCCTGCGTCGGGCTCTGGGCTGACGGCTCAGAGCCTGGAGCCTGTTTCCGATTCTGTGTCTCCCTCTCTCTCTGACCCTCCCCCGTTCATGCTCTGTCTCTCCCTGTCCCAAAAATAAATAAACGTTGAAAAAAAATTTTTTTTAATTAAAAAAAAAAAAAAGAATAAAGAGGTGGGTGACTTTTAGCTTTTCAAACAACTGGTGTACACGTATATTTTTGTCTAGTTTACAAACACGTTTTGTTCTGAGTGTTTTTCCCAAGTAGGTTGTTTGGAAATATTGTGCTCATAGAAACAATGTTAGATGTGGCATTCAGGGTCCCAGATGCCTTGGGAAGAAGCTACTTAAATCACTTCCGAGCATTAGAAAATAATGCTATAGTTTGATTTTTCATATGAGAAAATGAGTCTTAATTTCTAATTAATAAAATACTGATCTCCATCTTGTTACATTACGAAGATCTAGGTTGCCATTCTTGTAAGTAGCCTCTCTCTTGACTCCTTACAAGTTTGTTCAACAGGAGAATACAGCTGACCTTTGATTTGGGGTGCTGACCTCCATGCAAGTCAAAAAGCTGCACATAACTTTTGACTCCCCCAAAACTTAACTAATAGCCTACTGTTGGATGGAAGCCTTATCGATAACATAGTCAATTAACACGTATTTTGTGTTATATGTATTATAAGCTGTATTCTTACAATAAAATAAGCTAGAGTTAAGAAAATGTTATTAAGGAAATCATATGGGAGAGAAAATACAGTTACAGTACCATATTGTAAAAAAAAAAAATCTGTGTATGAGAGGACCCACGCAGTTCAAACCCACATTGTCCAGGGGTCGACTGTGTGTGTTTATTTCTTTATGAGCTTTTAAACACAAGTATATAAACTCAAGTTAATAAAGCTTATGTAAATAAATAAATAAAGTGCACGTCAACAGTAAATATGTAGACATCGTTGAGAATTAAGATTCATGCAAGGCAAATATCAGTGTCGATACTGGGAATTGGGATGTTCTTCTAGCTTTTGCTGGGACCCCATTCTGCACAGGATAAGGGGGCTTGGTTTGTTGAAAACCGGCTCAGAGTTCTGATGCTGGTTTTCTCAATCGCATCTGTGTCCTTGGCTCACCAGACCCCTAAGACTGGATGCTGGCATCTAGTACCCCTTTGTAGAAGACACAGAGCAATTATCCTTTGCCTCTCTACTCTGTCATCCTTCCGTCTGTCCTGCAGTCTCCCTCCCCTCTCCTTCCTCAGCATTCTGGTCCTTCAAGCACCTTTATGCAATGTGGGATCTGTCCTCCCTCTAGTGGTGGTCAGGAAATTGTCCCTTCCCATTGCCTCCCTCCCCACCCCCAGCTTTATTGAGATGTAATTGACATATAACATTGCGTAAGTTTAAGATGTACAAAGTATAACATCTTCGTCATGTCACATAATTACCATTTCTTTTTTTGTGGTGAGAACATTTAAAATCTACTGTCTTAGCCATCCATTGCCTGGGTTAACGCCAGGAGCTTGTTTTTACCTACTATGGTCTTGGCAGTGACTGGGCATGTCACCTCCCAGCAGCCTTCAGAGACCTGGGCAAGGAGATTCTCCTGGTAGGCACTCACACATAGAATGGGTGTGTCCGGGCACAGTAGGGGCAAGGGGCAGGGAGATCAGGGACAGTCACTCTGAGACTCCTAAGGTTTCTTTGGAGGACCCCAAACATTACTCTGTGTACTTCCCTGTCTATTCCATTTCCAGCTTTGTATCATGGTATCTTACCTACACATTCCCAGTGGACCAGAAAGTAGGTTCAGGGCTTACATTTTTTACTCAGTGAATCGTAGACACAAAAATATAGATCCAAGAGTCATCACATTTGTTCTATAAAGGTCCAGATAGTAAATAAATACTTTAGACTTTGCAGCCTACATTTGGGTGTGGTCACATATTCTTTAAAAAATTTTTTTTAATGTTTATTTATTTCTAAGAGAGAGGGAGAGAGCGAGAGCGTGTGAGCACAAATGGGGGAGGGGCAGAGAATGGGAGAGAGACAGAATCTGAAGCAGGCTCCAGGCTTCGAGCTGTCAGCACAGAGCTTGATGTGGATGTGGGGCTTGAACTCACCAACTGTGAGATCATGACCTGAGCCGAAGCCGGAGGCTTAACGGACTGAGCCAGCCAGGCATCCCTCTTTTTTTTTTTTTAAACAACATTTGAAAATATAAAAACGATTCTAAACTATAGGCAGTACAAAAGAAAAAAAAATATGCTGAAGGTTAGATTGGGTCAGTGGGTCTTAGTTTGCTGAACCCTGTAATAGATGATCAGGGTAGATCTTCAGAAATCTTAATTTCAGAAATTTGAATTTTATAATTTATAAACGTATAATAAATATATATTATCGTGAATGTATAAGATATATATAATTATATATATATAAATATTTATATTTATATCTATATTTCACTCATAATGGGTGAAGTTATCCTGAGCATTTCACCGTAGGACCCAGATTGGGTCTTTGTTGGAAGAATGAGGTCTCTGAGAATTGGGGGTGTGGAGAGGTGAGGACACTGAAGATGGGGACCTCAGTGGTAAATAAAGAAAAGCATGGGGGCGCCTGGGTGGCTTGGTCGGTTAAGCGTCCGACTTCGGCTCAGGTCATGATCTCACGGTCCGTGAGTTCGAGCCCCGCGTTGGGCTCTGTGCTGACCGCTCAGAGCCTGGAGCCTGTTTCGGATTCTGTGTCTCCCTCTCTCTCTGCCCCTCCCCTGTTCATACTCTGTCTCTCTCTGTCTCAAAAATAAATAAACGTTAAAAAAAATTAAAAAAAAAAAAAGAAAAAGAAAAGCATGGCCTCAGGGCATCTTTTTTCATCCCTTAAAACAAACAAACAAACAAACAAACAAACAAACAAACAAACAGTTTTATTGAGATAAAATTCACAGGTTATAAAATTCATCCATTTAAAGTATACACTTCACTTTTTTTAGTGTATTCATAGGATTATGCAGTGATCACCACAGTCTAACTTTAGAACATTTCCATCTCCCCTAAAAGAAACTCATACCATTAGCTCATTTGCCTTTCCCCCGCGACCTGCCTGCTTTGCCAGTCCTGCCAATCCCTAAAAACCACTTATCTACTACTTGTCTATTCCGGACACTTCATATAAATGGAATCATACAACATGTGGTCTTTTGTGACCGGCTCTTTCACTTCGTGTAATGTGTGTGTTCAAGGTTTGTCCATGTTGTATCGGCACTTCATTTCTTTTTGTTGCCAAATAATAGTCCATTGCATGGATAGACCACATTTTGTGTACCCATTCATCGGTTGATGGACATCTGGGTTGTTTCCAATTCTCGGCTGCTATGAATAATGCTGCTGTGAAGGGTTTGGTACAAGTCTTTGTGTGGATGTATGTTTTCATTTCTCTTGGGTGGATGTCTGGGAGTGGAGCTGTTGGGTGATGTGAGTGGAGTTGTTGGGCGATGTGGCGACTTCGGTTTAACATTTTGAGGAAATGCCAAACTGTTTCCCAAAAAGGCTGCATCATTTTACATTCTCACCAGAAGTCCTTGAAGGTTCCATTTTCTCCATTTTCTTGCCAATATTTGGCTTTTGTTTTTAATTATAGCCATCCTAATGGGTGCGAAGTGTATTGCATTGTGGTTTTGATTTGCATTTCCTTAATGACTAATGGTACTGAGCCTCTTTTCATGTGTTTATTGGACATTTATGTATCTTCTTTGGATAAATGTCTATTTAAATACATTGTCCATTTTGAAATAGAGTTGTCTTTTTAGTACTCGTTTGTAAGTGGTCTAGATATAAGTTCCTGGTAAGATATATGATTTGCAATATTTTCTTCTTTTTTGGGGGTTGTCTTTTCACTTTGAAGATGGTTTAGTTTGCAGTACAGAAGTTTTGGTAATTTGAGTAAGTACAATCTATCTTTTTTTTTCTTTCGTTGCTTGTGCAAATTCAATAGCATTTATTGTTAAGTTTTCTTCTGAGTGTTCTATAATTCTAGTTCTTGCTTAATTTAGGTGTAATACATTTTGAGTTAATTTTTGTATATGGTGTGAGGAAGACGTTTAACTTTATTCTTTTGCATGTGGATATCCGGCTCTCCCAGCACCATTTGTTGAAGAGTTTAATTGTCTTGGCATCCTTGCTGAAATCAATTGAACATAAATGTGAGGGTTTATTTTTAGTTTTATTCCATTTATCTGTCTCTGTGTCTATTTTTTTTTTATGTCAGTGTCACATTGTCTTGTATACTATGGTTTTGTAGTAAATTTAAATTGGCAAGTGTGAGTCCTCCAGCTTGGTTCTTATTTCTCAAGATTGTTTTGGCTCTCTGAGTCCCTTGAATTTCCATTTAATTTTAGGATCTGTTTGTCAAATTCTGTTAAAATAGCCAGCGGGGATTTTGGCAGGAATTGTGTTAAATCTGTAGATCAGTTTGGGGAGTAATACCATATTAACAATACTAATTCTTCTGATGTATGAACATATGTGGCTTTCTATTTATTTAGGTCTTTAACTTTTTCATCAATGTTTTGTGATTTTAAGAGCATAAGTACTGCACCTATTTGTTAAATTGTTCTTTGGGATTTCTTCCTTTCCAGTCTGGATGCTTGCTTTTTTCTTCCCTCGTTCCCCCCTTCCCTTCCTTTCTTCCCCCCCCCCTTCCTTCCTTCTATTTCTATTTCCTTGGCTAGAACCTATAGAACAATATTAAATAGAAGGGTGACAGTGGATATCCTTGTTTTGTCTCTGATCTTAGGGGGAAAGCATTCAGTCTTTCACAATTAAGTATAATGTTACCTGTGGGTTTTGCATAGATACCTTTTCTCAGGTTGAGGAAGTTCCCTTTCTCTTCTTGGTTTGTTGAGTGTTTCCATTGTAAAATGCTATTGGATTTTGTGGAATGCTTTTCCTGTGTCTATTGAGATGATCAAATGATTTTTCTTCTTTATTCTATTAAAGTGATATATTACATTAATTGATTTTCAGATGTTAAGCCAACAATGCATTCCTGGGATAAATTCCACTTGGTTGTGTTGTGCAGTCCTTTTTATATTTTGCTGAAATTTAGCTTGCCGGTATTTGCTAAGGATTTTTGCATTTATATTCAGAAGGAATATTGGTGTATAATTTTCTTTTCTTGTGATATCTTCATCTCATCTGGGTATCAGGGTAATAGTGGCCTCTCCTTTTCTGTTCTTCATTCTTTTTTTTTTTCTTTAATTTTTTTATTATGTTTCTTTGTTTTTGAGAGGCAGAGAGAGACAGAGAGCCAGTGGGGGAGGAGCAGAGAGAGAGGGAGACACAGAATCCGAAGCAGGCTGCAGGCTCTGAGCTGTGGGCACAAGAGCCCGATGCGGGGCTCGACCTCACAAACTGTGAGATCATGACCTGAGCTGAAGTCGGACGCTTAACCGACTGAGCCCCCAGGCACCCCTCCTGTTCTTCCTTCTTAATACTGCTGTTCTAGGTGCTTCAGGGACAAGCACAAATGCAAGATGGGAAGAGGAGGGAGTCAGGGGTTGTTGTGGATCCCAGGCGGCAGCACGGGTATGGGGAAGAGAACCCCAATAGAGTCTATAGAAGACACAGGATTCTTGGTTGCCACATGGACGCCAGGCTGGGGGCCTATTATTGGGGATATCTTATGTATAGGATGTGTTCTATTCTGTTCTTTTTATACATATATTCATTCGGAATAGTCATCGCCTACTGTGTGATAGGAAGGGCATTTACTACTGATAAGCTGAAATAGATGAAATTCCTTTCCTATGAGAATGCACAGTTTAAAGGAGTAGGCAGATTCAATAAAATAATCACAAATTAAATGTGGCATTACAACTGTATGTGTTCAGGATGATAAAAGGGAGGTTCCTGGTGTCTTAAGAGTATGTAATCAGAGGGGCACCTGGGTGGCTCAGTCGGTTAAGCGTCTGACTTCAGCTCAGGTCATGATCTTGCGGTCCGTGAGTTCGAGCCCCACATCGGGCTCTGTGCAGACAGCTCAGAGCCTAGAGCCTATCTCAGATTCTGTGTCTCCCTCTCTCTCTGCCCCTCCCCTGCTCATGCTCTGTCTCTCTCTCTCTCTGTCTCAGAAATAAATAAACGTTAAGAGTATGTAATCAGAGAAGTTGGTCAAGTGTTCTGGTGAAGGCTCCGCCTCAAGAGTGAGTGATGGCGGCCAGTGTGGGTGGAGTGCACAGAGCAAGGAGGAGGCAGGTAGAAAGAGCCAGACCACTCGAGGCCTGCAAGTCCAGGCTAAAGGCCTGCACCATTATCCTGACAACTAGCAGTATGTTTCACTTTTTAAATTTCCCTGTCTGGATTCACTGGTCATATTTTTGTTTCACGTTCTCCTTAAAGAAGGAACTATCACTCATCATTGCTGCTATTTCCATTTATTTTAGGTGTTTACTTTTATGGGGCTCAGAGTGGAGATAGACGGGGGGGGGGGGGGCATGGAATAGAATGAGGCATGGAAAAAATGGCTTTAGGCTGGTCCTTGAGAGAATTAAGGGAGAAAAGAATACGACAAGGTTATGTTTGTTGAAGGGTGGGAGAAAAAAGATGGGAGCTGGAAGGACGATTGGCATGCACCTGGCCCACTCCCCTAATTTTATAGGTGGACACACAGGCCCAGAAACACCGGGTGACTTCTCTGCTCACATTGCCTGAAACAGCAGAGTCGAAACACCTCTCTGCCGGCCCACCTCCCTTCTGAATGCTCTTCCCTCTGGCCAGCACTAGTTCTCAAGCTGAGCTCTAAAGGAAAAGAAGCCGCTGGTCAGATAGAGAATGAAGGGAAGGGAGGCTTCAGGTAGTGGGGCTGATACACCAAAGTCCTTGAGGCGGGAGAGAGCTTGAAGGCAGACATTCAAGATGGCCGCTCTGCTTAGTGGAGCACAGGTGGTGAGACATGAGGGGAGAAAAAGAGGTCGGGGCTTCCTCACAAAGGGTCTTGTAGGTTAGTAAGGAGTGTGGATCTATTCTTAGCGCAGCGTGAACAGTTTTTTTTTAAGGAGGGGAGTAACATGAAAACACTGACGTGTTAGGAAGATGATTTGCTGCTTTGTGGAGAAGAGGTTAAATGGGGCCAGAGCAGATAGTGGACAGGCTACAGATTTGGTGGGAGTTAGAATTTACAGGGCTTGACGATGTTACCTCCAAGACATTGGGGGAACTTCCAAGAAGTTGGATATGCTTAGAGTAGAGAAAGGGGCAGTGTGGATCCTCCCTAGGGAGGTGGGTTATTCTTGAAGCAGATGTATGGGCTCTCACTGAAGCTGCCCCGCCAGCAGTGGGGAAAAACTCCTAGAGGAAAAGAAACTCCGGTCCACCTGAAATGCTCTCCCTTCTTTCATCACGGACAAATGTTTACCTATTTTTCAAAGCCCGTCTCAAATATTACCTCTCCTGTGAAACTTCGAGTTGGTTGACATTTATATAGCATTTATTACGCCCATCTAGCCCTTATTAGCATGTCGATGTTGCTCTCATTGTGCTCAAAGTGCTATTATTGTTTCTGTTTAACACACAGCAACATGAAGCACAGAAAGATTAGTCACCAAGAGGCAGCCTGGCTCCACAGACCCATGCTTAGCCGCTTCGCTGTGTGGCTTCTTGCTGGGAGCGCTCTGTGCACAGTGACTGACTCCTTCTCTTGCTTCCAGTGACCTCTGTGACAGCACTTTTCGTTGCGTGTGAAGCGTTGATGTTTTGAGTGTTTTTCTTCTCTGGTAGAGAGTGAACAAATTGAAAGCGGGGACTGTGTATTGTTGACTTTCACGTCTTCAGGGCTGGGTACATAATAGATGCCGGATGCATGCGTGCATGAATGAATGAATGAATGAATGGACGTGAATGAATGGATGGATGTCTGAGAGAATAAGAAAGGAAAGTAGCAGGAGTAGACTAGGGCTTTCTGTAACCTTCTGCAGCCTGTATTTTTCTAGGCCAAAGAATCCCTGAGCTGCATTATAATTCAGGCCAGTGTCATTTCTGGCTTTGCCATCATATTGTTTTAGAATTTCCATTAGTGCTTTGTTGTGTTCTAATCAAATAATGCTATTCTCAGTTAAACGGATGATGAAGCTTCTGCTCTGGCAGGTATTATGCTCTTTAAACAGTTGCCGTGTTGTCACCAAGGACATTTCTGCATCTGATATTGATTTAAATATTCAGTTATGAATGTCAGGAAGACAACTTTATTTATAGCTAATGAGGATTGTATTGGCTGAAGAAATCGGCAACGTGAACAAGATAGTACATGCTTGTTAATTCAGTGTGACTGAAGAGAATAGCCTCGTCGATCAGCATTCACAAGGCTTTTTGTTCTGTACTGATACAAAATTGCAAAATACTGGGTGTTATGATTTTACTGTATTTTAGTGTCAAATAGTGAAAGTATTTTTGGGAAGTTTATTGTATTTTGCAGACGATTCACGTCGTATTGAACTTTTACTCAAATGTAGATTTATACAGGTGTGCCTTGATTTTGAAAAGTTTGTTTCACAAAACCCGAATTGCAGAACAGATAAGTTGGAAACAAGAGTATTTGGGTAGTTCATTGAATATCTATAGAGTAGGTATGATGAGTTTAGGGGCTTGGGTCCCCATCTCCTCTTCCCATTCTCCAGGATTCCGATCGATAACGCAAACCAACCAGGCAAGATCGCTAGCCAGATGGAAAATATACATAGGGATTCTGTTTGTCTGTATAATCTTCCATGCAGGATTTTGTGAAATCTGTATTAGTGTATGCGCTTTAGGCTTCATTCAAAGTGGGACTTTTTACTCCTACTTTTTATTGAGAATTGGGCCCCACAAACTCAAGTGTGCTTGCAAAGGGAGAAAGGGACTAGATATTCAGAGCAAACCCTATACCACTTGCTTGGATGTGGAAGGGGCTGGCAGGCTGCTCCGAGACGGTATGGTGGGTAGAATAACGCACCCCACCCCCACCTCCCGCGTCCACATCCTAATTCCCAAGAGCTATGAATAGTTTATCTTACATGGTGAAAGAGACTTGGTGGATGTGATTATGTTAAGGATGTTGAGAGAGAGGTATTATCCTGGGTTATCCAGGTGGGCCCATTAAAATCACAAAGGTCTTTATAGGATGGAGTCAAGAGGGCCACAGAAAAAGGTGTGAGGACAGAAGGACACATTGAAGTGATGGAGGGCCACAAGTTGGGGGATGTGGACCATCCATAGAAGATGGAAAAGGCAAGAAAACAGATTCTTTCCTAGAGCCTCTCGAAAGAGCACCGCCCTGCTCACACCTTTGATTTTAGTCAGCCCCATGAGACTTCTGACCCGCAGAACTCGAAGATAACAAAGTGCTGTTTGTTTAAGCCACTCACTTAGTGGTACTTTTTTACAGTAGCAATAAAAAACGAATACGGAAGGTTTGGGGACCTGTCCAGATGTGCTTACCACATAGAACAAGAAACTAAAGACAGCCCTCTGGGTCCAAGTGAAAGATGAAGTACCCCTGCCCACTAGTAAGACATCGTCCAATTAATAGCAAGCCTGGACAGATCAAACCAACCAGTCTTCTGCCCTGGGATACAGTGAGAGAGAAAATGGAAGCCGGTGAAGCCATCTCAGTGGGGTGAAGTTAACTCCAGGAATCAGAGACTTACACGACCATTGGACACTGGGAGAGCCATGCCCAGGATGCCCACTTTCAAGAAATCTGGAAGTGTGGGAGTCCTAGAAGGGTGCCAGATCTCTGGGTCAAACCTCTGTTGTCTGCTGACACCCGGGAGCCTGCCTGTGGCTCATCCAAAAACAACAACTTGCACCTTCCAGATCTCACATGAGGCCCTCTCAATGGTGAACTTTTCATAGGGACTTTGCAGGTAAGGGAGAAGTGAAGTTTCTGGACTTAACCTCTCTGAAGGCCAAGGGCTGAACTGTACAAGGTGTCAACACCATCGGGCAGGGATGGTGGAGGCAACATGCTGGCAGAAGCTTGTTTGCTTCTCTATAGTTTGAGGGAGGAATGTGGCAAAAGGAGCTTACACATCCCTCCCTCCAACCCCCCAGTTCCTTTGTTCTCTTAAGCTATTGGGGCTGTAGCCATCATTCTGGGCCCAGTCAGCGGATGTGCTGGCAAATTCTTTAGGTTACTGCAGAGCTGTGCGGTGAACCCCATTCTGAAGAGAAAGGAGATAGACGTGAAATTGAATGGTCGTGGATACATTTTAAATGACTGTGTCCTAATGTAACTACAACTTACCACGTATCTATTTTGAAGCTACATGATTTCAAGGGCATTTTTCTTTGAAGCTTTTAACAAATAATTTAAGCCAATTAATATTCATTGCAAATGTCAGAAGCAGTTGAATTTTATTTTCATAGGGCCTTTGAACTTCTGTGTTTACTGTGAAAGATCAAATGTTACGCCGTTATTTCCACTTTGAAAATTTGATGAAGTTGCACATGTAACTGTAATCTAATTATTAATAGTTATAAATGCCATTTAATTAAATAATGCATGCCTTATTTCTTTTTTTTAAACTTTATTTATTTAAAATGTTTGTTTATTTTTGAGAGAGAGAGAGAGAGAGCGAGCACTAGTGGGGGAGGGGCAGAAAGCGAGGGAGACAGGACCTGAAACAGGCTCCAGGCTCTGAGCTGTCAGCACAGAGCCCAACGCGGGCTCTAACTCACAAACCGTGAGATCATGACTTGAGCTGAAGTCGGACACTCAATCGACTGAGCCACCCAGGCGCCCCTGCGATATTTCTTATTGCTCTCAATCGAGTAGTTTTGGAAGATTTGCACATTACCTGTTCAATCTTTAATTGCCTCTTAAGTGTATAGAATTGCTTCTGATATGCCAAAAACAACAAAAAGGGGTGGTTGGAGTGGAATGCAGCGGGCAGGCATTTGGTTCTGTGTGTAATCTCAGACGATGGAGACGGGGAACAGCCAAAGTTCACAACAGGAGGTGAGTTGGAATCTCTATAAATTGAGCGGCGAGGGAAGCCACATCAAGCCAAGGTTTCCAACTGTGATCTAAGAGTTTGGAAAAGAGCGAGGGAGGGATATGCCATGGATTAATTGACATAGCAGATGACAGGAGTGCAGAGAGCAAGTTGGCAAGACATCGCTGAATAGAAACGTTTGAAGCTGTCATACTTTGGACTGCGTTTACCGGCTCAGGTACCCAGGATGGCTCTCGCAAGCTCATCTTGCACAGGTCTTGGTCTGTACAACTGTGTTCGTTTGGCTTTTTGCCCCCTGGTTATCATACTGAGTCATTTCTCCATTTCTAAGACCATAGGCCAATATCAAGAGCGGTCACTAATATTTCAGTTTTATTTTATCATCAGAAATTTTGTTTTTGTGCTTCCAACACGTTAGTTCGATTCCTATCCAGACAGACTATCGTGGACCAGGAGGCAGGTGCAAAGCCCTTTTCCTGTTTACCAGCATCATAGAAATGAGAACTTCAATAGTAGTGGCCATTTACAGGTCACATTTTTAGTTAATATGGAAGTTCTGCTCTTCTATGGTCTAATTATAAAGGTTCTGCCTAATTTTTCTGTGTCTAGGAGCTTGTGTTGATTTGCATGGTGATATTTTTATCATTATTATTAGTAGCAGGAGTTATTCTGACACAAGACACCCATTAAAATTCTTCAGTATCTCTGATAAGTTTGGCTCTAATTCCCACTAGAATATGTGATGTGATTCTGGAGTTGACAATATTCTAAGAAATAGTCAATTTGGATTACTCTGTTCCTCAGCAAAATTAATGCTTAATGATCTCCCATGTCTGGTACTTCTAGGCAGTTTCCTTTATGTCTTTGTTTTCAAACCTACTCTCAAATCTATTCAGCTTAGAGTTCTCTTCTGAAGCCAAACCTGCATATACACTGATTATTAGGTACCCCAGGCAGGTATTTTACAGGCAACTCACACTTAATGTGTACGAATAGGCAATATAACCCCTTCTTCCACTTCTCCAGATCCATGTTTGCTTATTCAGAGATAGACACCAGCTAGGTGTCAAGTCAGATATCTGAACTTATCTTGGATTTCTTCTTTGACCTTGTCTATATATAATCAGCTGCTGAGACCTGCCAATGAAGGCTTGGGTGGTCCTTCTGTCCTCAGGATAGCTGCTTCTCCTGTGCTCTCATAGCAGAGGCAACTGCTTCTATTATAACAGTTATTTTATTATACTGTAACTGTTACTTGCGTGTCTGTCTCTTGCTTTTGAGGGTAGCGGAGAGAGACGAGATCTTTCTTCATGTTTATCCCTTTGGCGGCTAGCCCAATATTTGTTTAGTCAATGAAGTGAAGGAAGGAGTAAATAAATTTGATGAAAGTACTATGACCAGGGTTGGTACATAAAATGTCCTAAATAATTTATGTATGATGAGCCTGTGATTCCTTATTTGACTTTACTTCCTCTTTACTATTGAATATTATGCGACCTAATGGTAAAAGCTGTATTAATTTTGGAGTCTCTTTGATGTAGTCATAAGATTTTACATTCATTTTATGCTTCGCAGTGTGAAGTTTCAAATATATACCAGGGAGATTTAAAATGAACATGAAGTAGATGACTAACATGTAACTTTGGGAATTTCAGTGTCAAAACATATATACTCATTTTCTGTCATCTACAGACATTATCTTTACAAAAAAATAAGGAAGAACTGATTCCAAAGGAAGTAATCCCATTACCCAAATTTTAACAATTGAACTTGCCCATGAAAAAAAAAATAAGCTGGCACTTTTAACTTTTACAGCATTTTATTTAAAGGATAAATGTCATTGCTATATGTTCACCAAAATGATCTTTGAAAGACGTGATCTTTTTTTTTTTTTTTTAGTTTGGTTTTAAAGGGAAACACTTTCCCCCAATTTGCAAGTTGATGGTTGTATTTTCGCTTTAACAGTGATAAGAAAGCAGAAGTTGTGACACAAATGATACAAATGGTGTGTTTCAGTTTTGAAAGACATTATCATTCTTTTCACTCCTCACATAAGCTTTTATGGGCACATTCTGTCTGATGTCATACGTAGGAAATTTACGCTTATACTTCCATTAGATGAGAATATATCATTAGAATATATGAACTAGTAGACCATGCACACAAAATAAAGCAAAAGTATGGTAGGGCACTTGGAAAGTTTCTCCTTATGAAAGAAATGAACAATACCTTCATTTAAATCCACCTAAAACGTAACTCTGACTTACAGCGTGTGGCTTAGTTTGGGGTCATCAAATTCCCTTTGCGTTGGATTCTTATGCATGCATTTTGTAGTGGTTCTAAAGAAGTAAACTCATCATCCTTTTCTGTTAGGCATCCCTTGTGCTGAATAAACTCAATATGTAAAAATTTTGGAGCACAAAAATTGCAAATGAAAACAAAATTAGCATATACAATCGGGATTTCCTGCACTTATGGGGTGAACTTGCTTTGTCTTTCCCTGAATAAAATTAAGTTTGTTAGACCTTCCAATTATTACATTTATAATTCTCTTCTCCATCTGGAGACTCTCCCCTCCTTACCTCCAGCCTGGCCCAGCACCGAACACACCAAAGATGATTGCACGATTTGATTGTGTAAGTCATTGGGGAAAGCTGATCCAGCTTATTAGAAGCAATTTTTTATATCTGCACCTATTGTGTAAATTAAAAGATACTTAGGGGCGCCTGGCTCAGTCGATTAAGTGTCCATCTTCAGCTCAGGTCATAATCTCACGGTTCATGAGTTCGAACCCTGCATTAGGCTCTGTGCTGACAGCTCAGAGCCTGGAGCCTGCTTTGGATTCTCTGTCTCCCTCTCTCTCTGCCCCTCCCCTGCTCTCTCTCTCTCTCTCAAAATTAAATTAACATTAAAAAAAAGATATGTGCACAACAACAAAGAAACATGTGACTTTTTTTCTTTTTAAATCTTTGACATCAGCCATAGTTCTTTTAGGTCCTAATTTTTCATTTTCTTCACATTTTCAACGTCTCATCTGTAAAGTTTGTTTATACTTGTTATTGTCCCTGTGCCTGTCTTGGGGGCACATGTTTCACCCATCTTAAACATTCATACATACAGACACACGCTAAACAAGTAAACAAAAGCCATGCACAAAAACTGCATTCTCCTTCAATACTAAACCCATTGCCTACTTTGCCCTTCTTTTTACAACTTGTCTTTTTGAGAGAGTTCCCTGCACTCACTGTCTTCACCTCTTCACCTTATCTTCAACCTCCAGGTTTCTGAGAACTCACAATGCATCTTGGTATTAAGAAATACTTGGTTACCCCTGTGCCAGTGCATTTTAAAATAAAGTAAATGGGATTCTGCTTTCAGATTTTGTGTTGTTTTTGTTTTTGTTTTTGTTTTGGGCTCTCGATTAAGCTCACAGGAGGACTTGTTGACATACAGTAGCTAATAAGAGCTGATTTTTATTGAACACTTAGTATGGTCCAGGCAGAGGGCTAAACTCTGCATGGATTGTGTAAGTTGTGCATCACAACCCCATAACTTTAACAGGAAGCATTTCTTTTTTTTTTTTAATATAAAAATTATTGTCAAATTGGTTTCCGTACAACACCCAGTGCTCCTCCTAACAGGTGCCCTCCTCAATGCCCATCACCCACCCCCCCTCCCTCCCTCCCTCCCTCCCACCCCCCATCAACCCTCAGTTTATTCTCAGTTTTTTTTTTTTTCAACGTTTATTTATTTTTGGGACAGAGAGAGACAGAGCATGAACGGGGGAGGGGCAGAGAGAGAGGGAGACACAGAACCGGAAACAGGCTCCAGGCTCTGAGCCATCAGCCCAGAGCCCGACGCGGGGCTCGAACTCACGGACCGCGAGATCGTGACCTGGCTGAAGTCGGACGCTTAACCGACTGCGCCACCCAGGCGCCCCTATTCTCAGTTTTTAAGAGTTTCTTATGGTTTGGCTCTCTCTCCCTCTCTAAGTTTTTTTTTTTTTTTCCCTTCCCCTCCCCAATGGTCTTCTGTTACGTTTCTCAGGATCCACCTAAGAGTGAAAGCATATGGTATCTGTTTTTCTCTGTATGACTTATTTGACTTAGCATTTCTTAACCATAAGAATTTTACCCACTGATTACTGAGGAAAAATGAGGTCCATGGTCTTAAGCACAACAGTACAGATCACCCTAAGATCACCAACCTTGAATACTTTTAGATTGCTGAAAAGATACCAAATAAGGTTAGAGTCCTAAAATCATAAGTCCGGTTGGGAGTGGAATGGCTAGAGATGCTGATTTTCTTATGTTTTTACATTCTTCCTATTAGGTTTTTTTTTTTTTTTTATGTCTGTAAAAATTTATTTGAGAGAAACAGAGAGAGCATGAGCAGAGGAGTGGCAGAGAGAGAGGGAGACAGAGAATCCCAAACAGGCTCTGCATGGTCAACGAACCCATGAACCCACGAGACTGTGACCTGAGCCGAAATCAAGAGTGGGACGCTCAACTGGATGAGCCACCTAGGTGTTCCTTCCTATTAGGTTTTAAGTCAAGGCAATACAGATATATACAATGAGAGTGGAGGCAGAAATGAGAAGAAAATGACCCTAAGAGGAGATTACTATACAAAATGAATGCTACAAAATCTTTCTCGTTGGAGATGTGGATCAGAAAATTGGGCTCTGAGCTCATTAACAGCTAAGGCAATGGTAAAAACATCATTGGTGACGTGGTTCACTGTGTCTCCAATCTAAAAACAAACCAGTTTTTCAGGAAAAGTACAGCTAGTCCTCATAACGAGGCCCAGATCCCCATAGCAATGATCACAGAGGATTACATATAAAACCCTTTAAAATATGTGTATCTTCTCAAAACATTTTTCATACGGCTCTCTTAACTTTCTTGAGCTGTGTTTTAGTGTTAGAGCCACTATGATCCGGCTTTCCTGGTGGTTAGCATAAATCCTCTTTGTTTCCGTTTTAGCCTCCTCAGGGTGCAGAATAAACGTGGGTGTTCTGTCCCTCCCCACCCTGCATCCCCAATAGTGTGGGTCCTAGTAGTTAATTACCATAAGTGACTGCCTCTGAAATGGCCTTTCCTCTGTTAAATACCTTTGTGCTTAAGAGAACAGTTGCCTTTTTCAAAATATTTAAATGTGCTTTACAGGATAGCAGAAACATTCTGAAGAACCATTTGTTTATAAGCAAGTTTTGTATCACAGGGGAATATTTTATGATTCGGGATTTGTCTTTCGCTTGTTTTTTTCCATGTTGAAGTAATTCTTTTTGTTTGCTTTGTTATTCATCACAAACTTCAAGCAGTTTTAAAACTGCATTATTTTTTAGTTACTGATAAATCCTTTATCTGGGGAGAAGGGTATGCGGGTCGAGAAGAATCAAGACTAATCCGATACGGAATCAGTGTACAGAGACGGAAAGCAAGGGGATCTAACCCTTTTCTTTAAACTGAAATCAGTTTAGTGAAAGAAGATAAATGATAAGATTTCTCTTTGTTAAGAAGGACCATATTCTTTACAATAGTTTCTTATAGCTATCTCTGGGTTTATGTAGATGAAGTAACTATTGAATAAGATGTTCTGGAGCACTGAGAGAGACATATCAGGAACCATATAACTTGGAGAAAGAGAGAGGGAAGGAAGGAAAGCAAGCAAACAAAATGCAAACTCAGTTAAAAACAAGGCCTTCCCTTCAATTTATTTAGCTAGATCGAATGTGCACACAAAATAAGTGTCTGTGCTTGATGGCTCCTCCAAAAGCGAAACCTGGAATTTACCATGCGGCCCTGCAATTCACTCCTAAATACATACCCAAGAGAATCGAAAACAGGTATTCAAACAAGTACGTGGATTTGCATGTTCATAACAGGATTATTCACAATAGCCAAAAGGTGTGGACAGCCCAAGTGTTCATCAGTAGATGAACGGGTCAACAAATGTGGTATATGTAAGCCACGGAATACTATACAGCCATAATAAGGAGCAAGGTAGCGATACACGCTACAGCACAGATGAGCCTCCAGAACATTCTGGTAAGAAGTCAGATACAAAAGGTTATATATTGTGGGATTTTATTTATTTAAGTTAAAAAGAAATTTTTAACATTTATTCATTTTTGAGAGATAAAGACAGAGCATGAGTGGGGGAAGGGCAGAGAGAGAGGGAGACACAGAATCTGAAGCAGGCTCCAGGCTCTGAGCTGTCTGCACTGAGCCCGACATGGCGCTTGAACTCATGAACTGTCGGATCATGACCTGAGTCAGTCGGACACTTAACCGACTGAGCCACCCAGGTGCCCCCTCTATTGTTTTATTTAAATGAAATATTTAGAATAAACAAATCCATAGAGACCAAGTACAGATTTGTGGTTGCCATGGACTGGGGGGAAAGGGGAATGAGGAGAAATTGCTTAATGGGTAGGAGGTTTTATTTTGGGGATGATGGAAATATTTCGCAACCAAATAGAGGTGGTGGTTGCCCAACATTGTGAATGTACTAAGTTTCACTGAAGTACTCACTTAAAATGGTTAATTTTATGTTATGTGAAGTTCACCTCATTAAATCAAAAAATAGCCATATATATGTATTATGTGGAAATGAGGACATAAGTAAATGCCAGATCAAACAGCTGAGAAATTCAAAAGCATTTGTCTCCAGAACAGAAGAAAGGAGGTTTGGGGAGGGGTAGGATAGGGTCAGAGTATTTTTGTTTTTAAATTTTGCAATAACATTTAACCTATTTAACCTATGTGCGTGCAACTTGATAAACTTAAAAATTTGAAGAAGTGTTGCTCACTAAAATTTTATAATACTAGACAGTGATCAATAATGAAATATCTAAATTCTGCAGAAGCATTGAGTAAAGAAACCAATTAGAATAGTGAGGGTTGTTTTTAAAAATGTCTTTGTGGAAATGAACTATGAGCTGGATTTTGAGGTTGAGTTGAGTAGCTTGATGAAATGAATTTCCAGGGGACCAGAAGGAGGTGGGACATGCAGAGGGACCCTGGGCTGAAGTAAGTATTGTGGCGCCACAGAAAGGACTTTCTGAAAGATGAAAGTAACAATAACAGGGATCCCCCAAACCGGTTACCTCCTTTCCATTTGTTTTTTTACCTGAACTAAACACTTCCCTTTGCCTTCAATTTTCCATTTGGTTAAACAAGAAAAGATACTGGAATCTCACAGCTACATCTTGGAAATGCTGTTAGAATGCTCTGTTCTTAGGAATAGGAAAACCTGTCCTAAATTTCATAGATAAAAATTCAGTGTAAATACATTAACCACTTTAAGCCTAGAATTATTACACAAACATTCACAGGTCACCCACATAGAAATGGCTCATGTCCTCTAAGGGATGAAAAACCCGTGGGTCTAGGGTTTGCTTCGAAAATTAAAATGAAAAGGTATGAATTCCACTGAATTCCTTTTTAACTTATCAAAGACCCTAAGAATATTTTTGGATTCGGGGCATTAATAATAGCTTCTTCTAGCACCCAATTTTGTATAGGCTTTTGTTGTCTTTAAGTCCTAGTTTTTAAGGCCCATTAAAAAATCATTTTTAGAATGAAATATGTGAGAACTTCATAAAACATCTGGGAAATTAGCCAGTTTCCCTTGAAAAGTCAGATAGAACTTCCAAATTGCCATCGGAATCCACTCCTTCATCCCAGCCTTACCACTTCTGCCCAGAAAGTGCATCCCCTAGACAAATTGGAAAGTGGGTTAGGGCTTCCTGTTCTCAGTATTATTTTAATTTAATGTCTTAGAGTTGTCACCTTTCACCCACCTGGCTCTGAAAGGCCCTGCACACTGCACAGCGTGTGGGTAAAATAATAGGTAAAGCATTATCATCCGTTGGAGTCAGGGTCACTATTATAAATAACATCCTTTATTCCTTAAAAAACACACACACACACACGATGAAATCCTGCTATTGCTTTCACTGCTGGAATGTGCTATTCCTTTTCAGTGCTTATAAAAGTATAAGGAAATCAATCATCCCTATTCTTGGTTACCTAAACCGATCCAAACCAACAAAGATAATTAGAAATGTTCTCTGAGTATGTTTACCATTAGTATTAATAAGGTGTTAAAAATCCACCCCTCCCCCCAATTTCCCTCATTTAGGAATCAGGGTGTTTGCCTTCTGAACAATGGAAGAAAGTAGTGTAAACCCACCTGTTCAGAGTTCAAAAAAAATCAACCCTAATGCCTAAAACACACACCATGAGTGCTTCTAATACAAATTTTGAAATTTTGCCTTTGCATTAAATCAGGTACTCAAGGTTTCTTTTATTATTCTTGTTTCTTTTCAGATTCCCTATTTTTTTTCTTTAAAAATATTTTGGGGGTGCATGAGTGGCTCAGTGGGTTCAGCATCTGATTTCGGCTCAGGTCATGATCTAGCAGTTTGTGAGTTCAAGCCTCACATCAGGCTCTGTGCTGACAGCTCAGAGCCTGGAGCCTGCTTCGGATTCTGTGTCTCCCTCTCTCTCTGCCCCTCCCCTGCTTGCGCTCTGTCTCTCTCTTTCTCTCTCGAAAATAAAGATGAAAAAAATTAAAAAAAATATTTTGCCATTGAAATCCAAGCGTTCATTCACTGACAAATGAATGGATAAATAAAATGTGTACACGCATACGCACACACACGCGTGCACACACACACACACACAGAGAATATTATTCAGCCTTGAAAAGGAAGAGAATTCTGATAAATGCTAACAACAGGCATGAACCTTGGGACACTATACTAAATGAAAACCGCTAGTCACAAAAAAAATCAAATACTGTATGACTCCTCTTATGTGAGGTACCTGGGATGGTCAGATTAATAGAGAAGTAGAAAGGTGGTTGTCAGGGGCTGGGGGAGAGTGGGGAGTTAGTGTTTAGTAGGTACAGAGCGTCAGTTTTGCAGGATGAAACGAGTTCTGGGAATAAATGGTGGGGATGGTATCATAACGATGTGAAGGTACTTGATGCTACTGAACAGTGCACTTAAAAAATGGTTAAGATGGTAAAGTCTGTTGTGTATTTTACCACAATTAACATTGCATATATATGCATATATATATATATATATATGCATATATATACATGTGTATATATACATGTATATATGTATATATACACATGTATATATACATGTGTATATATACATATATGTGTACATATATACATATATACATATATATGTATATAATTATATACATAAATATTTTAGCACTTTTTCATTAAATCTATTATTAGCTCTTAGATTAGGATAAATAAATACTCCTTGTCATGTTAAAAAACTTCCTAGTATTTTTAAATTATCTTAAAATTAAAATAATTCTGGATAAAAATATTTTCTGAATGTATCTAGCTTCTTAAATATAGTCTCTTTATATAGTTTTGATTTCTGGGATGTGCCAGCCTTTGAAGGGACAGACCACATGTGATGTGATAGGCTTTCGCTCTGTTGTCTCCTTAACTTCTCACAATCATCAACAAGGAAGCTTTTATCCATGAGGAAGCTCAAGCTCAGAGATATTAAGTACCTTACTCTAAGTCACTCAGGGCTGAAGCCAGATCTCGACCTTAGTCTGTGTTAACAGGAAGCTTTGGACTGCATAGGTTGCCAACCCCAGTTGAAAAAGGCTTCAACAAGTAGATAATATTGCTCATATATTACAGCTCCCGATGGGTGGCTTTCAGGTCCTGTATCTCGGGTCAAGCTTCTCCTCTGTTCCTCATTTAATTCAACCCTGCCCAGTGTGTTGGCACCATACGCAGTCTGTGGCAAAAGGCCGAAGGAATTCTTGGGGGTCATCCCACAGACTTGATCACACAACGCATTGGCCAGGATTGGTCCACATGCCCAGTTTTAGACCAGTCACTGGCCATCAGAGAGGGATGAACTTAAGTTATAATTTGGGGGCAAATGGATACTGAGGAGTGCACCACCAGGTCCATCTCAACCTGCCTGATTCTCATGGACCATGCCACTTTCTTAGGGCTCTTGATGCGTCTGCTGTGAAGGCCCTACACTTTTATACTTTGTCATGATTGTATCGGTTGATTGGCTTCTAACTCTTGCTGTCTCGCTTCCAGTTTATGTTAGTGCACTTGTTCCCAGCTGTATTCCCATTCCTCCTCTGATTATTTAGCTATATGCTTATTAGCTGCTGTGTCCTGGGAAAGTGAAAGAAATACCACCTTACCAGGGATTTTTATACAAATTAAAAATAGACAAATAGTAATGGCACGTTGGTCTCTTCTAAGGCAAAAATGTGTGAGCTTTAATGTATGTAACTGGCATCATCTCCTTTTGATGTTCACATTCATTTTTGCACATTTCCTGCTGTTTCATGAGTTTCTCAGTAGTTGAGACTGTCTCATGGGTAACTTCTAATTGTGAATACTGGAAGTTATACAATAGGGAATATAATACTTGTACTGTTTTTATTTTTAAATATTTAATTTTGAGAGAAAGAGAGAGAGACAGACCGAGACAGAGCACAAGCGGAGGAGGGACAGAGAGGGAAGGAGACACAGGATCCTAAGCAGGCTCCAGGCTCTGAGCTGTCAGCATAGAGCCTGATGCAGGGCTCGAACCCACAAACCGTGAGATCATGACCTGAGCCAAAGTCAGATGCTTAAGCCACTGAGCTACCCAGGCACCCCAATACATGTACATTTTTTACACGGATTTAGTATAATTAGAATTTTTAGCATTCTTAAGATGTTGGCCAAGATTTTTTTTTTCAGTGTTACTAGATTTATCAATAGCGAAAGATAAGGTTGAAAGGTGGACAAGAAGCTGATTGTGGAAGATTTTGATTGCCATGCTGGGTAACTTAGCAGATTTTTTTCAAATTTTACCCTAAGTAAGTATCCCTAAAGGAGGAAGATAATGAAGACATAATGCCAAACTTGCTGGTTAGCCCTAAATGGTTTAAAAAAAATCAAAATTTATTTAAGCCCTTGTGTTGCAACTTAAAACTTCATGTGATTTTGTATTCCTCTCCATAATATGTGTGTAATTATTTTAATATGCCTTATGCTTTGGTTACTTGTCATTAAGTTAATTTATGCACCAGGAAGTCATGCCATGTTTATCTGACAACTTTGCCTCCAGACTGTCCCACACCCAGGAGGACTTGCACATCTGGCCATGACCTTGGTGTGGGTGGGAGTTGAAGCCCTCCGAGCCCATTCTTCTAGCTTCTTGAAGCTATTGTGTCTGCCTCAGTTTTACACAGTGGGATTCCCTCCTACACCCCAGATTTTGCACCACCCTTTCTCACAAAGTGCCTGCCTCCAGCCTGCTGACCTCCCCAATCTTCCTTTGCCTCTTGTGTCTTCGACTATAACCACTTCTATGTTTCTGGCTTTTTTCTACCCTTCTAAACCCTGGATTTGGAGTCCAGCTGCCTTGCTGTCTGCACCCTAACTCAGCCCATTCCATAGAGCAGGACTGAAAATTGAAGATTTTCATAAAATAGTGTGGCTGATTCAGAGTCTTTCTGTAAACTTGCCCCGAGAATCGTCCGTGAGAAGGGTTTAAGTGGGCAACTTCATTGTTAGGGACACCAGTTGAAAAGCACATAGAAAGCCTCTTTGGCAGGAAGGCTAACATGATTTGATGTTACTGTGTGAGGACTCTAGAGAAACTGTGAACGAGGTCTTGAATCAGACTTGTTCCCTCTTTAGATTAAAGATGGCTATGTGGGCAGATGTTGATTCATGTGAAATGTTTAGGTATTTCCCTGTGTTTAACTTTATGATTGCAATCATGTGTGGGATCTATGAGAAGAAGACATAATTAAATATAACACGGCATATGAACTATTTTCCCCCTTTCTTCCAAGTGGAGTCGAATTAAGAACACCGTAGTTAATGGAATAACTAATGTCCACCCCTGATTAGACTGAATTCTTTGGTTCAGAACAATAAATGTCATCTGCTTACATACCAGGCTTGTTTATTCATTGAACTTTTGACTTACGGAAACTAGCATTTTACTGTAATAAACACTGGGTTACATCTGTTACAAATTGAACACAATTGGTTATTCCAAGAATAGTGTTCCAACTCTAGACCAAAATTATAAGCAGCTGTATGCTAATAGATATGCACACCAACTTCCCACCTTTGTGTCCTGTTGTTTTAAAAATGTGTGTACCTCAAAAGTCAAGTTCAAATGGATGTAATTTCTCATTTGGAAAATATATTTTAGGGGTTTGTGTTCTTTTCTTTGCTCACTCTAAAATTTGAATCATTCTGTGTGGAGAGAAAAAGGTGGTTGCAACTTTTGTCTTTGTGTTTTCCTTTTATAGGAATTCAAGGAAATATTTCGCCATTAATTTTATCCACCATTCCAACGAAATTATTTTTCTTTCTTTTTTAACTCTTATGGGGTTTTAAATTAACTTTGTGAGGTTTATTTATTTTATTTTTTTAAGTTTTTTGGTGTTTGCTTTTCTTTTTCTTTCTGTCTTTTTTTTTTTTTTTTTTTTTTTTTTTTTTTTGAGAGAGAGAGTGTGCAGGTGTGAGTTGGGGAGGGGCAGAGAGAGAGGGAGAGAAAGAATCTTAAGCAGGCTCCCTGCCCAGTGCAGAGCCCAACTCAGGGGGGGGGTCTATCTCAGAACCGTGAGATCATTACCTGAGCCTAAATCAAGAGTCAGTTGCTTAATCCACTGAGCCACCCAGGCGCCCCAATGTGCTTGCTTTCCTTTAGTACTAACTTGGATACTGTTCCTATGACTTTGGGGAAAGTAAAACTAATTTATTTGTCAATGGTTGCCTAATATTTAAGCATTAGTTTTTCATTTTCTTATAATTTTCCTAAATTATTAAAGAAATATAAGAATATTTTCAGATGCTGAAATGTTTTGATATTTGACTTTTCAGTACCATCGTAGTATATGAAACTTCTAGGATTTTAAGTGTTCAGTAGAATTTTGACTATATAATAGCTGATAATTTAATGGGCAGTAATCTAGGTCTTCAATAATTATGTTTTTGGTTTGTAGGTAAGATTGAATCTTTTTCCAAGTTTGTTTTCTGGTTGCATTTTGTCTTTGGTAAGTTGTTCTTTGTTTTTTTATTTTTTAATTTTTTTTATTTTTTAAAATTTACATCCAAATTAGTTAGTATGTAGTGATGTAAGTTGTTCTTTGTTACCTGACAACTTATCTACTGCATTTCTAATATTTTTCTTATAGATCTGTATATTACTTACTGCTCCTTACCATGTTAGTAAGTGTAAAATTTTTCTTTCAAATATATTTATCATGTAGCATTTGATACATACAAAGTATTGAAACACACAAGTAAGTTATAAAAATAAATCTCAGTTATTATATTACTACCGTAACTGGAACCATGCAATTTAACCACAACTCAGCTTAGCCAGAACATCAGCATTCAACTTAACGGAATCCTACGCCAGTCAATCCACTTCCTCACTTTCCCTTCATTGGTAAGCACCAGTCTTTGAGGTTTATCATTCTCTTAGGAAGAAACAGAAAATCTTAACAGATTGATCACTAGTAATGAAATTGAATCAGTAATCAAAAAACTCCCAAAAAACAAAAGTCAAACACTAGATGGCTTCACAGGTGAATTCCACCAATCATTTAAAAAAAGAGTTAATATGTATCCTTCTCAAACTTTTCCAAAAAATTAAAGAGGATGGAGTGCTTCCAAATTCATTCTAAGAGGCCGGTGCTACCCCGAGACCAAAACCAGGCAAAGACACTACAGAAAAGAAATTATAGGCCAATATCATTGAGGAACATAGGTACAAACATCATCAAAAAAATAGGAGCACACTGAATTCAACAATACATTAAAAGGAATCATATGCCACAATCAAATGAAATTTATTCAGGGATTCAAGGATGCCTCAATATCCACAAATCAATTCATGTAATGCATCACATTAGCAAAATGAGGGATAAAAATTATATGGTCATTTTATTTTATTTATTTTGGGGGGTATTTTTATTTGATTAATTTTTATTAAATTAATTTTTATAAAAAACTTACATCCAAGTTAGTTAGCATATAGTGCAACAATGATTTCAGGAGTAGATTCCTTAATGGCCCTTACCCATTTAGCCCATCCCCCCTCCCACAACCCCTACAGTAACCCTCTGTTTGTTCTCCATATTTGAGTCTCTTATGTATTGTCCCCCTCCCTGCTTTTATATGATTTTTGCTTCCTTTCCATTATGTTCATCTGTTTTGTATCTTAAAGTCCTCATATGAGTGAAGTCATATATTTGTCTTTCTCTGACTAATTTCACTTAGCATAATATCTTCTAGTTCCATCCACATAGTTGCAAATGGCAAGATTTCATTTTTTTTTTGATTGCCGAGTAATACTTCATTGTATATACATACCACATCTTCTTTATCCATTCATCCATTGATGGGCATTTGGGTTCTTTCCATACTTTGGCTATTATGGATAGTGCTGCTATAAACATTGGGGTTCGAAACAGCATACCTGTATCTTTTGGATAAATGCCTAGTAGTGCAATTCCTGGGTCATAGGGTAATTCTATTTTTAATTTTTTGAGGAACCTCCAGACTTTTCCAGAGTGGCTGCACCAGTTTGCGTAGCCACCAGCAGTGCAAAAGAGATCCTCTTTCTCTGCATCTTTGCCAGCATCTGTTGTTGCCTGAGTTGTTAATGACTGCCATTCTGACAGGTGTGAGGTGGTAAAAATTATATGATCATTTTAATAGATGCAGAAAAAGCATTTGACAAAATTCAGTATCGATTTATGATAGAAACTCAACAAAGTGGGTATAGATGGAACATACCTCACCATAATAAAGACCACACATGACAAACTCACAGCTAACATCATACTCAAGGACGTAAAGCTGAAAGCTTTTCCTCTGTGATCAGGAACAAGACAAGAATGCACATTCTTGCCACTTTTATTCAACAGGGTACTGGAAGTCCTAGCCACAGCAATCAGATAAGAAAAAGAAATAAATGGCACCCAAATCAGTGAGGAAAGAGTAAAACCATCAGTATTTACAGATGACATGATACTATATATAGAAAACTCTAAAGACTCCAGCAAAAACTATCGGAACTAATAAATGAATTCTGTAAAGTTACAGGCTATAAAATAAGATACAGAAATCATTTGCATTTCTATACACTAATGAACCATCAGAAAGAGAACTGAAGAAAACAGTCCCATTTATAATAGCATCAAAAAGAATGAAAAACCTAGGGAATAAATTTAACCAAGGGGGTGAAAGGCTTGTACTTTGAAGTTACTATGTTTTTTAATGTTTATTTATTTTTGAAAGAGTGCAAGCAGGGGAGGGGCAGACAGAGGGGGACAGAGGATCTGAAGCGGTCTCTGCACTGACAGGCTGACAGCAGCAAGCCGTATGTGGGGCTTGAACTCACAAACTGAGAGATCATGACCTGAGCTGAGGTTGGATGCTCAACCGACTGAGCCCCCCAGGTGCCCCTGAAGTTATTTTTAAAGTTTGTCACATGTTTGGATTTTTTAGCAATGTTTTGTTTGCTTTTTCTTTTTTCTTTAAATTTTTAAAAATTACATCCCACTCTGTGCAACTTCTGCAATATGGTATTTCTGTGAATTATCTGTGTTGTTGCACTTAGATATAGTGTATCCATATTTATCCTGATAAATTTTTAGTTGAGAGAGTACGCTCCAATTTATTCATCTATTATCTTGCATTTGAGTTTTGCCCACTTTGTTACTGTTATAAATAATACTGTTATGAATGTTATAAATAAGGATATACTAATGTACATGTGCAAGAATTCTACAAAGTGTTCTTCTGAAAACAGAATTGGTGGGTTGTGGGGTATGAAAAGCTTCAGTTTTAGTGTTAAGGCTGCATTGTTTTTGGAAGGAGGGGCATATGATTTTAACTTTCCCCAGTGATGTGTAAGAGTTCTTATTGGTCTGCATCCTTGCCTGTACTTTGTATTGTTAGACTTTTAATTTTTTATAAATGTATGGAAGTCAAATGGGACATTATTATGATTTTCTCAAAAAAAAGTTTTTTAATGTTTATTTATTTACTTTTGAGAGAGAGAGAGACAGCATGAGTTGGGGAGGGACAGAGAGAGAGAGAGAGAGAGAAAGAGAGAGAGAGAGAGAGCATTCGAAGCAGCCTCCAGGTTCGGAGCTGTCAGCACAGAGCCTGATTCAGGGCTTGAACCCACAGACTGTGAGATCATCACCTGAGCCAAAGTTGAACACTCAGTTGACTGATCCACCCAGGTGCCCCTACATCTTGATTTTAAAATTACGTTTTATTTAAAATTATTTATTTAAAATAATTTTATTTTATTTAAAATTACGTTTGATTACTGACAAGATTGAACATCTTCTTATTAGTTCATTTGCCATTTGTGGTCCTTCTTCTGTGAAATGCCTGTTGTGTCTTTTGCCTGTTCTTCTACTGTATTATTTGCTTTATTCTCACTGGGTTCAAGGAGTTTTTAAAAATATATTATGAACCCTACTCCTCTAATGGTTGTAGGTGTTGTATATAGTCTTCTTTCAGGTTTTGACTTGTCTTTTCACTTTATTTATAGTATTATTTTTTAAACAGCTTAATTGTGGGGGAGGGCACCTGAGTGGCTCAATCGTGAGTGGCTCAATTGGTTAAGCCTCCAACTGTGGCTCAGGTCTGATCTCACTGTTGGTGAGCTTGAGCCCTGCTTAGGGTAAACATGAGCCCCTCTTCTCTCTTCCTCTGTCCCTCCTGGGATTCTCTCTCTCTCTCTCTCAAAACAAACAAACAAACAAACAAACAAACAACAACAAACAAATGGAATTATACAGTATGCATTCAGTTTTGCCTGGCTGCATTCACTCAGTATAATTATTTTGGATTCATCCATATTGTTCCATATATAAGTAGTTCATTCATTTTTTATTGCTAAGTAATATTCAATTATATGGATATATTACAATTTGCTTATCCAGTCACATTTTGTTAGATATTTGCATTGTTTGTTTTTAGGCTATTGAAAACAAAGACATTCATAGAAGCCTTTGTATAAACATGTGTTTCTTTCTCTCTTGGCATACCTAGAAGTAGGATGGCTTGGGTGTATGATAGGTGTACATTTAAATTTTACGAGAGTGCCCAACTGTTTTCCAAAGTAGTTGTACCATTTTACACTCTAACTAGCAGTGTTTGAGGGTTTCTTCATGGTATCTTTTTGTGAACAGAAATTCTTAATTTTAAGTTAGTTGAATGCGTTGATAATTTCTTTCATTACCTCTTTTTTCATGTTATTTAAGAAGTTCCTCCCTACCTGAGACCATAGTGATACTCTCCTTTATGTTAAACTTTTTTAGGTTTTGACTCTTGAGTTCAAGTCTTTAATCCTTTGGTGCGGTGAGCATGATATGATGTGGAATTCAATTTCATTTTTGCCAGATGGGCGACGAGTTGTCTTAGCACCATGTATCACATGTCTGTCCTTTCTCTTGTGGGCTTCAACACCACCTCTGCCCTACATCATGTTTTCATATATGAGAGGCTCAGAGTGTCATCTCTGTTCTGTTTCGTTTGTCTAAGTCAGTGCCACACCATGGTGATCAATCACTATAGTTTAAAAAAAATTTTTTTTTTTGACATTTATTTATTTTTGAAAGAGAGAATGAGGGAGTGTGCACGAGGGAGCACACGCAAGAGAGTGCATAAGTGGGGGAGGGACAGAGAGAGGGAGACAGAGGATCCAAAGCAGGCTCCTCGCTGTGAGTCCAGAGCCTGAGGCAGACTCGAACCCATGAACGGTGAGATCATGTCCTGAGCAGAAATCAAGAGTTGGCCGCTTAACCGACTGAGCCACCCAAGCGCCCCAATCAATCACTATAGTTTTATTATAAGTCCTAAGATCTGGTAGTGCAAATCCTTTCACCTTTTTTGTTTTCAAGGACTGTTATTGCATTTTGCTCTTCCATATATATTCTGGAATCAACTTTCCAAGTTCTATAAAAACAAAACAAAATAAAACAAAATTTCTGGGATTTTGATTGAATTGCATTTAATTCAAAGTTCAGTTTGAGAAATGAATCTTTAAAAAAGTTAAGTATTCTGACCCAGGAACATGACATTTCTTTCTCTTTGAGCGTTTAGTGTCTTTCGGAAAAATTTTACATTTTTTTCCATGGATGTTTCGCAGACATTTGTTAGGTTTATTCCAAGATTTTACATATTGAAGGTAGATAGTCTGTTTTAAATTCTACTAGTACTTACATTGAAATTTTAAGAAGAATTAATTTCTTGCTTTTCAAATTTCCCTCCCATTATCCTCTGTTTCAGTGCACACACAGGTTTACACTTCTATGAATTTAATATGGAATTCGACACACAGAAAAACAAATCTTTTCGAACAACATGTCTTTTTTTTTCAATAAATGTGTGTTTTGCATTCTGTTTCAGTTACTATAATGATAATAATTAAAATTATATTTGTTAGACTATATTATTTTTGTCACAACTATGAATAATATATTTATTGAATTATCTCCAGGCAGTTAACCAGTTTCAATGCCTACTGGTTAGTTATTTCCTGTTAAACGCCTTCAGTTTTTGAACTTACAGTTTCATTAACCTCCTGGTGAGCTGGGATATGTCATCAGTCAATTTTTGTAAGAAACTTATTGGGTGGTAAATTTATCAGCCTTTTTCATCCGCTGGCTGATATTTTTTTATAACATTCTTCATTTGCAGGTGTATTTAACATATGTTGCCCTAACATATGAATAGCACATACTATTTATAAAATTCTTGAATCATAAACTCTCTTCCTCCATGTGTTATAAACTGCCTTGTCGTCTGGCATTTACAGTTATAGAGGAGATATTGGAAAAGAAACTGTAGTTGGATTTTTTCCCTCAGTTTGGTTGGTTTTAGGACTCCTTAAAAAATTCTTTAAGTTTAAAATTTTTATGAGGCTATGTCATAATATTTATTTCTGCTTGTTAAGCTTTTCTGGAAGATGTTAAACTATCAATTTCTGATCTCAAGTTTGCTTTTTTAGGTCTGGAATATTTTATCCTCTCCAACCTCCTATTATCTGTTCTTTTACTCTTCGGGTTTCTCTCCAAGATCTGTCCTTCAAGTACACCATTCCCTTTGTGCGTATTTTTTTTTTAACAACTTTATTAATTTGGCTCTTATTCTGGGGATGCTTCTCAAGTTTATTCCCCACAGTATGAATTGATTTTATGTATGCCTACTGATTTTGTTTCAGCCACTACATATTTCATTTTGCTACACTTGTGTCTTATTTCAGACAGTTCTTATTTAATCATTCTTTAATCATATTGGGCTCAGAAAGCAGATAGTGTTCAAAATGTTTTTCTGTTTATTAAAGTCTGTGTGAAAGGAACACAATACGGGATTTTTCTTTAAGCCATATACTTCGCTTTCTCTTTTCTTAGACAAGAGAAGTTTACAGATAGATAATGGATTAATTTAGCACATATTTACTGAGCACTTGCTACATGCCAGGCACAGTTCCAGACACTGGGGATACAGCAGTGAACAAAATAGGCACATGCACACACAAATCCCTACACGCGTGGAGGCTATTGTCCTCAGAGCAGACACGGGGAATAAGCAAACAAATAAAACACTCGTGCATCAGGTGGAGAAGTGATCTAGAGAAAAGTAAAATGAGGTGCATGGGGGTGCCCGTGGGCTGCTTTCACACTAAGAAGTTACCAGTATTTGGGGGAGAAGACTCCAGGTGCAAAAAACTGCTAGTCCAGGATCCTTCGGCAGGAGTATGCCTGGTGGATGTGAGGACTAACAAGGATGCCCAGGTGGTTTGAGTTTAGCCAGCGAGGGAGGGGCTGACCTCTAGGAAGTGACGTCGGGAGGCACCGAGGACCGGATCACATAGGGCTTCTTGGCTTTGACTTGTTTCTTCATGACATGGGTATGCAGCAGGGGATTTGAGAACAGAGATGTGACATGACACGATCTTAATTTTTTTTTTTTTTTTTTCTAACAGCATCACTCTGGCTTCTGGGTTGGAAATTGACGGCAGAGGCCGGAAGACCAGCTGAGAGGCTGCTGCAGTGACCCAGGTAAGGGATGCTGGTGACCCGGGCCAGGTGGTAGTGGTGGAGAAGTGCCAGCTTTAGATCTGTTTTTTATATATTTTGAAGCAGACGTAATATGATTGGCTGAAGCTTTGGATGTCAGGTGAAAGAAAGAAAGAATTAAGGATGAGTTTGAGGCTATTTGCCTGAGAACTGGCATAGAGTTGCTACCTCTGAGCAGGAGAAGACAGAGAGAGGAGAAGATTTGGGAAGAGGAGGGCTTCTGTTTTATATGTCATAGGTGTGAGAGGCCTCCTGGATATGTCAGCAGAGCCGATGTATAGACAACTGGACACAGTAGTGTGAAGTTCAAGGGAGAGGTCAGGCTGGAGAAATGACTTGAGAGTTATCAGTGGATGAACGGTGTTTGAAACTATGATTCCGGTGACACCAAAGGGAAAACTGTAGATAAATAAGCGTGCTGACATTTTCACCTGTTTCATTCACTTTTGAGTTTGACTTGATCTTATTTCTGCAGTTGTCCTGGGGGATTGGCTTTAGGGCTTCTCCTGCGTCTGTGAGCATGTTGGGTTACTTTGTTTTGTTTCCTTTCGCCAGTGTGGAAGGTCCATCTGGGTCTGTGTGGGAGCAGGTACAGGGTGGGAGGTTTGCGCTCACCTCATCACTGCTGAGTACAGAAGTTTTCTTCTAGACCTAAAGATGGTGTGCAGGTTGATAGAAAAACATCTTTGGTGCCTGGGATAACGGAGACATTCATCAGATCCTGGTTTGTTCTGTTGGATGCGGATTTCCCACTCCTCCTTCAGTTTGGTTGCCTACCACATTGTCCGGCCCCAGCTCTGCTGTTTCTTCAGCTCACAGACCAGGGCGGTGAGCATGGCACTGAGGCCTGGGTAATCGTCGCATTCCCGGACAAGGAATTTGTCCAGTGGTGGACATACAGGCCCATCGAGTCGTTCCTGGGACTGATACAAGGCTGTCGGGAGAAAGAAACCCTCTTTCCACGGGAGCTACTGAACTAAAACAGTCCTGGAATTGATAGTTGTTACTCCTTTGCTGCATAGAGGGAGCATGTTTAGAGGAGGAGAGAATGCAGCTTTCATAAAGAGGAAAAGCCAGGTGACAGATGGGAGAGAATATGTGCCCTAACAGCATTGTTTAAAGATCTTGCCCTGAGCTGTATCTGAAGTCACTGTTGGGCAGCCCCTTGCTTGCTTGCTTGCTTCTTTCCCGTATCTTTCCTCTCCTTCCTTTATTCTTTTCTTTCCTCCCCCCCTTCTTTCTGGAATATGCTTTTTGGAATTGGCTTTCTCTTCCTTTGCAGTTGGAATAGTTCTCATTTCATGCCTGTTCAATCCTTCAGGCAATCCTCAGGCCCAGGTATGGGAAATAAGGGTCTTTACAAATGGTTCATTGAAGAAAAGAGGCACATTTAGATGCTTAGCTAAACTCTTTTTTTTCTGTATCTCAGAGATGCCATCACTGTCGTTTCGGGATATGTTGTTCTACAGTCACATCGGCAGGACTTACAGAACCAGCCCTGGACGTCCTGAGTTGCCAGCTGAGACTGGAATAAGGGTCAGTGGTGAATGAGTTCATTACAGTCCTTTCCTCCCAGTTCCTATTTTAGTGGAGGACAGACATCAAACAAATAGATGCAATTTAAATAGTAAAGCAGACAAGTGCAAGGGAGCCCGGGGTCAGTTCTGGAAAGGAAGGGCCACTCTGAGGAGGTATTTTCGAATATCATAAGAGCAAAGTAAGTGCACGAACATGTGGTGGTCTGGGTGGATGCAGTCCAGGCCGAGGAAATAGTGAGGGCCCTGAGAGAGAATGAGCTTATGCATGCAACTGCCAGAACACTTTTATGGAAAGAACGGGGTGAAGGATGATGAGAATGGCAATCAGAGTTGTACAGGGACCTGGTCCCGTCCAGCCTCGGGTGTGATGGCAAGGATTTGGGATGTTCTGAAGAGACGAACTCCCTGGGGGGGGGGGGGGGGGGAATCAGGGAGGGCTGCTGGGAGGAGGTGGCAGGACCAGGAATGACAGCCTGAGCTCTTCCCCCTTCACTGCAGCCTTGGGGGAAGGAGGGCAGTGGGGGCAGGGTCTGCAAGCCACAGTAGGATTTTGGTATTTGTCCAAGAGCAGTGAGGAGCTATGGAAGGATTTTAAGCAGCAACGGGCTCAGGTTGGATCCTCACTGCCATATTGTACTCGGAACCAGAGGAAGGGAGCGTTACATAGTAGAAATCTCGGTTATCCCTCGCTCCCCCCTCCAAAACATGTTTAAGATTGTCAACCACAGAAATAAAACTTCCTCTAATCCGCACCTTTCCCCCGGCCCCTCAAAAAAAGAAACCAATGAGTGTACTAAGGAACTTTGGGTTGGCTTTGAACAGGGAAGTGATGTGATTCAATGTCTGCTTTAAAACCGTCACTAATGTTCTGTGGCAGACTGACCAAGCTCCCTTTCACTTGTCTGCTTTACTATTTAAGTTGCATCTATTTGTTTGATATCTGTGTCTCCCACCAAAATAAGGACTGGGAGGAAAGGACAGGGAGACCAGTTAAGGGCTGACGCCGTGGTCCAGGGGCGAGGCCATGGTGACTTGGACCAGAGTGGTAGTGCCAGAGAGTCATCAGAAAGCGGGGGATAAGGCCAATGAGGTTTGCCGATGGAGTGGTCACAGGGTTTGCGCACATGACATAAGTGTCATGTTGCCTGAATGAAGAAGTCCTTGTGCCACTTTACTGATAGGGGCAAGTCTTAGGGGCAGATTTTGAGAGAGGGTGCAAAAAGGTCTACGTGAGCTCTGTTGTGTTAAGATACCGCCAGACATCCAGAAGGGGATGTGTGCCGGGTGGATTTGTCTGGAGCTCTGGCGAGAGGCCAGGGAAGCAGATAACTTGAGGGATTCAATGGCATGCGGGTGGATTTAAGGGTGTTGTGCTTGGTGACAAGTCCTGGCGTGTGAGTGCGGGGAAGCTGGAGACCTGAGCTCTTGGAAGATCTAAAAGAAGAGGCTTCTAGACTTGAGAGGGGCTGTCGCAAAGCAGGTCACTAGGGTGGTGTGGAGCCCCGGAGACCGTGTGCACCAGTGTGTTCAGGAGAAGGGGGGGTGTGATAAGATATTGCTGAGTGGCCACGCATAATGGGGAGTGGGAAGTCTTTGCTGGATTTGCCTTCATCGTCATAGAACATCAAGGCCGGGGTATGGGAGAGGTGGAGAACACTCTAGGTAGGGACTGACTCTGGACCAAGTGTAGAGTGGGCAGTCCCTCTTACGTGCCAGCCACTGAGGCCGACCAGGGTGTGCAGATGCTGCCCAAACTGTCTTGCCTCTGCTAGAATATCATAAGCGACGGGCTGGATTGTCTGACGAAAAAACCAAAATGGCGCCACCACTGCTGTGGTGGAGAGAAAGGCAGATTGCTGGGAGTTTCAGTAAGATGAAGATTATTTTGTTATCTTTATGTGTGATGTTAGAATGTGACCTGCACAGGAAACCCGAATGAGAAGCTCAGGACAGAACTGCAGCTGCAAGGGGCGCCTGGGGGGCTCAGTTGCTTGAGCATCCAACTCTTGATTTCAGCCCAGGTCATGATCTCACCGTTTGTGAGTCTGAGCCCCGCATCAGGCTCGGTGCTCCCAGTGCATTGTCTGCTTGGGATTCTCTCTCTTGCTCTCTCTCTCTGCCTCTCCCCTGTTACTCTGTCTCTCTCTCTCAAAATAAATAAACTTAGAACATTTGTTTGAATAAATAAAAAATAAAAATAAAAAACAAAACTGCAGCTGCTTCTGAGGGACTGCAGGTAATAGATGAATTTGGCAAAAACCAGTGAGTGTTTGTGGTTCTTAGCACAGTCTGTTGGTAATCCCATCCAACATCTATTTCCATGAGTAGCTCAGTTTTATTGTTTCTTTTGCAAATCACCTTTAAGTTGGGTGTCTGACATGTGCTAAAATCAACCTGAGGGAGAAAAACTTCTGTGGCATTTAAAAGGATTTGACATGTGCTAGTTTGGACAATTCCCAGCAAGAGGGGACATTTTATTAGGACATTCCACTGGAATAAATTGCACTCTTTTTTTTTTAATGTCTATTTATTTTTATTTTTATTTATTTTTTATATTTATTTTATATACATATAAATACATGTTTTTTATTTTATATTTATTGATATTTTATTTTTATTTCTTAAACACTGATTTAAATGTTAAGGAGAGAAAGACAGAGTATGAGCAGGGGAGAGGCAGAGAGAGAGGGAGACGCAGAATCCGAAGCAGGCTCCAGGCTCTGAGCTGTCAGCACAGAGCCTGATGCGGGGCTCGAACTTACGGACTGTGAGATCATGGCCTGAGCCAAAGTCGGACGCTTAACCGACTGAGCCACCCAGGCGCCCCAGTTGTCTGTACTCTTTTGAAGACAGTACAATTCCATTCACTTTTAGGGGATTAAAGATCTAAAAAATAAGAGGGAATGAGGGCCGTTCTAATATAAACAGTTATAATTATGGAGTTCGCACCCAGCTGGGTGGAGAGAAATGATCAGGACCCACCTCATGAACACTTCACAGTAAGTTTTATATTTTGGAATTCTTATATTTGAGGGTCGTGTCTGATTAATGAGCTAACTCATCTCTGGAAGGTAGCCTGTCACTCCGAGCTATCCAATGTTGTGAGCCTCTGTTTACAAATTACATTTGTCAAGGTTGGTACTGAGAGAATACGATATAACCAGTAAAACTTGCACCTTCTCATACTTAGACTGGTTTTCTAGAACAGTTTTCACTGGGTTGATGTTTGAATATTTGGTTAACATGACCATGCTTTTTAACATGTCCTCTCTAATCTTCAGAAGAAATTTAAATGTCTCTGGGAACACAGTTAAAGGAGTAATTAATTTTTCCTGGCAGGGGTCAGGAAAGACTTCAGAGCAAATGTAACATTTGAGGCAAGGCTGGAAAGATGGATAGTTTTCTGGTAGAAAAGGGAAGAAAGTGTTTCATGCAGAGGGGAAGCATGAGCAGGAGCAAGACCACGTGGAAATGCCTCAGGTGCTTGGATCCAGGCCAGTTCCAGTGAAAAAAAGGAATACTTTGGAATTAAGGGCTTTAAAGACAGGAGCAGGCCTTTGTGGTGTCCAGGCTTTCTAGTTAGCAAGTGCATGAGCTGCTAGGCGGCCTGCTGTCTCTGGGGCAGGATTGATCGCCATTTCCTACTGTGGCACTTTCCTGCTGCTTTGACATTTGCATGAACCTGGCAGAGGATGCGGACTGATGTTGCTCAGAACTGAAGATTGATTTTCAGTCCTGGGAAGGTTTGTGGGTGACCTTTAGAGCCAGCTGAACTGGGTGATTGCTCAGAGAACAGACTAGAACGAGTGATGTTAAGGAGGCGCCAACGGTAGGTACCCAAGGTCCGACTTCCAAAGGGCAGGCTCTCCTTGATCACTGTTAACCCAGGTGGGGTCCCACTCAGACTGTGTCATGAAGGCTGTCAGAGGAGAGGCAGTGTAACCAGTGCCTCCACCATCAGTGCTGGGAAGTACGTGATGGATGCCACCATGGTAGTAGTATGAGTAGGGATATGCTAGCCCTGGGTATCTTCCCCTCAAAATCAGGATACCCCTGTATTAGGGTTCTGCAGAGAGATAGAATCAATAGAAGGTGTGTGTGTGTGTGTGTGTGTGTGTGTGTGTGTGGCCGTATCCATACCCATATCCATGAGAGAGAAAGAGAGAGATTTTAAGGAATTGGTTCATGTGATTCTTAGGGCTGACAAATCCGAAAATCTGCAGGGTGGGAGGGCAGGCTGGAGACTCAGGGCAGAGCTCATATTGTAGTTCAAGTCTGAAGGTTGTCGTCCACTGACAGTTTCTTCTTGTTTGGGGAGGTCAGTCTTTGTTCTTTTAGGGCTTCAACTGATTGGACGAGGCCCACCTATATTATGGAGGGTAATCTGTGTTACTCAGTGTCCACTGATTTAAATGTTAATATTATCCGAAAAAACACCCTCACAGAAATATTCGGGATAATGTTTGACTAAATATCTGGGCATCGTTAACCATCACAACCTCTAAAGACTGCTGTAGAGTGAGGATTCTCTATTAGTCAGTGTCTGTTTATCATCATTTTGCCAACAAAACAGCAGGGAATTTTTATTATTTCTTCCATGTTGCTATATGCCCAGTACCAACAGCATTCCCTGGCATATAATGAATGCTTAAGAAGTGTTTTTATAAATTGAATGAATAATAGAATAAACATTGACTTCAGTTATTTGGAAACACAGTACCTGGCACTCCAGTTATCTTCATCCTGGCCAGAATGTTTGTGCTAACATGATATGATTGCCCAGAGTTGCTCCGTATGTCTGGCTTGAGCCTCTGCATCTTCCCAGACGTAACGTAGGCATCTTTGGAAGTTGATTGTAACTTTTTCATGTTGCTGATTACCATGGATACCCTGGGAACAGCCTCCGCTGCACTGTGATTTGGCGTGTTCCATTGGGCGGCTCTTAGCCGAGCGAGAACCCTCAATGAATCATCTGAGGAATCTCAGTTATTTTAGTTGTGTGTATATATATCATATATATGATATATATATCATATGTGTTATATATAATAGTATATACCATCTCTGTATCGGGAGAGGGCTGAAGAGAGAAAGTTCATCAGGGAGGGGGTGCAAATGCGAAGGGCAATGGAGAAAAACATCTGCTTCCGATTTTGTCCACAAGCGAGCAAAGACTGATCCATGCTTAGGTTGCTCGCAATGTTCAGATTTTCCTGTTGTTTCGCACCCTTTTTTCAAAAGCTTATTTATTTATTTATTTTAAGAGAGACAGAGACAGCGCAGGTGGTGGGAGGTGCAGAGAGAGAGGGAGAGAGAGAGTATCCCAAGCAGGCTCCACACTGCCAGCGCAGAGCCCAGTCTGGGTCTCGAATCCACAAAGCTGTGAGATCATGACCTGAGCCCAAACCAAGAGCTGGACACTCACCCGACTGAGCCCCCCGGGCGCCTCTAGTTTGCACCCTGTGTAAACACTGACGTTATTCTAAGGACTGTGCTGGACATTTTTGCACCATGTTCCCTGCCCTCCATTAACCTACATCCCAGATAGGTGTCTGGGAGGCAGAGGTGTGTGTTCAACTTTTCTACCTGGTGTGCCAACATTATTTGTGCACGTTAGAATTTGAGTGAGAACTTCTGTGGGAAAACAGAGCGGTTGGGGTGATGGCGAAGGGCATCGTTCTCTGCCAGCTGCGATGGGGAAAGAGGTCTAGAGATGGGGTTGGAAGGATTAAACTGAGTGCCAAAGAACATTTGCTTGGTTGGAGTGAAGGAAAGGGAAAGACCGTAGGAGGTGAAGAAGGAATCAAGAAAGCTGGCAGAAGGCCTCAGGACCACCAGAAGGAGCCATTTAGGAAGCGAAGACTACGGGGCCCAGAGAATCTTACTGACCCATAAGAATATCTCTTTTGGGGGCGCCTGGGTGGCTCAGTTGGTTAAGCGTCCGACTTCAGCTCAGGTCATGGTCTCATGGTTTGCAGGTTTGAGCCCCGCGTCGGGCTCTGTGCTGACAGCTCAGACCCTGGAGCCTGCTTCATATTCTGTGTCTCCCCACCTCTCTGCCCCTCCCATACTCATGCTCTCTCTCTCTCTGTCTCTCAATAATAAATAAACATTAAAAAAAAGTATCTCTTTTGAAAAACACTTTATAGTGTCTGACACTCAGCCCGTAGGGATGTGATATGATCAAAATATTTGGCAAGAAAAAAGACCTCTTTGTGTCTCTGCAGAGGAAACTAGCAAGAAACGGGGGGCGGCTGAGGGGCTAGCTAGGGTTTTGTCTTGAGGAATAAAAGAGAAAGGAAGGGGATGAAGGTGTTGGAGGAAGTATTGGCATTTTATTTCTTCTAGAATTTGGATGAAGACTGTGATACATCTTTTACTTGCTGGTCTTCTGACCCTGGGTGATTGGGGTGACTCTCAGAGGTTATTTGAGGAGTTGAACAGTGTGGTGGGTTAAAAACTGCAGTCTTGAGGCAACAAGAAGGGAAGGGTTTGAGAAAATACAATATAGGTGTCTGGGTGGCTCAGTCAGTTAAGCAAATGACTTTGGCTCAGGTCATGATCTCGCAGTTCATGAGTTTGAGCCCTGCATCAGGCTCCCTGCTGTCAGCACAGAGCCCACTTGGGATCTTCTGTCTCCACCTCTTTCTACCCTTACCCCACTCATGCATGCATTCTCTCTCTCTCTCTCTCTCTCCCAAAAAATGAATAAAACATTTTAAAAAATATGTACTACCAACGCAACTGCAAATCAGCCTCTTGGGTCCGGGGAGAACATGTCAGGATGAGGCGACTATCAAGACCGTGGGAGTTGAGACAATTAAGACAGCACATTCCTCATTAGGAAAGAATCAAAACTAGATCCCAGAGGAGGAGTCACAGATGGTGAGGGAAGTGATGAAGGTGAGCATCCAAAAGTGACACAAAAGTTAGAAGGATACCAAGGTCAGGGTGGATTCCCTTAGAACCATGATGTAGAACTGGCGGGCTCCTTTGCAAAAGGTCCAGCTTCTTCCTGACGCTTACAGCTTCCTCCTGTATGTGTGACTGACACTGGGGAATACATCCTCCTGTCTCCCATTGTCCTGCACTCCCTGGGCCCACAGTCTAACCAGGTCTAGGCTGGTTTTGTAATGAGAACCAAGTCCCAGAAGCTACTATTGTGTCCCACGTTTGGATTCCCTGAGAAGCCCTACTAATCAGGACCTCCCCATTTGGGGTGAATTCCACTGGAAACCCCAAGGCTAATAGCTCCTCCAGATTGCACACCCCTGCTATTTTTAGTTCCTTCTCAAAATTAAAGTCCCTAGAAGGTATGTTACCTCTTCTGCATAGTCTGGCCTGCTGTGTACTTCTCCTCCTGACCCAGCCTCCACCACTGCCATCCTCCAAAACCTATGCCCTGTGCCTTACGGAGAACTGGTTTCCTAGTGAACAAAAGTCCCTTCTTTTACCCCCTTCTTCAGTGGAAGCTATTACCTTTGAGTGTCTTTCTTCCTTCCTTTCTTCCTTTCTTTCTTTCTCTCTCTCTCCCTTCCTTCCTTCCTTCCTTCCTTCCTTCCTTCCTTCCTTCCTTCCCTCCCTCCCTCCCTCTCTGTTTCTTTCTTTCTTTCTTTTCTTTCTTTCTTTCTTTCTTTCTTTCTTTCTTTCTTTCTTTCTTTCTCTCTCTCTCTCTCTCTTTCTTCCTTTCTTTCTTCTTAGAGAGAGAGAGAACACAAGTGGGGGAGAGGGGCAGAGGGAGAGAGTGAGAAAGTATCTTAGGCAGGCTCCATGCTCAGCGAGGAGCTTGACACAGAGCTTGATCACATGACCATGGGATCATGATCTGAGCCAAGATCAAGAGTCAGATGCTCAACTAACCGAGCCCTCTAGGTGCCCCCTGCCTTTGAGTTTTAACGGACATCTTCCTCCATCTCAAGGCTTCCACATTTGCAGCAGCCTCCCTACTGTAGGTTCTTTGAGAGCAGGAAGCACATGTGATGTGTTTACCAAGAATCTTCCCAGCATCTAACACAGTGTCCAAAATAGCAGCTACTCAAGAAATACTTCTTAAATGAACGAATGAGTGCATGCATGTAGAATCTGCTCTTTTGCCACAGCGTGTGTACTAAGAGCCAGGAGTCCCTTTTCCTGAATTACTGTCAACAGCGGTCCTCACTTTTGTCCCCCATGTCATGAAGCCTTTGCCCTCTGGCTCCTGCCTTGCTGCTACATCAAGTCTGGAGTAACTTCAGTGCCCTGCCACCACTTGGAATTATGCCACAGCTGACATTTTTGTTCTCATTGGTGGAACTTTCTAGAAGTGGGTATTCATAGGCCATGAAAATGTTCTTTACACTCTTATCTCCAATTCCTCACCTCCAAGTGCATCCTAATTCAGTCCAGCTGAGCATTTGTACAACCAAGATTCCCGACTCCCTATCGTCCTTCTTCTTTTTATTAAATTCACTGCACTTTTCTGTCTTTAGCTCAGTTGACAACTTAGCAACACTTGCCAATTTTGGCCATGATTGCCTTGAAACATTTGTCCTTGGCTTTCTCTAGACTTACTCTTACAGTTTCTTCCTTCCTCTCCTTCTCCATCTGTCTTTATTCTCTTCTCTCTGTGCCCATTTCTAAAACATTAGTGCTTTCTTAGTGTTTAGTCTTTTTTTTTTTAAGCTTATTTATTTATTTTGAGGGAGAGAGAGAGAGAGCATGCAAACAGGAGAAGGGTAGAGAGAGAGAGGGAGAGAGAGAATCTGGAGCAGGCTCCACACTGTCCGCACAGAGCTGGACATGGGGCTCGATTCCATGAAATGTGAGATCATGACCGGAGCTGAACTCAAGAGTTGGATACTTAACTGACGGAGCCACCCAGGTCCCCTAGTGTTCAGTCTTCTGCTCTTTTTTTTCTTAACCCTAAATTTTCTACCTGTGCTGTCCTCTGGCACCCCCTGAATAATCATTTGCATTAGAGATGTCTTCCTAATTTAGATCCATCTCCTATCAGCTTATGAGGTCTAGATAGATATCTTGCTCCTATGTACTAATTGTACATAAAGGGCTAAAATTGACCTCAAATTCAACCTGTTATAAATGGAACACATCATTCCCAACCAACTCTCCAACTTTGCTTTGTCCCCAGTATTTTCTTTTTTCATAACCTTCCTTGTATGCCTTGATTCCTTTTCATTCTCTTGAACCTCACTCCCACAGCCTTCTTTGCGTCATTATTACTTATTGCCTGGGTTAGCTTGGTTCTTTCTGAAGCTGCTTTCCAGGTATCTACTCCTAACTGCATCCCATTTAATATCCAAAGTGTCAACTTTCTAAAATAAAAATCTGATCATGTCATTCTCCTGCTTAAAACCTTTCACTTCTTCTGCGTTGCCCTTAGTGAAACTCGAAACTTTTTGGCATAGCCTGCAACAATCCTTCAAAATCTAACCTAAAGTATACTTATTGAATAAATGAATAACTAATTTAAGAGCTTGAATGAGAGGCCATGATGGACTAATGGTGGCATAAATGCAGGAGAGTTCCAATAGCAGCATCCCGGGAGAATGAACTTGGTCTTGTTTTATATTATCGTTAATACATTCAAGTACTCCCTTAGCTTGGAAATATTTGAAGTGTAGTGCTTCATCAGGAAGTACACACCTTGTCTTTCCTACCCATAACAAGCTGGCCATTAGAGTGCCTTCTACAATGCTGTGTGCGGTGTCCTATGCTCAGGAACGGATGTGTTGTCTGGGAGGGTTTTTTCATTCACAGATTTTAATAACTTAAACCAATAAGAGTTCTATGTGCTGAAGTATTTTGAAACGTAAGCGAAAACCGTGTCTTCTGGTTTTCAGTTCCCCATATTATGCGTCATGAGGTCCTTACAGGAGCTTAAAATGTCTTTTCGATAATAGGATACTATTTTTCCACCTCTTCCCTGGTGTCCTTGAATTTACTTTCAGTATGAAAAAAATACTCAATTTCATCCCATTTTACTGTGATTGATGAAATTAATTTGTCAGTGTGGCTAATGGTCTTGCAAATCAAATAATTCCCTCGGTTTAGCAAATCTGGTTGAAGAAAAATGTGAAGAAGAAGTTTTCACCTCCTGGCTTCCTTTACTATATTCAGAGATGTCTCCAGGGGTTTCCTGTCAGATTATGTGTCTTGAAAGTATTTGTGACTAATTATGGGCAATGGAACCTCAGGTTCAGGTTTTGAAAAATGTTGAGATGAGGGAACATCAGCGGACATATTTTATTGTGTCTACTTTTTAAATACATTTTCCAGAAGATTGTTTTCATAGGCAAAAAGTGGGTCTGCCGTGTTATTATGTGTTTTGTTTTTGACAGCCGATTCTGTATTTCACACCCCTCAGGTTAGAGGGAAGACAGAGGCAGTTTGTGGGTATTTGTGAGCTCTTGCTAGAGCCAGCTGGATGCTGGCTATCCTTGTTCAGTTATCCTGTGGTGTATGTTAAGCCCAAAATAGTTTTCATAAAGAAACAGATTGAATTTCACTGTGAACATTTTCATCAATTCCTGGAATCTCAGAATGTCATTAATTAGCAGTTGGAAGTGTTGTGTTATGTGTCAGTAGTGATTTAATGAATTGAAATAGTATTAACTTTGCCTTTTTTTTCTTTTTTTTTGGTTCGTAAGACATTTACATTTTATTTACTCTTTAGCTGTGGGCTTAAACAAGCCTTTATTTATTTTTTTTAGAGTGGAAATCATTGAACAAAATATTTGTTTGCTTCAAAGGTAGGTTTATTTTGTAGCTTTGAATAGCATGGGAAAAAATTGTACTTTGATCCAAATGTTAATTGAAGGCTGAAGAATTGTTTCTGAAAATTTGACTATTTTTAACCACCTGGATATAAGTTCTAATTAAAATAACCACATGTGACATTCACCTTTATTTTCATTAACTCGGAATTAAGAAGCGTGTTATAGGTATAATTTTCCACTATTTATGCAATATTGTACTTTCTCTGGTTCCCTGAGGTATTTTATGTTTGATTACATTTATTTTGAAATGATTTTTCTTCCTCTTATATCAAAAGCATTAGTTATGACATGTTACTAATGAATGCAAGCATAAAGGAGAGACATTTTTATTAACTCCTAAGCATTAGATTTTATTCCGTGCCTTGAGGTTCTTGGCTTCTTAAAAAAACTCGTCATGAGATAAAGTGAGTAGGTATTTGCTGAGTGCCTTCAATGGGTCAGACTTGTGCTAAGCTATGTATGCTACTTATGTTATTGCATTCAATTATATAAGAGCCTTTTAAACTATCATCATCTCCACTTTCCATGGAAGGTAGCTGAGGCACAGAGGTTGAGTACCTAACCTAGGTTTTCATATTGATGGACTTGGGATGGACCTTTGACATTAGTGATAGATACTCTGCAAGCCTATTCACCAGTTTAATGTTTCTTATATTTTATGGGAACTCCAGTGTTATATAGAAAGTCTTTTTGCCTAGTTGAAGAAAGATTCCAGATTTGATAAACAATGGTGCCAATGAGTAAATGTCAAACAATAATGGAGGCAAATTTGGCTAAAGACCAGTGTCACTGGTTATAATCAGAGTTTCCATGATCATCATGTAAAACCTTACAGAAAGAAAAGATAAAATCCTCCCTACAAGGAATAGGAGATCATTGTACCCAAAGAAGCATGACCAACAAACTCACAATTAGTAGAAATCATTTTAGAGCTTTGGATTGAAATATGCTTTATCTGCTGTGCCTGCTTTATCTGTATATTTGCTTGTGAACATAATCAAAAGTCAAATAGCTATCCACCTATTTCTTGGTTGAAGTAGCTATAATAGTTTTCGAAAATTTAAGATGTAAGCTGGGAATTGAATTTGTACCTGTGGAGCATGTATGTGACTGAGTTGACCCAACTCTCTGTAATGGACTCTACAAACATTTGAGTACAAGAATCCCATTGATTGAAACAAGAGTTATCCACACTTGCAGTTCCTGGAAGTATGTTGGAGAATGGAATGGTGGTCTATTCTATAATAAGCAAATTAATCTTTTTTAAAGGATCGAAAACACCGTAAGTCCAAACTCCAAACTAATCTCAAAAATCTTTTCATAGGCCAACCTAATATGAGTTTTACCACATCATGTTTTAGAACATGAAGGAAATCCTAGATCATAAAAATTTCCGACTTTCACTTTCAACTCTACCTTTGGAGCTTAATTATTCTGTTCCCTTCTCATCTTCCTGACAAATTTCTACTTACCTGCAAGACCCAACTTAAAAGTGTCCTCATCTATGAATTCTCCCCCAACTGCTTGCTCACCATTCCCTCCTCCCTGCCCCTATCAGAGTTTACCTCTCCTGGATGTCTCCTACACTATCTAATGACCAGCCTTCCTAGTGTCTCCTCTGCTGAGCTGGGAGCACCTGGGGAGGAGTGGAATTCATTTCAGAATCCTCATGGTATGGTACGGTGCCTGGAACATAAGAGGCACTCAGTGTTTTTTGAACAAATGAATCAGTGACACAAGATAATCAAAGTGTGTGTATACTGGAGATAATCACATCAAAAAAGTGAGAGAAAGGGAAGGGGAAGTTAGTTTCCCAGAAGAACTCCAAAGACAGAAGAATCCCATCCCCGATTAATCTCTGTTTCAAAGGAAATGTGGTGATTGCTCACGACAGAGTGCTCCTGGCACCACGTGATCCATGTGAGGGGCTTTCTTTAGATGGAAACTTCACTAGAATACAGAGTTTTAATGTTCTGCCCAGGGACCTTCCCAGCATTTTTCCAGATAGTCTATCAGACACTCTCCCTCCTTTCTTGTTATGACCTTTGATGAATCTTGGGGGATATTCTGATCCTGGCTGCCTTTAATGGGGCACAGTTCAAGCCTAGAGATGACAGAAGTCAAGGCTGCTGCTGCCGTATCACCCCCACCTCTCTTTATACCTTTCTTCCTTAGTGTCCCCGTGTCCCAAGGATCTAGCGTCCCTCCCCCTTCTGATTTTCTCTCCGCCTTCTCGTTGGGGCCCTTGAATTTTGACATTCAGCTTCTGAATGCTCCTTTCATGTTGCTTTCCCATGTTTCCTTAATCTCTGGGCATCCTCTGAGAGAAGGAGCTGTTAGGTCCATTGTACCATTTTCTACAATTTTTTTAATGATCATTGCTAACTTTTTCCATGTGTGAGCCGTAATCGGTGGTATTTAACTGCCGCATTACGAGGAAGGGTAAAATCAAAGGAAAAAGATTTTAAAATCCCATTGGCAAATGACTTAGAACCACCAAATCATCAAAACAATAATTAAATACAAACTGAATTTCATCCTTATTATGCAAATACTCCGGCAAATCACAGTCTGTGTAGCCGGCAGGGTTGATGCTTCCAATCCAGAGGTCTGCAGTGGTACTGCCCCCGTGCAGACTCTTGAAGTTCCAGCTGCCTCGGGCTGTGGCCCGCATTCTTTTCTGAGCTGCAGAGCAAACGGAACAAAAGGTCTGGAAGAGAAAATAGCTTGGATCCTTGGAACTGGCTAAGATAAAGTAAAATCCTGAAGAAATCCTAAGAACCCAAATCTATGGATAGAGAAAGACATCTCTTGAAGTATATATGGCAGTTCCTAACCATGGATCTTTCGTCATGCTCCAGGGGATGAAGACTCCTGATTTAGTCCCACTACAGTTGACTAATTCAGTTTTATTACCCAACTGGCCATATAATTTTTACCTGAGTCTCTTAATCTCTGTCATCTTCAGTGACCATAAAAGTCCCTAACAGCGCTGAAGTTCAACACCTCTGTGATCCTATGGGTGAGAGAGTACAGGATGTGCAATGCAGAGATGAATGTAGGTTATCTCCTCTCCCCCATGGCCTCGAGTGAGGAGTGATACGTACAACTACGTGAATGCAAAGCAAAAACAAATGAGGAATGAAAAGAGAGGAGAAACAGAAAATAATAAGCCCAGAGGGAGAAGATTTAATATGTTTTGTGGGAGTACCAATGCCAGCAGGAAAAAAATAGAAAAGTCAATAGTCAACCCCAGAAATTTGGCCGTGCTGTGTGTCACCGAGAGCCTAATGGACTGATTGTGAACTAATGATTACAAAACGGATTTCGGTTTGCCTGCGGTCACCATCTACGCTTCCTGTTGTTTACAATTATGAAGCAGTATATTATTGCATTATTTCCTTTTAGTTTCTGTTGGTTCACATGTATTTGTATCATATCACCTGTGGTTATTATGTGAGTCTGAGGCCTGCTTCAAAGAAGTATAAGGTTAAAAAAAAAATGGAAACCTTTTGAATTAGTGTTTTCATTTTCTTTGGCTAAATACCCAGAAGTAGAATTACTAGATTGTATGGTACTTTTTAGTTTTATTGCAGCATTATTTATAGTAGCATGATGAATGGATAAATAAGATGTGGTACATATACACAATGGAATATTACTCAGCCACAGAAAAGAATAAAATCGTGCCATTCACAACCACATGGATGGACCTGGAGGGCATTATGGTAAGTGAAACAAGTCAGACAGAAAGACAAATACCAGAGGTTTCACTTAGATGTGGAATCAAAACAAATGAATGAACAAACAACCAAAAAACCCCCCAAAAAACAGACTCATAAATACAGGTAACTAAGTGCTGATTGCCAGAGGGCAGGGTAATAGGTGAAATAGGTAAAGGGGATAAAGAGGTACAAACTTCCAGTTATAAAATAAATAAGTCATGGGGATGAAAATTACAACATAGGGAATATAGTCAGTAATACTTAATAACTTTATATGGTGACCGATGATAACTAAACTTACCATGGTTAGCATTTTGAATATATATAATTATTGAATCACTATGCTATACACCTGAAATTAATATAATATTATATGTCAACTATACTTCGATTAAACATTTTAGAAAAGAACAAAAGTAGAAATCTGTAGATAAATAAACAGTAAATGATGTGGGTTAATATTTTGAAAAATAATATTGGGAATGCTAAAGATGAGTTTGAAAGTTAAATATATGGTGTTTTTAGTGTTTGTTTTTTATTTTATTTAAAAACATTTTTCAATGTTTATTTATTTTTTGAGAGAGAGTTTGTACCTTTGACCACCTTCCTCCGATTCTCTCTCCTCCCACACTTCACCTCTAGCAACCACAAATCTGCAAATCTGACCTTTTTTTCTATGAGTTTGGTGTGTGTGTGTATGTGTTTAAAGATTCCACATATAAGTGAGATCATGTAGTGTTTGTCTTTCTCTGTCTGACTTATTTCATGTAGCATAATGCCTTCAAAATCCATCTATGCTGTCACCAATGGTAAGATTTCCTCATTTTTCGTAGCTGAACAATGGTTCCTTATACATGTGTACCACAACTTCTTTATCCACTCATCTTTTGATGGACACTTAGTTGTTTTCATGTCTTGGCTATTGTGAATAATGCTGCTGTAAACACAGAGGCGCAGATATCTTTTCAAGTCAGTGCTTTTATATACTTTGGATATGTTCCCGGAAGTGGAACTGCTGAATCATAAGGCAATTCTAGGTTAATTTTTGAGGAGCCTCCACAATGTTTTTCATAATGGCTGCACCATTTTTTGTAATCCTGCCAACAGTTCACAAGGGTTCCCTCTCCTCCACATCCAGGCCAGCATTTGTTATCTCTTATCTTTTTCATGGTGGCCATTCTAATAGGCAGGAGGTGATATCTCATTGTGGTTTTAACTTGCATTTCCCTATGACTAGTGGTGTTGAACATATCTTCATATACCTGCAGCCATTCATATAGCTTCTTGGAAAAAATGTCAATTCAGATCCTTTGTTCATTTTCCACTCAGAAAAAATAAACTCAAAATGGATTAGAGACTTAAATGTAGGACCTGAATCTATGAAACTCCTAGAAGAAAACGTAGGAAGAAAGCTCATGGACATGGGTCTTGGTCATGATTTTTTAGAAATCACTCATAACATACAAGCAACAAAATAAAATATAAACAAATGGGACTACATCAAACTAAAAAGCTTCTCCACAGCAAAAGAAACCATCAGCAAAGGGAAAACACAACCTACAGAATGGGAAAAAGTACTTGCAAATCATATTTCTGATAAGGATTAATATCCAATATATATAAAGAACTCATACAATTCAATAGCACAAAAGTAGTACTATGTTGAGTAGAAGATGCCAACAGTGGGCATCTCGCATTGTTTCTGATCCTAGAGAAAAGCTTTCTGACTTTCACCGATAGTATGATGTTTCCTGTAGGTTTTTCATATATGGGTTTCATTATGTTTGAAGTAAATAAATGCTTAATTTTGAATGTTACAGTATCTGAAGGCCTGATTTCAGAAGAGGTATCTTTATTGAGTAGAAGGCAATAACAGAAACAACAGTAATACTAATAATGATTAGATAATGGTGTAGGGAGAGGATAATTATATCCGACAGACCATGGGCTGATTCATAACTCCTCTGTTTTCTGGATATCAGATTGGAAACGAGGTGCTTAATGTGAACCACCAGTTTCCTGTCTGCAAATTTCTCTCAGAAAGTTGTATGCATGCTTTAAAAGTTCCAGGTTGCTTCTCTATCCACCTGCAATGTCTGTATGAAGGGTGCGTTTCTTTCCTGTGCTCCTTGACTAGACGGAGGAGGAAATTATTTCCTTTGACTTGACACTATATCCCCATTTAGCTCCCTTCTCCCATTGCCTCATATATACCTTATTAGGGGACTAGCCTATTTTATTTTATTCTGAGCTTTTTCTCTCTTCTCAGGCTTAGGGAAGTTTTAACTCACTACCCAGGCTGTCACGTATGATTTCAGGAGACAGCACAGACAGGTTAATAGACATACATGAATCCAAGTAAGTAGGTGAGGAGGTGCAGGTTTATTCTGCCATGTACAGGCTCCTCCATTGGTCCTCCTTTCACTCGAGGCACAGGGGCTATAAGAACAAGGGAACTGGCCATGATGATGGCTACCGTCATGCACGGGGCAGGTGGAAGTAAATCTTTTCACCTCAGTGGTGGTTGAGTTAGACTAGTCTTCAGTGTTCCCATACCATCTGAATGGGACTGAAAGTGAGGTTAATAAGGAATTTGTGACATCCTAAGGTTGCATCAGTGTACCCTGAGATGGAAGTGTTCAGGTTCATCAAATGTTTTGATGATCAAAAAAGGTTTGGAATGGATAGTGGTGCAGAGGTTGAATTCTAGCGGCCACAGTTGAATGTCTACACTGTTGTCCAAAGATTTTTTTACACCTTTTTCCAGCAGTAAAGAGAAGAATAGCAGTAGAAAAAAAAGGCAGCAACATGGAAGGATGAAAAAAAATCAGTCAAAGGTTAGTAGTAAGACCATGTGTCTGCATACATATGCTTATGCTGAGACAGTTCACCAGTTGGTAAAGAAAGAAAATCTCAGGGAGTTGAGTAAGTATCCACTTTTAAAGCTGATCTAGTCCCAAACAGTCATTAAAACTTTAATGTGATTTTTCAAAATTTAATTGGGCTAGCCATGTACTTGGAACTTCCTTATTAATGCATCTCAATGTTACTTATAATAAACACTATAGGACGGTTGGATAGAAAACTGTTTCCCTTCTTTTTTTTAATCACTTTTTTCAACCGCAGAAGTGTGCATTAAACATTAGAATAAAAAGCATTCACTTGCTATGCTACCTAACATGTGCAGGTTTCAAATCTCCATGTCTTATCAGGGTTACTCGGTAATTTAATTTTTAAAAAATATTTACATATAATTTTAAAAAAAATATTTAAATATTTAAAATATTTAAAAAAATATTTTTAAAAATTTGAAGGTGACTTACAGAAGAAAATGTGGCCAATAAGAAGGTAGACAGCAGTTAAATTTCTTTAGCTAACAATGATTTCAGTATTATTCTACTCGGTAGGAAATTTAAGTCAGATGACAAGTTGAAAATCATGTATTTTCACGGGGCGCCTGGGTGGCGCAGTCGGTTAAGCGTCCGACTTCAGCCAGGTCACGATCTCGCGGTCCGTGAGTTCGAGCCCGGCGTCAGGCTCTGGGCTGATGGCTCAGAGCCTGGAGCCTGTTTCCGATTCTGTGCCTCCCTCTCTCTCTGCCCCTCCCCCGTTCATGCTCTGTCTCTCTCTGTCCCAAAAATAAATAAACGTTGAAAAAAAAATTAAAAAAAAAAAAAAAAGAAAATCATGTATTTTCAACTGGGTCCTTCTCCAAGAGACTTTTCCAGCTTCTAAATCACATGTGGCTCCATGCCCTGTAATTGTCACTTAGCGGTGTGCTACAATGAATACAGCAAACACTAGTTTTTGCTTTTCTAATCTAAAAAGAATAGTTTTTATTTATGGCAGTGATCTTGACATTCAAACAAACAGGTAACAGTTTGATCAAGTTTATCATGATCTGATTTCCTCTAGGCACCACTTAACAGCAAAGAACAATAATTTGTTTTCAACCCTGATGTTACTGGAAGTTCATGTGACAAATATGTATGTTCACAGAAGCCATTTGACTGCAGAGTCGTGGTTATGGCTATGTGCTCATGTAGCCTCTCCAACAACATGCCATTCTTATTCTCACCTCTGTTCAGTCATTGCTTAAGCAAACATTCATCCAGGGCCTATCCTGTGCTAATAGAAAAGATACAGAGATAGGCAGATAGAGTCCTACCTCCTTAGGACCTTATGAATTAGCTGGGAGACACAGGAACGTTCAGGGTGCTGCGGGAACATAAAGAAGCAGCGAATAATTAGGATAAGTGGTGGAAAAGGATGGTCAGAAATGGTTTCTAAAAAGAGGTGGACAGGGACGTCTGAGTGGGTCAGTCGGTTGAGCGTCTAACTTTGGCTCAAGTCATGATCTCGCGGTTCTTCAGTTTGTGCCCCATGTCGGGCTCTGGTCGGGCTCTGTGCTGACAGCTCAGAGCCTGGAGCCTGCTTCAGATTCTGCATCTCCCTTGCTCTCTGCCCCCACCCCTGCCACCCCACTTGCACTGTCTCTCTCTCTCTCAAAAATAAATAAACATTAAACAAAATGGTTGACCAAGAGGGCAGTGAGTGCAGTAGGGGATAGGTATGAACAGCTGTGTAGTGCCCCCTGATAATTTAGCTGGGTGTAAGAGAAGTTAGGACAGGAGAGGCATGTCACGTGAAGGAGCTGGGCTTTGCTCTGAAAGCTTTGGAGAGACAGAAGGATTCCAAGCAGAAGAGTGATATTATCAGGTTTGCACATTCCTGGTGCTAAAGCCCCAACTAAGAAAACAGAGATAAGAAGGACATATTTACATTCTACTAGGAAAGAACTGGAAGGGAAGGTAACCAACTGGAAGGGAGAAAGAGGGCACTAGGACCACTTGGAATGGGCACTTGGAAGGTGCCTTTTACTGAGAAAGGAAAGGGCTGGTGATGAATACATAGGGATGGCATTTTAATGCCCTTCTCTCTTCTGTAGTTTCCTAACATAGAAATGTATACATAAAGAAGATACACAAATGAGACATAAATCACTGCTTTAGTAATAATCGGGTAAGCAACTTACACCCCAAAGTAAGCCCAGACATGAGGCCTAAGTCTGGGACTCCAAGAAGGGCTTTCTCCTTTCTTCTCCAAGAAGGCAGAAGCTGGGTCATCTAATTCAGGAGACCAGAAAAAGTAGTCTGGCTGGTTGCCCCCAGGGAGTACTAACCTTGGAAGAGCAAGCCTTGGGACAGAAGTTCCCTCTGAATTAGAAAGTGATAGCAACGTGAAAGAAGCCTCATTTTGTCTCCAAAGAACAGTAACCCCATACTTTCTCAAAATGAGTCCAGATTAATATTTCAAGAGCCGGCCAATAAGGTTTGTAAATTTTCCATTAGGGAAGAAATAGTGAGGGGGGGAATAGTACAGTGGAGACATTATCTCTTCTATGGTCAGAGCATAGGGATGGTGACAAAAGCATGTTCCTTTTCCCTGAGCCATTCCCCAGTGCTGGACACAGTGACTCTAGAGGTTCTGAAACAACCAAGAGGAAATATAGCAGGGATTTTTGCTCTGGAGAGAAAGAGTTGCTTAGGAAGTCATCCGAATGTTGGTTGTGGTGAAGTGTTGGGATGGGAGGGGTCACTGGAGAAGAATGTTTCATGAATAAGAAGGGAAATGTGTGGAGGATGGAACATGGGAGCAACCAGTATTTAAGGGACAGACCAAAGAAGTGGTGTCTCAAGAGGTAATTAAAAACAGGAAGAAAACATCATCACTGAATCCAAGAGATGAGAAAGTGTCAAAAAGTCAAGAAGAAAGGGGCAATCAACAGGGCAAAGAGCTGTAGACAGATCAAAGGTGCCCAATGAAGTTTTCAAGTAGGGGCCACAGGTCACTGATACAGTCTTGATGGACAGTTGGAGGGAGAAGACAGATTCTGTTCACACAGAAGGAAAGGAGAGAGGAAAAGGCTGAAAATGCAGGGGACAGTGGGGATAAAAGGAGAAGCAAAGTGTTTAGATGCTGGGAAACGCGGATGGGAGCTGGAACCTCACATGAACCAGCCTCCTTCCTGCCTCAGGGACTTGACATCTGTGCTCGTACTTCCAATTCTTCACCTGCCAACTCTGCCTCATCTTACACGTCACTTCCTAAAAGAACATTCCCCAGAAACCTCAGTCTAAGTGAAGTACCTCTGTTTTATTCTTTCATCAACACCCTGCATCTATTCTTGTGTTTTAAATATTTATTTATTTTTGGGAGAGTGCAGGCAGGGGTGGGGCACAGAGAGGGGGGCAGAGGATCTGAAGCGGGCTCTGCACTGACTGTCTGATAGCAGTGAGCCCGATGTGGGGCTTGAGCTCACAAACCATGAGACCATGACCTGAGGCAAAGTTGGACACTCAACCGAATGAGCCACCCAGGGGCCCCAACCCTACATCTATTCTTGAATTTCAGAGCACTTACCACTGTTGGCAATTATATAGTTTTCTCCATGCTTATTTGTTTAATGCTTACTTCTCTTATTAAACCAAAAGCCACATGTGGGCAAGGATCAGACCTGGTCTTGCTAAGGGTTATGCTTTTGGCTGTTAGCATGGTACCAGGCACATATTTCATGCTCAGTAAATATTTGTTAAATCCATCAGTAAAGTTTCTTGGACTACTCCGATCTGTTGAAAGAGACTTTGATTTTAATGTTCAGGAACGAAGGTATATTTGTGAACTCTTTATAAGGAAAGTACAAGCTGGCATTTTAAGAATGTGGGGAAAAGTAGTCCTGAATTTTTATTTTATTTACTTATTTATTTTAATATTTTTTAAAAAAATTTTTAAATATGAAATTTATTGTCAAGTTTGTTTCCATACAACACCCAGTGCTCATCCCAACAGGAGCCCTCCTCAATGCCCAT